>NC_086335.1:57956743-58307604 GCF_032445375.1 Bacillus rossius redtenbacheri | reverse complement strand
ATGGTTCAATTGCCATAACACGAGTGTTTCTCGACTGGTTATCTCTGCGAAGATACTTCACCGACTCGAAAGTTATTTATCCTCACCGTGAACTACACGACTCCCATCCACGGGCGCTATCTACAGTATTTCAACAAGCCAGACGCAGAGCCACCGAGCTCCGTCGAGATGCTATTTAGTTTGTTTCGCGCCTCCTCACTCAGATAGTCAATATATCATCAAATACATACTGTAACAAATGTAACCGGTATTATTAAATCCAGCTCAAAACCTTTCTACTGAACTCCTTCAGAAAAATACATAGCTGGAAAACCTTCATAAAACATTATACAGATGACGTATATTTATCGAAGCAGTGTTTGAAGAGTGGAAATCTAACACTCCCCCCCCCCCCCCGGGCCAAAACATAATCGCTAAAGAATTAAACAATAGTTGGAGGTTAAGACAAAAAAATAATCACCCACAGTACGGATCTTACCTGTTCCAGTACGCGTCGTACCTGGGACATCATTTATAAAATATTGTTTCTTTTATTTTAGTGTTACTCTACAAAAGTAATAACGATAAAGCGATGGAAAACAAAACTGAGGACAAGCGAACTGTGATTTCATTTTTTTTTTGTATTTGACTTTTACTTTTATCAGTTACTGGTTGATACGTGAAACTGGCGACTGATAAACCGATCTTTGCACGCTAATTGTCTGCACAGATCGCATTGGCATCTGTTAATTTGTATTCATTTTGCTTCACACATTGACACTGAAGCCATCACCTTCATTTCACACAGTAGGTACTCGGGCGTACAGAGTTAACTGTAAATCGGGGGAAGTACAAAATTGTAGACGCGTAAATAAATTCAATTTATGTGTACGGTCAAATCCGTAATCTATGCTACTCGTACAGAATATGAAATGTAAACTTATTCCATAAATATTTTATGGGATAGGAGTCTGCCGATTATGAAGGGGGCAGTTGCTTTGGAACAATCTAGATTAATCTGTTAGAAGCAGTAGATAATGCAGGTAATTCCAGAAAGTTCTCAGACACCTTCAGACTTTGGACTTCATAGCACGCTCAAAAATGGTACATAATGCGTACGATTAAGTGATAAAATGTGTATTTTGTGAAAGACGCCGAACTTATTTACTTCATACATTTTATGTCAACTGAACAAGTGGCACACTTATTCAAGTGGAAAAATACAAATAATGTAATTAAACGTTCACACTGGCTGTACCACAAAACGTTCATCGCAGCATCCCTTTCATTGGTAAAAGATTTTAGCACATTGTCGGTCGTTTAAAATATATCTACGTTATTATCAATTAAATTAGCTTAATAATTTAAAAAAATCACTCGAAGACATTTTTAATGCATTTGTGAAATCAATTAAAACCTACTGACACATCTCAGGATTACTACAGAAGTGCGTTCAAGCTGCGTGGCAAATAGAATGCCTATCTGGAAGTGCCACTGCTCAAAAATTAACATTTGTCCGTGCGTTTTTTCCATCCCAATGCAATTAAAACAAAGAGTTACACCACTTGAATTAAACATGTATGTATTTTTAAATAATTTGTAATAAACAATACTAGCTGTAAATTATTCCAAATTAAATTCAATATGTCATCAAAGGAAAGAAAATGTTAACTTGTGATTTTATACTGTTCCACTATTCCCGGTTTGTAATTATCTTCAACTCCACAATTATTTTAAACTGTCGTAAACGTTAACAACACTGCAAGCTGAAGTAAAAAGGCATAGCCAATAAAGAGATCAGGAGAATAAAGGACAGTGTTGATCACTACACCACGCTGTCAGTGCGACTGGACGGCAGGAATGTACGACGCGGCCATATGTTCGGTGACGCCGGCGAGTCGCTAGCTACAGCCGGCCGTCGAGGCGCCAAGGAGATTGTATACAGTTTCGAACCTCCTTGGTGAACGCGCGCGGCGTGTCCAAGGAGATTGGAAACAGTAGACTTCATGTACGCTCCTTTGGGCGTAAGCGGTCCCCGAGCGAACGATTTGAAGAGGGAAGGAAAGGGAGAAACAAAACCAAGGAGGGGAGGATAAGAGTGCGGGATTCCTTTCCTTGCCACAGAGCGGGGCCGCGTCTTTCCGTGTCGGCGGACAAATGAGTGTACACTGATTCAATGAAGAGTAAAAGGAAGGTCCGAGTGGTGGGGTTGGGTAAGGGGTGGGGATTTGTGAAGAGTGTCGTGACGACGAAGAAAAAAAAAGGGGGGGGAGGGGACAGGAAACGCACGAAATACAACTCTCCCCACCCTTTCCACTCCAACAATATATCAAGGATGTACAGGCTACAAAGAATCAACGTCAATATTGTCGGTATGTTTTAATAAATACACTTTATAGAACATCTGTAAAAATTTCTTTGCACATTACCGTCTAGTACACAAAAACTAATTTGGCAGCAAACCATTAAAAAAAATTAGTTTTAACTTTTGTTTACATCTCTTTAAATCAGCGGTCAACTGACTCAGATTTTTTTTTTCCTTACATGAGATTTAAAATTGATAAAAGTATCACATCTTTGTGTTTATAACTCTTTAGTCACGCGTGATCGACGATTGTGTAAGTTATTAGGCCAACGTCAGCTTTATTTTGAACATACGGTGGAAACAATCACAATGAGGTGAAATTACTCAATGATGTAAAGTGACTCACTATGAGGTGAAATTATTAGCAATGATGTGAAATTATTCACGATGTAAAAGAATACACATATTTAGTTAATGAATTCACAAAGAATAGCGAAGTATTTTAAAAATTTTATTTGATAACGAATCATACATAATTTATCAAGCATTAATTTATTGTAGTTAATGTGGAGTGGAATTTTCGGCCATTTATTTAATTATGGCGGGGATAAATTTATTAGTATGTATTTATTTCACCAACGAAGAGACGTAACTCACTATATGTTATCACAGCAAAAATCTCCATGAATAAAAAATATGGCCACAAATAAAAAAAATGACATGTTACAATCAATCATTATGTTTGCATCTACGACATACTGTCACTAAATGAAAGATAAGTAACCATGATTTCATATAAATAATTTCCCCGGAGATTAGAAAACCAATTCCAAAAATATTGGATGAATTTGTCAATAAGAATTCTATTGTATATATGAAATTTGTTTTTATCATTTTACAGCACTATAAAAACTTTGCAAGATGTTAATTTTTTATACTACAGTTGAAATAGAACTTTTCGTAGTAATTCGTGTGTGAATCTAACGAATACCTCACTATTTCCGTGATTAAAGGGTAATCTCGACAACTTATCAATGTTGGAATATTTTATGAGTACTTATATGTGTGCACTAAATTCAACGAGAGCGAAAAATATTTTAAAATAAACTAAAAACAGATTAAACTTTATAATGTAGTTAGTACATATTTAAATTGGACTGTATGGTCAAATTGTCAACTTCATTAGTGAGTATAGGTATTAGGTCTATATAGATTACCGACGCTCGTTTCAGGGTCAACACCCAAGCTCTCGCACAAAAGCAGCCCCTAAGAGGGAGCGGAGAGACACTCACGGAACGCATCGCGATGCATCTTGTGCGTGAACTACATTGATGATGACCGTGTCCGCGGCGGTGACTTAAAAATACCCGCCGCGCAGTTGCCAAAAAGTTCGACCGAACGGGGACGTGTCCCCCTTCCGCGGTGGTTTTTTTCGCACCGGGTCGGTTCAATTGCGTGTGGCGACTCAACACGCAGTCGTGCAATCGGCGTCTAAGAGGGCTTGGTCCGTGATGTTGAGTTCTCAGAACTTAATGTTCCTGAAGCCAGAAAAAACAAAACATAAAATAGAGTAAAATAACGTCTTTATGTAAAAAAGAGAGGAGAAAACATAAAATCATTTATTTCGCATTAAATCACTAAAGAGGGGTGAGGGTGGGGGAGGAAATGAATAACCCCACTGTGTAAGAAAACGTGAAAAAATATAATACTATATATTATACAATTATTATTTAAGTAAGCATAACATAATTATGATGATCTCTCAATAGTGTGTATCTATACTAATATTATAAAGCTGAAGAGTTTGTTTGTTTGTTTGTTTGAACGCGCTAATCTCAGGAACCACTGGTCCGATTTGAAAAATTCTTTCAGTGTTGGATAGTACATTTATCGAGGAAGGCTAGGCAATATTATATTATTAATAACATTAGCAATCCTTACTAAAAGTCCAATTTAGAATCAAATGCGTTGGAGGGGGTTAGATACAACATGCAGTACACGTACGAAGTGTGTGTTGATAATGCTGCATGCGCTAGAAGTTTATTTCCTATTGCCTATTAACATTGTTGCCACGCACTAGATGACTTATCATTCTTAATTTTCCCATACAAGTAAAAAACGCCCGTGTGATATTAACAACGAAGCAATCAGTACCCTCATATAGAATACATAGAGATAGTGTGAGGTATATATGTAGATATAAAGAGATAAATACAGATAGAGAGATACATAGATATATAGGAATATAGATGTAGATAGAGATAAATATATATTTAGAGACATGGATAGATTATTTGTATATGTGTAACTACTTCAAACATATTACAAAACAAAACTGATTGAGGCATTGCAATGCATGCCGAGCATTAGCTAGATAATGGAATCTTTTCAATATTAGTAATTCCTTATTTTTCAGTTGTTTTTTTTATATTGCTTTATAGAGTCTAGATTACATACAGACCAGGTAAATAACTATAAACTGGCAGAACAACGTCTCCGGGATCTGAAAGTGATATAAATTATTTTGCACACTTGACATTCAAATTAAGAAGACAATTACTAACTACATCTGATCTCTAAACAGTTCCCCTTCACCCTGTGTTCAGCCCGGGCAACGCTGGGTACTGCAGCTAGTAGTATAATAAATGTATCACCACATCGGTTGAAGGTATAACTAAAAGCACCGTATATGATGGAACTGTGCAATGTATTCATAACCGTTCTTGTCCTCAATGTTCTCACGCGCCGTGTGCTGATAACTAATTCGTACACTAATTTGGTGTTGGGCGAGTGATACGTTTCAAGTGGATGAAGAGCAACTAGGGTGCAAGAGCACTCGCGGGGCGAGTAAAACTGCAAGGAGAACACGGACGAGCTCTGGTTGATGTTGTCCTGTGCGATTGGTTGTGTGGTCCGGCCACCGCACCACCGCACCACATGAGGTCTCGCACCTGGTGCGGGCAAACAGCTGCGCACCTGGCCGCGCCCCGCGCCCCGCGCCCCGCGCCTCGTCAGACTGCATTCGAGCGGGGACGCACCACAACGCCGAACGTACAATAACGCCGAATACCATAACGCTGAATGTCAAAATTGACCACAACGCCGACAGCTAGAAAATTGTTGTGTACCACAACGCCGAAATACATTAACGCCGAAAAATGTCATTGCAGGACTGCCACAAAGGTTACGTTAGGTAAGGTTAGCACACAAATGCATTCAGTTGTTTTTCATTTTGCTCCTGTGCCCCCCCCCCCCCCCCCTTCCCATCAAAATCATTTTTTCGGCGTTGTGGTAATTCGGCGTTGTGGTACACAGCAGTTTTCTAGCTGTCGGCGTTGTGATCAATTTTGACATTCGGCGTTATGGTATTCAGCGTTATTGTACGTTTGGCGTTGTGGTAACGACCCCATTCGAGCCACCAGGGAAGTCTGGACACGAGTACACGTCAAACATCTCCGTGCAGGGGCGCGAATCTGTAGGACTCGCAAGGGGACCCGCGTGGCCCGAGAGTTTTTGCACACGCGGTGTTAACCGACACGTCATCCATGGATACGGTGCTTGCATGCTGTATAATACCCGTATTTCGACCTACACGCATGCAATAAGCAGAAAACAAGACATCGTTTTTTACATCAAACCCGTTTCACAGTCACGCTTTTGCAAGCGCAAGCGTGCTCCCACAGAGAAGGGCTTCTTAATTCCAGGGGGAGTGGGGGCGGGACTCACTATAACCCCCCCCCCCCCCCGGGTATCTACGCCCATGTCCACATATTATTAAAATGCCTTTATTACAGAAAAAAAATGTTAGCGAGCCTTTAGTACTTGCCAGTGACGTGTTAACTAACCTCCATAACGAGTAAAACCATGTGTTCTCAAGTTAAATTTATAATACGAATCTCAATATACGAGAAGTATTCATTGTAGGCAAAATCCGTAAAAACTTTTTTCCCCTACATACCAGTTTGATACAAATCTTCAGAGCCTCGTATCCTGAGCGAATATTTTAATCTTTCTTAGTAAAAGGTCATATCTGGTTCACGCGTCATTTTAGCCTTTAACAGTTCTTATACCTTTTCATCCACGTATAATCCTGAATGCCCTTACAAAATAGTCTGCTTCGTGCTTTTGTCAACAGAGTGCCACAACTTGTCTTCAGTTCTCTCGAATGCAAACGGTGCATTATTCACTTCCATAGGGGGAGAAGTCACAGGAACACATTTACAGTTACAAAAGTTCCAAGTGGTCTATGCACAGGTAGTCAGACCAAACCTGCCACTTATGTTTTCAAATGAAATCGTTGTTCCCAGACATTTAGGTATTTGTAAGTGAAGGAAAAAAATTAAAACTTTAATCAATTACATCATGTATCAATCTCTAAAGGCACTGGCTAGCCCATTTTGGTACTGGCGAGTCACCTACGCATGCTATAATTAAAAGCAATTAAGTGCAATATTTGAGGGATGACGATCGTGTAGGTTAACGCAAATACATCAACAGTGTATAAATGAATTAATCTTCCTTAAAATTTAAAAATTTTGCAACATTCGAACGCGATAGAACCCTTCAATTGAAACCGCAAATATTAAGTTACTGAAAATTAAAACACAAACCCGTAGTGTTACAAAAGTAATAGATAATTATAAAAGGTAATGTAGGTATGATTTAAGTTGTATTTAGTGTCAGTATATGCTTAGGCACGATTTTTGATCTTTAGATCATTTGTCCTCAGAGCAAATTACATTAGCGTATTAGTAAAAGATGGCCCTAGTTGTGTTTACGAGCAGTCCCCGTCATGCGCGATGCTCCAAACACACGCTAAAGGGACAAAGAGCGGTCAATGACGCAATTCGCCGGAAAGGAAAACCACCGTTATCAGTGGTGGGGAAATATACACACACACACACACACACATCTTCTAAACATCAGACTATCACCGTCAGCAAGTCGCGACTTTACGTACACGAGTGCTCTAACACGATGCAACAAAAGGCACAGAAATAATTCACAGGGTTTTAGTTTAGGGGTTATGGGAGGAGCTGAACGTCATCCTGGAAATTTCTGTGGGAAAGCTAGGTTTTTCTTAGCGGTATTTCAAATTTCAATTGATTGAATAACATGTTAACCTCAAAATATAAATTCAACGAGAGTTTAGTCACAGTCATGATCAAAATGTGTACTTGAATATTTTATGGACAAGAGTGTAACTCCCCCTCCCCCAAAATTCTAAATCAAAGGTTGGTATCAGTACATTATGAGTTTTTTTTTTTTTTGCTGAATATTCTTTCGACATCTTTTCTTAGAGTGTGCAATGTGCATGTCTCTCAAGAATGCACCAAGTAATTTTTATCAAAATCGAGCATGTTAATTGATCTAAAAGAAATCACAGAGTAGAAACTGGCAACCGCTCTGGTTCGGTTTAATAACATAGTGAGACCGGCTTAAGACACTAATTAATTTGAGAAAGCACTCCACAGAACCTGCCGTGGATTTGCCGTATTGAACGTACAGGAGGAAAGCGCTAATATATAAGGAATATGCAACGAATGGCAAAATAAAGTTCTGACATGTTTGGACGTTTAGGAGCGTTCACCCTCCCGATGACGCATTTATTTCGGTTACAGGATACACCTCTAACCCCCCCCCCCCCACACACACACACACACACACACACACACAAACAAACTGCACCAGTGGAACAATAGAACCTCATCATATTACTCGGGGACCAAGGGCGCAAAGATAGAAATAAGCACACGACTCTCTGACCTTGAAATATGCACTCCAAGCGTAACGTTCAAACAAAATGGTTGCATATTTTCGAGGGGAGTGTCCAGATGCAAGAAATGTTAATCACCTAACCTGCCCCCCTGTTACTTGTGATTCTTCCCAGAAATCAAAACCTCAACAAAACTTCAGTTTGCAAGCATTCTTACTACAGTCCACTAATAATAGTTAACCTTTGTTGAAAATAAATTTACAGAGGTGCCAAAAAATCAATATTCATGTCTCAATGTTTTCTCCCTTAAAATCTCAAACAGTGATGTATCCCTGAAGTGTTTTTACACAAAGAATTTTGCAGGACGACACCATACTATTGGTTTAGTGGTCAGTACACCGGGTCTCACCGAAACGATCCGGGTTCGAATCTTCGACGGGGTCAAACACGGATTATACACCAATTACAAATATCTCGATGGGATTCAACGGAACAAATATACTAGGTACAGTGATTGAATTGAACAACTGTTACATTTATTTAATTTGAATTACAACAAATTTTTGCCTCGAAAATCAATAGATGGTGATGCTTATTTACATAATTCACATTCAGTGCGTTCAACCGATTCGAAAAGATGGCTGGGTTTTGGAGTTTTAAAGGAAGGATGCAGCATCGGGATGAATTCATCATCGCACGTAAAATGGTAATTTACGAAGGTCCATCGGCAATCTCCAGCAACCTTCACAAAGTTCGTCCAACAGGTGGTCGAGATTACTCTTGATTATATAATTTCCCCCCCCCCCCACCTTACTCCCTGATCTTAGCGATCTCCCTTCCTTGCAAATGATCTTCGTCACAGCTTTTTAATCACCACGTCTCTAAGCATAAGGATATTAGCACGGCAACCCCTGATGTTTTAAAATACCTAGTGAATGACATTTTCTACAAAGTTTTCTTTACAATAGGGAAATTTTGAACTGTACATACACACACATATAGATTTGTGTGTATGTGTAACTAAAATTAAACATTAGGAACTGCAATACAAAATTTCCTAAAATTCGTAGGAACATGCCAATTTTTATGTTAGCAAGCTGAAACATTTTCACAGATAATTTCCACATGATTGAAGCTAAGTAGTCATTAACTAATTATATTTTTTAACGTGCGGCCATAAATGAAAGAAAGGCGTAAAAAACAAAAATGCAAGTTACCGAACGGCTGCTGGAAATTAAAAGTATCATGACTCCCTACACCAATGGTGTTTATTTAGAGGAATTTTTCGTGCCTTTCGGGACATGTGGACAGTCTGCAAGATTTAGGGAGGAGTATTCGGCAGCCAATGAGGTGATTACGTACAGCTTAAAACCGCGTGGAAACGGGGATTCAAGCTCGACAGATCCCGAGACCCGACAAAGGTGCGTGAGGTAATACGGCAGTGGGCTTCCTCGAAAACCTTCCGTTTTCATTTTTCACTGCAGTCGGACGCTTCTTTACTTACGATTTCAATTCACTGACCGCAGTTGAACAATGTACTACCAACCCTGCTGCAGATCTCCCAACTCTACTCGTACATCATCTTTGTATATTACGATTATAAAACGTTTTCTGTATTTTTTTTCTTAGCACGGCTATTTCTAAAAACCAAACGGGATTGATGAAACTCATTTGATCGCAAATATAGGAATCAAATATCGTTTGTAATTTTTTTTTTGTTTCAGCATCTTTTGTTTTACGATATATTCAACAATAATTAAAAAAAAGAAAATTTCCATGGACGAACTGTATCATTTAAAACCGCTTTATTCTCGCATAAATTCCTGCAATTATAAACGAATTTCCATTTTTTTAATTTTAAACTCGATAACTGCATTTAAAAAAACACGCAATACGATAGGAACGAACGCTTGAACTCTTGAGCGGTGTGCGTGTGTGTGTGTCTCGAGATCCCTACGCTGGTTGAAGTTCATCTACACAGCAGATGAAGAGCAGAACCAAGCCCAAACAAACTTTTCCGACAAGTGACTTTAAACTTCCTGTCGAAGGCGAACACATCGCCACGACTTTCCCGGCCGCTTTCCGCCCGGACATAAACACGGGAGGTAATAATGATACTGGCGAACGAACAAGCAACATCGATCAATTTCAGGACTTTTTCAGGGCCTTTTAATAACAATTTCTTACAACTTTTTATCACAGGATCATTTTGACATGCAATAGCGTAAACAAACACAATACAAAATATGGCTACTATCCACAAGAACGTACCTACTTTTGTTAGAAAGCTAAAAAATTAACGATAGTTTCAACGTGATTTAAGTGAGCAGATTCCCAATATTTGTATTTTAATGTGCTACTAAAAAATTAAGGGAAGCGTCTAAAAAAATATGAATGTTGGCAAAAGACTTACGGAAATTAAATTTACACGACATCTAATACCATTAATATTTATGGTGGGCCTGGTAGTTGCGAATTCATAGTTTAGGCCTCGTTTGCATTGAGCAAGTTCACTGTCTTACCGGCAAATCAATTTGTTACTAACTTATTTTCTTTAATGTGATCACGTTGACAGGCTAGTATACTAACGCTTTGCTTTAAAGGGTAAAACTGAAAACTGGTCTGCTTTTCTCGCTACCCACTTGACGATGCTTTTTGTTTATTGGTCGATGAAAGCTCAATAAAAAATTGAAAAACGAAATTCTTATAAAACAATACTGGCATTTTTTTTCTTTAAAGCTTTTAACTTTTTCGTTAAAAAAAACTAATAAAAACCGTTAAAAAGCAACGTGACTGACGCAAAGATAAATAACCTATTGCAGTCAAATCTACATTTGCTGAGCTTGTGACATCACGTTCACACACGAACGAGTTTTACCTTGTCTTCTTTCAAGCAGCGGGGACTAGCTCCGCGTAACCAAGGCTTTTTAAACACGTTCTCCACCCTGCGGTACGTTTTCTATTTTTAAATGGTACGGGGCGGGAACTGTCTCTTTCTGGTATGTGCAGGATGTACCTTCCTTGTGCGTAGACAGCTGTCGAGTTAATAGTGAAAAACTGTAGATGCGTTAGTACCCTTATGTTTTCGTTCGAATGTCACTCGTACAACATAAAAATCATAAAAAAATAAATACACGTTTGCAGTTTCACAAACACGAGCCCTTGGAGTTAATTTTTGTACCTTTCTTGTGCGTACACGTGTAAAAAATAATATTACTAGCGTAGGTACTTCAGTATTTGGTGCATTTTGTACAATTATCCCATTCTTGTAAGACTACCCTGCTTGAGTTCTTCTTTGGAACTAAAATTCGTTTTCAGAATTGCTTAAAAATGCTGCCGAATGTAAAAAGAGTTTTTTAGTGTTTCGGAACATTTCAGTTTAATCATCCTCGTTTATGGTGGATGTATTTTTACTGTCGGCCTGCTGAAAGTAGTACACCGTTGGCAATCCATTTGCGAGCACTTTAGTTTCACACTTGGTTTTTAAAATGTAGTTGTAGACCATACCGTTCATGCCACCATCTATACACTGGATGTTTCCAACACCCTCTGACGACATTCAGCCCCAAACCATTCTGGATCAGCCATCGTGCTTTACAGTGGGGTGTGTCTGCCACTTCATCGGCGGTGCTATTTGTCCTCCGCATATTCTGGGTGCCATTGGGCTCAAATAATGAGTTACTTTAGCTTACTCTTAGAACATTTAAAAATCATTTTAACGGTAAGTAGCAAATTTCTTTATGCGAGTCTGGCTCGATAGCCTCCGGTTCGTATGCAGTACATGTAAAGGAGGTAATAATGGTAATGAACATAGGTCCGAAAAGGCTTTTATTTTTTCGCTATAGCCATTTAAGCGTACTTCGATCTACACTGCTATATGGAACTGTGGAACGCTACCTGTATGCCCGTGTGGGCTCAAAACACTTCACGCGTGGTTTTACGCACTTTGTTGATATGGCGTTTCACGTAACAGGGATTCCCTAAATCTGTTACGGGTAATGCTAGAAGAAGCAAACCTAGGTTTACCCTGGTTAACTCAACATATTATCCAAGTTTGTTGAGTAAAGCTCGCATCATATCTGAAATAAATTTGAATTCGGCATTTACCCGTGTACACCCTAGGTCTACCCAACGCTGACCGGGTATGTTAGGAAATACCAAATGATTGATAAGTTAAGTTTCATCGATACCTTAATTAACTAACTAACCTAACATGCTCAAAAATGACGTTAACTCCTATCATCACACAGTCAGCGTTGGGGGTGTACCAAGGTGTACAAGGGTATAATCTCCAGATTCAAATTTATTTTAGTTGATCATTCGGAATTCACCTCTTCAACCTTGGATATCGCTACGTTAACCCGGGTAAACCTACGTTTACTTCTAGCATTGCGGGTAGCAGGGGCGTAGCCAAGGGGGGGAGGGGGGAATAGGGGTTCAAACCCCCCCCCCCCCCGTGGCATCAAATCTTTAATTAATTTCTTATTCATCACTCAAACAAATTTCATATTAAAATTAATAAAATTTTTACCATTACAATATTTAAAACTGCTAAAATAGCTCTATTTTACACCCTAAAAAACTAATTTTCCCGGGGGAGGACCCCCGGACGGGGTGGGGTCCATGCTTCTTAACACCTCCCATACACAACTCCTGGCTACGCCACTGGCGGGTAGAGTATCTACTAGCCGGGACCTACGTGGATGTCCAGGGCTGCGGCGGCCCCGGGTCCCCGAGGCCGCCGCCATGGCGCCGGGCCAAGCAGGCCGCCGCGACCTGTAAGCTGCACATCGCTCACGGGTCCAGCCCGGGGCATCGCGCGAGTGGAAATCGTGGCGGACGTTGCGCGACACGTTGTGATCCCACCAGGGGCGCAACAACTAAATTTCCAAATGGGGGGGGGGGGGGCAATATTCCTATTTATAAAGAATCATCGATCCTCCCTATTGAAGCGTGGAGGGGGGGGGGGTCCTCCCCCGGGAAAATTTGTATTTCAAGGTGGAAAATGGTGCTATTTAAGCAGTTTTTATCATCTAAAAATTTATTGATTGCACAGCACTTTCTTTGCCCCCGTTTGCCCCCACTTCAAGGTTTCAGAGAGGGGGGGGGGGGCAAAATACCCTTCCCCCCCCCCTGTTGTTGCGCCCCTGGATCCCACCATTATTTCCTGAAATGCTTCATTACGCACCACCCCTCAAAGTCTTGTACAGAAAAAAATAACTTTCCGGCTTTTAAAACAAATAGGCCCTTCGACGAACCTAAAACATGTTTCCTACCAATACAACAACACTAGATGGAAACGTCGAAATGAAGATACATTTGTTTGCGATCTGATGCTCAAAACTATCGTTGACACCGATTTTTGAGTTCCGTAGTTGCAACACAGCCCGATGGAAAAGACTGCGCCAGTCCTCAGGTTATATATACACCGCATAGTCACCCTAACGAGAGACGCTGCTCGGTTCCCTTGTCGTAATAAAACAAGCCCACATGTAGGTATGTGTGTGTATATACCCGGGCAATCGGTGGAGCATCCTAAAGCCTCAAATACATTCAGCGAGTTTACTAGCTAATCGCCGGCGAAGAATAAGAAGTGTCACCACTCGTGTGGGTGTATGAGCGTTTCGTCACTACCTCTGCGAGTGTCACTTGAGGTTTCATGGTTTACAAGGGTTTTTTTTTTTGGCATTTAAAATGACGCGAAACAACGATATTGACTGTAAGGAAAAAATAGGTTGTCTGTAAAGTCGGTTTACGGACGATAGTTAAACGTGACAACGTGATGAAATGATTAGATACTTTTATGAATAAAATTGAATCATTTTGTTGAATTATCACTATTTCGTATGGATACAAAGAAGGAGTGACATGAAATCTACAATTTAATTGATAAATTTACTTTTATTTGCACTCATTAATTCAAATATGTTTATTACTTTAACGAAGAGATTATTTTAACTATAACTTTTATACATGTTTGCTATTTAACTTCTTCCAATCTGTGTTATTCTGTTAAGGATAGGACGATGATAGGAAAAGTAGGAAACGAATGGGAGTGTTTCAGGTTTAGTGTCCCTCGAAAAAGTCAAATCGATGGTTGTTCCAATCGAGCGGAAGAGAGATAGATGCAGCGCAAGCGCACAATGAGCGTAACGGGACAATGTGCGTTATGGGACACTTTTTCGTGCGTGCAGCCGGCGTTCATCGATTTATTAAACGTTGTCACGTCAAAGAAAACACGTACCTGGAATCTGTTTATCAATACTTGCAGCAACTAGTTACAAACGAATGTCGAGGAAAGCAGGCCAGTCAACGTGACTCGCCGGAGCAAAGCAACAGCTCCGTGTAAGCGGGGGCGCCGTGACGTCACGAGGAGACAGACACAGCCCCCCCCCCCCCCCCCCACAGACAGGTTACCCTCGTCACGCCCGCCGGACGGGAGACCGCAGAGGCGAACCCCTCCGTGACGCACGCAGTGGTGTGCATCCGCGCCGATCCGAACACTCGTTAAAACGCAACTGAAAGGTGCCACGTGAAAACGATCGTAAGTGCCGTCTGCTGCACCAAAACGTCGTAAATACCGCTTTATGTACACCAAATACAATGACGTAATAAACCAACAAACATAAGATTCATGTAGCAGCAGACTAGCCAATCATATGTAATTTTTATAAGTAAATTTTATAAGAATTTTCAGTTATCTAAAGTGAAAATCTTTGCTGAAGCACTCGTCAAAAACAAAATATCTTCAACTGTTTCGGGATACAAATTGATGTACGAACGAAAGTATTTTAAAAAGCTTTCATCACAAGTTCACCAGTAAAATTAAAACTATCTTCAGTGTGTAAATATTAATTAATTAATATAACGCGATAAGTTTTAAAAATTTATACTATTTGCTTTATAAAATCAATCACACATACCTAATACGATACTACAAGTACAGACCCTTTTTTTTTTTTAATTTCCTTCGAAAAAGGCCGAGATGAGTTCGACGGGAAACGAAGAGAAGGCGCCAACATCAAAAACTCCCGACCCTGTCGCGCCCCGTCCTTCGGCGCCGACCCTGGCTACGCGAAGGATAAGATACGAAACGGGCGAAATTGGGCGATTAAAAGGGTAATCGATTCATCACCGTCGATTGCCCGGCATTTACGAAGAGAGAAAAAAAAAAACGTGTGAAATTACAACCCTCCCTCGCCGGCCCCGAACAGTGTCGCTGCAGAAGCGTGACCGCTGCAAGGACGTCTCAGCGGCGTCGCGTCGGGCCCAGGCTGGCCGGACGACCGCGGGCACGGACTGTTTCCCGGCGCCGACACGTCCCGCGGCAAACAAACACCGCAACTGCTGAACCTCCACATGACAACAAACAATTTCCGAACACAATCTCTTCTTCGAGAACAGGCGGTAGGATAAGCCCAGGCGATGACTCGGGACGTAGACGGAGATGGGAAGGGAGGATTAAAGAAATCACTCTTTGCAGGTCTTTCGTCAACATGTTTGTGTACAACAAATGGTGAATCGCCAGTGAGTACTTTGGTTTTATCGTTCAAGTGAATTATTTAATATTTTGTTTTTAGTGTTCATGTGGATTGCTGAAGTGTCAAGTATTGTTTCAGTCACCCATTAGAAATAAATACATATTCTGCTAAACAGCACAAAATTGAAATTAATAACAGCGAACTACTGCGAAAGGGCCCGGAATCGATAACAATCGCGTGGGGCGGGGTGGGGGAAAGTAAATTTTTTTATTGTTTTCCTAACCTAACTAAAACTAAGTGTATTTGTTATGGAGGGGTCTGGTTATGGAAGACTAAGTGCGTCTAAGGCCGACGCCTATACGCCTAGCAGAGCCCCAATTGTACTGGGGGAGAGCTGTCACAAAAGTGACAAAGTAACATAATGTTACATTAGAACAGCTTGTAGCATGCCAGCCGTTATCCGGTGGGTTCTCTCAGGGTACTCCAGTCTTTCTGTCTTTCTGTCTTTCTCTCTCTCTCTCTCTCTCTCTCTCTCTCTCTCTCTCTCTCCTCTCTCTCTCTCTCTCTCTCTCTCTCTCTCTCCTCTCTCTCTCTCTCTCTCTCTCTCTCTCTCTCTCTCTCTCTCTCTCTCTCTCTCTCTCTCTCTCTCTCTCTCTCTCTCTCTCTCTCTCTCTCTCTCTCACCCGTATTCATCACTTGCGCGCCTTTTACACACACGTGATATTACAATTAGTGGATATGTGTTAAAAATATTTGTGGCAGAACAGCAAATGCAAGGGAGGTAGCGAGTTAAAATTTTAGAAATAGTCCTTAATAGAAGTAATGTCGATATTAAAAAAATGCAATCTAACAAAAAAAACGTTGCTGTAATTAGTATTTAGTGACTTCCAAAACGGTTACTGTTTATTTCTGGACATTTTTCGTGACTTACGTTGACCAGACCTCAAGATTATATTTTTACTTTCGTGAGTTCCGTGACCTATGCACCTCCTGTTCTATATTTGACAGAATATTAAATGTTTTTTTATTTTTCCGAGTGTTGAAGTGGCCGTGGTCGCTACGGCGGATGGCACGACACGCCCACCTCCACCAAGCGTGTTTACGAGCGCCCGCCAAGGTCATGCCGCTACAACACGTCACACCCGCGGTCTCTTGTGCAAACACTCGCCCATCCACCATCTTCCTTTCGACACAATTACGGCAAAACATAACCAACTTCAAGGGGGGGAAAATGTGTGCCTGTACTTAATGCACGCGAGTCAGAAGTTATACTTACTTGGCGTAACAGAAAGCTAACTTTGATTTTGGAGGCAAATACACAGAAAAAAATCATAAAAACTTAAATGAAAAAGATTAAAAAATCAACAAATCAACTAGAAAAGAGCTGATGATCTTCAAACGGCTGAACAGATTTACTTGAATCACAAGAACACACTCGATCAAGTCACCTTTCAAAACAAAAAACTAAATAAAAATCAGATCGTTCGTTTGGGACCCACGATGCTACAGACACTCACTTAAAACACCCCTCTGTTTCCGTCGGGAATTTTTAAGGATTGGAGTGATATTATAAATACGGTCAGTACAGTACCAACTCAACCAATTTAAAAAACATATTCAGTATTCAATATTAATAATTTAATATGAAGATTTTTTCCTGATTTAATAATTATAATTATTTATTAAAATAATACTGTATTAATTTATTATGCAAATATATTATACATACCATAAACTCCCATATGTAAATATACTTGAAAATATACTTAAGTTTACAAAAAAAAATTCATATCACTAATATTTACAAGAAATATTTTTTTTTAATTACGTGGACAAGTATTAAATATCAATCGCTAAAGTATAAGATTTAAAAGCACTTATATAAATTTTGGTTGTATGTCGTCTTCATCTTCGTCAATTTTCGTTGCCGATGTAGCACTTCCCTTCGCTGGCGGAACTCTCCGAACTCTCGGAACTCCCGCGGAAGCCGGCGTCGCTGCTTATATACCTGTGGCACCCTTCTCGAACCGACGAGAGCGGATGTAACAAGTCGCGTCATCCCGTGCCGACCCGACGCCCACTACACGCGACGGCCTCTGTAAGGCCGGAATTCCCAGGCCGCAAAAGGTGATAATAGCCCGAGGTGGGACGATGCTTGCTGGGAGAAGGGGGAGGGGTGTAGGAAGGGCCCTTGTAATCCGGCCAGGCGCGCGTGGCATGCCTTACGTCAATGAACAGCGCGTGTGACGTCAGTGGTCGTGCGTGGCCGCCAGCCAGCTCCAAACCTGGCGCGCATCGCGGTCTGGTCTCTCGCGTTCGTAACAATACTATAAAACAATATTTACTCTCTCATAACAAGAGCTACATCAGCGATAGTTATCGTACGACATGTTGATTTTGAGACTTCTTAAGTTTCTTTTTGTTCATTACAAATACATGGATCTCCGTAGTTTCGTAACATAACGTTTTAATCAGTAAAAATATTTACTAAATAAATCCGCAATATTTGGCAGTACTGAAAAATTTACACGAAACAAGCTCAGCTTTTGTTTTTTTAGCATAATTTCCATCGCCCTGGATTCACTGATCGCAGCTCGAGGGAAGGCTGGGCGCGCGACAGTCTGGCAACGCTGCAGCGCGACAGTGTTCCGAGGCGCCGCGCTATCTGGCGACCTTCCGGAAGCGTAGCGCCGATAAGAGCCGGTGCGGACGACCGCCGGGAACTCGACCCACGCTGCGTTCGGCCGCTCTCTGCCGCCGCGATGTGCCGAGAACTGTCACAATCCAGTCTAGAAAATAGATGCACTATCCAGTGGCGTAGCGTGGGTGGGGCGGAGGGGGCGGCCCGCCCCAGGCGGCAGCCCGCGGGGGCGGGTCGCCGGTGAAGCGGGTTGAGATCTGATCTATGATTCATTCATTACATGTGTCAGACACACTATAATGTTACATTTTTATCTAACATTTTGCGCACCAACTATTTTTTAATATTTATTTAAAAGAAAAACTGCGAAATCACTGACAGAGCTCCTTATAACGTTTGTTTGTTTACATACGAACAGCAACATCGCATCACGCCGCGCCGCCCGGCGCGCGTGAGCCGAGTTGAGCGGCACTCCTTATTATGTTAATTATTCATACAAAATCTTTTGTTTCACGCGTCGGCCCGTGTCGATGCCTCTCATTCGCACTCATTGAATTTAGTACTACGCATTGTACTGTAAAGTTTGACCTTAACCCAGGGCAAACCAAACAACTTCCGCAAACCGGGACACAGTAAAACTCATATATTGCCCCGTACCGCGAGCGCAGGTAAACCCAAAAAAATATTAAAACCCAAACTAATAGCAGGCTTAAAAAATACTAATAAGGTTGCGAACAGTGAGAGGAGGCAGCAAGTTAAAAAGACACAAAATTTATATGACAACATTTAATATATATATCATAAAATCGTTTCATCACAAATCGGTGCATCCATCATAAAATACATACCCTATTACTACTTATAAAAAATAGCTATATAATAATACTAAAAAAATACTTTAACAATTCCCCCGAAAAATTATAATTTGATCATATACTTCGGAGCTCCGAAAATTAAATATAATTACCAAAAAGGCGTTAAAAATATATAAGAACATAACTCCGATGGACTATCAAACTTGACTATATTGTCGATTGAACAAGAATTGGCTGCTAATATTGATTTTGACAAAGTTATTTCTGACTTCGCTGCTCATAAGGCCCGTAGAATCCGCTTGTAAAACCGCTCATCCTATTTTAACTTCAATAAAAGGTACCTCATTGTATGTGAAATTTAATTTTAACTAAGCACCTATAGAATGGGGGCGGCAAAATAGGTTTCCCGCCCCAGGCGCCGAGATGGCACGCTACGCCACTGGCACTATCTTATGGTTCCTTTTTTAACGTGACATCGTCTAATAAATCGATGAACGCCGGCTGCACGCACGAAAAAGTGTCCCGTTACGCACATTGTCCCGTTGCGCACATTGTCCCGTTACGCTCATTGTACGCTTGCGCCGATTTCGTCAATTTTTTGTTATGACGTCACGTTAAACTACTGTCCGTAAACCGACTTTACAGACAACCAATTTTTTTGTTAGAAATCCCTACGAGGTACTAGGTGTGACCTTGAAGAGTTGAAAGCGCAAAAAAAAAGTGCGTGTACATTTTCAAAACCGCGGGATCCCGACCCTCCTCCCGTCGATTTTTCTGACTGACGAAAGGGCGTTCTCACCTCACACTGTGTGTGGAGTTCGTTGTTTTTATTTCTGTTCGCAAAACCTCCAAGATGCATTTTTTTTTTCTCTCGCGACTATCAATTTTGTTGCACCTTTTATCTGTATATGATTATGAAGTGGTCAGAAAAATTACTGATATGATATTTATTAAACTTAATCGTAGATCAGGGATTTTAAACCTAAGAACCGTGAAAAAAAATTTTTTCAAAGAAAATGCCAGGAGATAAATAGGAACTGGGATGAATACAGTGGCGAATCCAAAGGGGGGCACCAGGGGCAAGTGTCCCCCCCCGCCCGAAAAACCAGTAGTCTGCTACATTAATATTGCCGACAAAAATGATTGTTTATGAAACCAATAAAATATTTTCATATAATTAATGAATTTCTTGTAGAATCATAAAATCTGGTGGTTGGATGTTATGTGTAGTGTGAGTAGATTAAATACAAATTTAGTCATTTTAAGACATTTTTTCTCTGGCTATTCTGAAATCCTAGAGTGCCCTGCCCCCTCCGAGGTGAACCTCTGGATCCGCCACTGGATGACTACATCTGCGGACCAACATAAGAAAAGTATGACGGTCTTGCTGGCTTCTAACCGACGAGACGCGGCGTGAGAAAAACAAAGACACGGTTGCGAGTACACGCATTCGAGGCGCGCTTGGTTGCTTCCTTTCCCGTGGGTAGCTAGTTGCAAGTTCGTGTTGCAGAACACAGTTTCAGAGGAAAGGTTCCCGAACGGCTCGCGGATGGATACGAACACTATCCAAGTACAAACATGCTGCAGGTGTTGCGCAAGCGAGACGTTGCGAGCGGGAAACGAATACGCGGGTCTCTTTGCGACCAGGGCGCGTCGCTAATTCAACGGCGGACGGGATTTGGCCGATTCCTCTCCCAACATACAAAGTCTAGTTTCGTTGCGTTGTCACCTGTCTCCAAATCACCTCGCTGAAGACAATAGGTTCGGGCACGAAATAAATATATTTACGAACGCTAGAGACAAAGACCGCGATGCCAGGTTCAGAGCTGGCTGGCTGGCGGCCCTGCATGGCCACTGAAGTCACGCGTCGTCCACTGACATAAGGCATTCCACGCGCGCCTGGTCGGATTACAAGGGTCCTCGCTACCCCCCTCCCCCCCCCCCTCCGTTCACCACGCATCGTCCCCCCTCGGGATATCATCACCTTCAGCGGCCTGGGAATTCCGAGCTTACAGAGGCCGCCGCGTGGAGTGGCCGTGAACAACCGTCGCCATTCCCGATGTTTCAGGCGTAGGATCGGCCTGGGATGACGCGACTCGTCACTGCCGCTCTCGTCAGTTCGAGAAGGGCGCTACAGGTATATAAGCAGAGACGCCGGCCTCCGCGGGAGTTCCCAGCGAGTTCCGAGAGTTAGGAAGAGTTCCGCGAATGAAGGGAAGTGCGACATCGGCGAAGAAAGTGGGGAGACCCCCTCGAGAGTGGCGCGACGCGGAGCGATGGTATCGAGATAGTGCAGCGACTGAGTGGCGCGAGACAGTGTGTGTGTGGGCAGGCGCGAAGTAAGGGGCCTAGCTCCAGTGAGGAGTGCGAACTGCGGAACTTGACAGACATTACCTTGAGATTTTTTTAAGTGTCAGAGATTGGTAATCGGACGTTCTTCAGTACAATTATTTATTAATAATGTAAATATTAGTAATTAAAAAAATGCGACAATACTAAATTGGGCTATCCTTTAGGACCCAATACTCTCCACATAGGTCGTAACAATATTTTTAAGAACAATCACTCTTGAGACCACCGAGTTCCTGGAAAAACCGTGATCCACTGAGGGAATGATTAATGGCTGTGAGCAACGACCCGCAGGTCAGACTGCACCCTCAGTGCATGGGGGCATGATTGATGACTGGGAGCAATGACCCAGGTCAGACTGCACCCTCAGTGCAGGATCGTCGGGCAACGGGGACCGGGGGGAAAGGCAAAATCCCCAGGCCCCGGGCACGTATTTTTTTTATTTAATTTAAAATCTTAGCTCTCGGTATACGGCATTTGGTAGGAGTAATTTCGTGAACGTAACGCAAGTCGCAAGGAACGTAAACGTGTAACCACGATGCAGTCAATTGTGGCAGACGGCGTGAACCATAGTTCACACACCAAAAGGAAACTTTATATTAACTCTTTAATTAATTTTAACACGATGGGCAGTATTTTAATAAATTCCCTTGTCGAAAATCAGGTCCAAACCCGGGGTTTAGTTTTTTTTTCCGAGTCTTTTTCAATTTAATTGTAGCCGTTTTATTATATATAGTTTAAAATTTCGGTCTGCAAATGGAATGATTCGATGGTAGACGTAGCTGCTCCGGCAACGAATTCTAGCGATGTGTGATTCGCGTTCAGAAATTTTGTTGATAACACAAATTTGCGTACATCTATCATGCTCGGCATTATTTTAAAAAATTCTACGTGAAATTCAAGTTTCGTATAAATAAATGTATTTGCAACTTTAAGTACACGCGAACTTGCTCGTTACCGCGAGGTTAGATATTACACATCTCTGGCGAGTACTGAAAAACTTTGCTCACATTATTTTTTTACGCGCGTGTTTACCTCCATAGTAGGACAACTATGTATATTAATAACAGAAATTCATTGGAAAACTTACAAGTTACGTGATACGCGCAGATCACGTTTATGGTTACGAAAATAGTATCGTTTAGCGTCGTTATATTTCTTTCTAATAATTTTGGGGTTTTAAAAGTTGCACATTAAGTGATTATTGAGCGGAGCGGGCGACACAATCATTCGCCCCCGAGACCTTTGCTTCTCTCGACGACCTTGGTCACACGCTAACAAGAGCCACTATCATCAACTCATCGGCTTCTGACTGCGTGCCAGCTGGGTTGCTCGTGATAGGGCACTTGTTTCATGCGGGCTTGTCATTGGCGCAGTGTGACACACACACACACACACTAGCTGTGAGCCAATTGCACAAGCAGCACCAAGATAACAGTGTTTGAGTTTTATTACTTTTTTTTTTGCGAACATATTCCACGAATTTTTCCTGTCTTCAAGAGATAACGTTTTGCCAGTCTGGAGCGTGATTTCACAAATTTTTTATTTTAAATCGATGTACATCACACGGACACGCGAAAATTTTACTCAAGCCCTTCCTTAATCTTTACACAGCTAAGACACTCTTGAACAACGTTTAAACTGTAGTTCTGCAAATAAAAAAAGTAATAAAATACACCACAAATAGATTGATTTGTAAGTTAGGATATGTGTATAGAAAATAGCTGATTACATATATCGTCCAAGTCATTAGTTTTAATGAGGAATTTTTTTAAATGTTAAAATCTGTTACAAAATTCCCGCTTTTCATACACAAGCCACAGGAAGCAAGTAGCAGGAAGAGCAATTTCCCTTTCCCCTCTTGATTTTCAACGATATACGAAGGGGAGAGGTGAGCACAGGGATAGCTGTAATCACCAATCAACAGTGTTGATGAGGAAAGAAGTGGCAAGAGGCAACCCGCTCCCTGCCCCCTCTCCCGCGGACTGGACTCAATTAGCTAGGAAACAGTGGCAGCACTGTTCAACTGCCATCAGCGAGGACCGCGAGTTGCAAATGTGGCAGAGCTTCGCGCGGTTAGTCACCTCTCGCGCTACTCGCTGCGTCCAGGGGCGTCACTACTCCCGACCGAGTCGCCCTCGGTCACGTCTGTGGCACTGAATTAAAAAAAGATGAAACGGGAACTGATGCCCTAAAGCCTTATGACACAAGACACGCGACATTGTGCGTAGAGGACTTGGGGCGGTATTCCAAGACGATCGGATAAAGCAGCGAATAAGCACTGCCATGTCTTAACTCGCGGGCCGTATTCCAAAACGTGACCAAACCTTTGAATAAATATATATATATATACTGTATAGAAGTCGCCAGCCCAGGTTAAAATTTCTAATACGGTTTTGAGGTAGTTGGTTAATTCACCGCCGCAATCGCCACCATCTCTAGGGCATCGACTTGTGGTGGTCCCTAGCGGACAAGTGTCGAACTCTTCAAACACCCCTTCCCCCTCCCGTTGAACGACCTTGAGCTGCAGTGAATGATGGGTGGGGGGTGCGGGGAATGACAGCTGGCGACAGTGCTGCGCTCTAATGTGTAAATAACAACTAAGACGATACATGGCGTTACGGCAGCGCACTGCAGCGGTGAAGTTCCCAAGCTGCTCATCATACGCTTCTGAAACACGTAGAGTAAATCCTATCCACTCGCGACTTCTATACAGTATATATATTCAAAGGTCACGTCTGTGGCACTGAATTAATAAAGATGAAACGGGAACTGATGCCCTAAAGCCTTATGACACAAGACACGCAACATTGTGCGTAGAGGACTTGGGGCGGCATTCCAAGACGATCGGATAAAGCAGCGAATAAGCACTGCCATGTCTTAACTCGCGGGCCGTATTCCAAAACGTGACCAAACTGAATCCCAGCAAGGGAACAGATCGGCAGCTGTTTTAATAAACGGTGCCCTGCGCGAGGCTAGAAACAGTAGAACATCGCGGAACGAGCACGCTACTTGACGTAAGTCTATCATTTATTTGTTTGTTTACGTTTACTTGCGAATAATGGAAGAAAATAAATACCAGCGTAACTGGTTTACAACTGACTGATACTTTTTTTTTCAACTCATTAAAATTTCCTAACACAATTATTGTAAACGAAAACTTTTTACGGCATAGGGGATATACAATTAATAACACACACACATACTGATACTTATATTCTATTTATATGTTTTATTTTGGTAATAAGTACAAACTATGGCCCATAGGAGTACCTTATATGAAATAACCAGACCAATAGACCGAGCTATGTATCAGAAGTTATTATAGAAATTACTTAAATAACACTATATTATATGAATTATAGTGTTAATCATGAAATGCATTTTATAAAAAAAAAGTTTACAAAATGTCCTGCTAGCTGGGTTTTGAATTTGCTACTTTACATACTCTTGTTCGTAAGCAAGAGTACCACTAGTTCCGATCATTTCTTGTTATGAGCATTAAAGAATACAAAATATAAGGTTTCACTATAATTTATACTACCATTCGATATAACCTTGAAAGCATCAGTACATGAAACCCCCACAAAATTCCAAACATCTTATTCCCACTTCTGAAATAAATCTTTTCGCCCGAAACAAAAGAATGGCGACTCATACCTTTCGTTACCAATCCACTCGGGTTAAAACCAATTAAAAAAACAAACAATCGCATGCAAATCGAATATCTGCAGAATTACATCAGAGGTAAAAAATTAGTTAGACCTTAGTTTCACAAATACCGACTTGTCCCAAGTTATCTCCATAAAATCACGTTAATAATACAGCAAATTAGTTGCGCCATGAAATTTTAAATCACTGACATTTGTTGCAATGCAGTAACAGCACCAATTTTATTCAATTATACTGTCATAATGTAAATACATTCTGCGTTAGTTCTGGATATCCTTAAAGGTTACAGCTCATTACAAGAAATTCAGTATGATAAAATTCATTACAAAATGCATAGGTACACGAATATTGTTACGATCGGTTTACAATTTTTCACTTTAGTTCTTCGTCCTATTGCTATTCCGTCAAATTCTTCAGTCAACACTCAAATTGTTTTTCCTGGAGGAAAAGGGGGGGGGGGGGGGGGATTTATAACGATTTCGGCAGGCATGCCATGTATTTCAATATACACGCAAGAGGAAGTTAAGGAGGGGTGAGGTCAACTACCGGGAAAGGTCTTCGGCCTACATTTCCAGCGTGCGAACATCTGGGCCTAGGTATCAGAACTGTTTTGGCGGATGTGGTTTTGATACGAAGAACAGCCACGAGATAAACGCCACCGCTGCCTTCAATAATCTAACGATGCTCGACTTTCAGCACTGCTTTCTTTTGCACTGACGTCCATGTAACTATTATAAAACTAAGGAGCCAACCACAACATTTTGTAAGCTATTGCATTCTATGTGGTTGTAAATACGAAAAGGGCCCAGTTAAAACTAAATTGCCTCATGATTTCCCCCCCCCCCCCCCCAATTTTGATTGGAAACCACATTTTGAGAATAGTTATAGAAAGATTCTTCATAGTTTGAAACTAATTCAAGGATATGCCACAAAATGTTAACTAGGAATAGTTTTAAAAAAATTGGTTGTCTGTAAAGTCGGTTTATGGACGATAGTTTAACGTGACGTCATAACAAAACATTGATGAAATGATTGCATACTTTTATGAATAAAATTGAATCATTTTAATAATAAAAGAATAAATACTTGAAATTATACTAGTAATAAGATTTTTAAAATGCAAGAATAATTAACTTTTATTGCCGAAATTGTTGTTGTAATAAGCAATGAAAACCACATTAACTTTTCATTTCACTTTATAAACAGTCGACGAAACAGTTCACGTGTAGATGTAAGTTGTGTGCTGCCGCTGTCTTTCTTCTCCTCGGACGCATAGGCCAATCGAGTGGAAGAGAGATAGCTGCGGCGCAAGCGTACAATGAGCGTAACGGGACACAGCGTAACGGAACAATGTGCGTAACGGGACACTTTTTCGTGCGTGCAGCCGGCGATCATCGATTTATTATACGTTGTCACGTCAAAAAAAACACTGTAGGTAATATTTGTTATGTTCCACCAGAACAAAGACCGAAAAATATGTGGTATCACATGGAAACAATCACGGAATTTTTTAATCACGAGAGTGGGCGCGCGCAAAGCGAAAAATACGCGTGCAATACGGATGATAGCTGGGGAAGGCACTTATTAAGAGGCCGTGTCAGTAAATGTTTATTTCCAATATTCTGCTCTAGAAGTTCTCTCTTTTAACAGTGAGATTTAGTGGCTTTTTCAACCGAAGGAACTGTAGCCGCAGCGCGTGATAAAGCTACTATACCCTTATCACAGGATTAGTGGGAAGGTTGACAGCTCGAGTTTACTCGACGAAAAATGTATCTGGTTCCTCGACAATCTGAGAGGATGACAATCTGACCGGCGGCTCACTAGGAAATTGCGGATGCAGGGATTCAGAATCAAGAAACCTCACTTATACAACTATGGTATGAGTCGAATCTAAAAATTTTAATACTTTAAACGTATCGGAATACAATTAATCTTCAAACATGTGGTAATTATTCTTTATCTGGATGTAATAGTCCGTGATAAATAATGTTAGTTGACATTAAAAAGTATACGAAATTCATCATGTAACGTTTTAAAAGGATAATAACATAAATGCATATGCTTAGATATTGCATATGCATCACACACAATCTAAATACAATCTCACTTAAGTCAGACTACCTAATTTTTTACAATGCACCATCATACAGTTTAACAGAGGTAGGTGAACCTCTTATCGACGTTGTTTCAAAGAATTTAAATTTACAAATATTATACTATTTATCTTAATACGATATGTAGCCTACCTTTATGAATACGAACTTACAAAAAAATTATTGAATTTATCACATCATTACACAAGACTAAAACACTAACAAAACTTAATTTTATACATTGCTGTAGCATATTAGAAGACGAAATAACTCACAAGACTAACATTAAGAGGGCTGCATTACAAATTTACTTTACAGAGAAGAAAATATCCTTTCAAGATATTTCATTACCTCATTCATTACATAATACTGCCGTTGATGTGATCGTAGATATAAAGTATTTAAAAAATATATTCCATTATGTTTATGTAAATATTTTGAAAACGTTATTGCTTAAAGATGCTCATTATTTAAATAATAACGAATCTTTTACTTTTATGTACTGAACAAACAAAATACTTATAAGTTAATAAGAATAAGCTTAGTTGAGTAACATCTTCAATTTGTATTGAATTCAATGTACATATCGAAAATCATGTACAATGAATGCAACAGATTGAATTCAATAAATATTTGATCTTGTGAAACGGCCATAATATTGATGTAGATTAGGGACCGGAAAAATTCGCGGTTTCGACGGCCTTCAGGATAGACTGCACATTCCCCTGTACACTCGGGCAAATAACGGCAGCAGTGGCGTAGCGTGGGTGGGGCGGAGGGGGCGGCCCGCCCCAGGCGGCAGCCCGCGGGGGCGGGTCGCCGGTCAAGCGGGTTGAGATCTGATCTATGATTCATTCATTACATGTGTCAGACACACTATAATGTTCCATTTTTATCTAGAATTTTGCGCACCAACTATTTTTTAATATTTATTTAAAAGAAAAACTGCGAAATCACTGACAGAGCTCTTTGTAACGTTTGTTTGTTTACATACGAACAGCAACATCGCATCACACCGCGCCGCCCGGCGCGCGCGAGCCGAGTTGAGCGGCACTCCTTATTGTGTTAATTACTCATACAAAATCTTTTGTTTCACGCGTCGGCCCGTGTCGATGCCTCTCTTTCGCACTCATTGAATTTAGTACTACGCATTGTACTGTAAAGTTTGACCTTAACCCAGGGCAAACCAAACAACTTCCGCAAACCGGGACACAGTAAAACTCATATATTGCCCCGAACCGCGAGCGCAGGTAAACCCAAAAAAATATTAAAACCCAAACTAATAGCAGGCTTAAAAAATACTAATAAGGTTGCGAACAGTGAGAGGAGGCAGCAAGTTAAAAAGACACAAAATGTATATGACAACATTTTATATATATATATATATATATATATATATATATATATATCATAAAATCGTTTCATCACAAATCGGTGCATCCATCATAAAATACATACCCTATTACTACTTATAAAAATAGCTATATAATAATACTAAAAAAATACTTTAACAATTCCCCCGAAAAATTATAATTTGATCATATACTTCGGAGCTCCGAAAATTAAATATAATTACCAAAAAGGCGTTAAAAATATATAAGAACATAACTCCGATAGACTATCAAACTTGACTATATTGTCGATTGAACAAGAATTGGCTGCTAATATTGATTTTGACAAAGTTATTTCTGACTTCGCTGCTCATAAGGCCCGTAGAATCCGCTTGTAAAACCGCTCATCCTATTTTAACTTCAATAAAAGGTACCTCATTGCATGTGAAATTTAATTTTAATTAAGCACCTATAGAATGGGGGCGGCAAAATGGGTTTCCCGCCCCAGGCGCCGAGATGGCACGCTACGCCACTGAACGGCAGTTCATTTGCTGCTGACTTGTTAGTCGTCTCAGCTTGTTTGTCTGTGATTCGATCCTTCTTTGGTTGGTGTTTTATAATTGGTTGAGATTCGTCCAGATGAACAGTAAGCCAATAGCAAAATCATCTAAAAGGTATATGTATTTGACTTCTAGCCTATCGCCGAATGAATCCGCGAATTTTTCCGGTCTCTATTAATTATAGATGCTCACATGCATCGTGAGAGTCCGTATAAAGCCTATTACAATTCTATAAGTATACATTAAAATGCTTTTAAAATATACATGTGTAATATAATTAAAACTTGTTTAAGTAAGATCATCACAAAAAAAATGAAAATCCTTCAACAGTAAGTGATGTTTTATAAGATTTTAACAAAACACACTTACAATAAGAGAATACTAATCATACCACATAATTCAACACAAAATATACATTCCAGTAGGCGCTACGTAAAAACAACTTCTATTTTTATGCTGATAACTCTGCATTGTTTTATATATATCATTATTTCTAACTTTTAATATTCTCTACACATTAACTGAAATTACTTATTTACAGAGTCTTAGCTAATGTTGGTCTGTACCACATACAGTACGTACGATATCTCTACGCAAAACACATACAGTTCATTATTAGTAATATCAATTATATTTCATGAACATAATGAAATTAGTATAGGCCCTAGGTTGTTCACTGTTAATTGAGTACTTCTGAAGTATTTTCATTGTGAGTTAACATACATACCAAATGCCATTCTTCCAGTAAAGTTACAAAGAAGACAAGAAGATAATATAAATATGTATGTAGTACCATATTTTAAACCCCTATTAAATGAATAATAACTCAATCTCTATTCTGGACTATTAAGTAATAATTTTTATTAATATTATTTATAACTTAAATAAAATGACAACTAACAAATTAGTAAAAAAATATAATTACGTGCGATATAGTGTGACATTTGTACTTGGACGGCAAACGAATATAATAAAATGTCTATGACAATGTTAACTTTACTCATTATTATGGAAAGAAACAAAATGGGCAGATAAGCATATTCTACGCTGACATTTAAAAATGCTCAATTTAAAATGAACATTCCAAGAAAATTTATTTTATATCACCACAAAAAATCAAACTGCGGCGTCATTTTCCCGATGACAAACAAAAAAGTTGTATGGTCGCGAATAATACATTCGTATGGCGTCACATCAGCGGAATATTCCCTTGGCATAAATGTGTGAATTCTGTGGCACTAATGGAGAAGTAAACCTTCGCTCGAACACAAAAACAAATGAACGAACAGCTTTTTTTTTTTTTTGATAAGATGTGTAATCGGAGACCCCTGGGGTGGTTGAAGAGTGTCAGGTCGGTCGCCAGACCAGATAGTAAAAGCTCAGGGGCTGAGGATAGAAAAGGCATATCTCCAAATTATTAAGTATAAATGTTGTCATGTAATAGTTAAAGACTTGATTACACCCAGGTTTATAAACCCATCATGATCATGAAGACACTGATCGGAAGGTAATGTGCAATACATTTCAATGGCGTTTTCAGTTTTTGCTAAATAATTATAAATATAAGCAAAATTTCAATGTATCTGGACAAATCAAAATATTGATAATATTATTTTCATCACAGAAATAATATATGATATGATAAATAAATTTGAAAAAAGCGGTTATGTTAAATGTATTGTATACTTTCAGTAGGCAAAATTTCCGGCCCCTACCTCTTATAGACTTTGAGAAAAACTGCCTTTTAAAATAACATTGATATAGATAGGAGCGCAAATTTGTGACACGGCCTCTTAATTCAGGAGCCAAGGCCGCCTTCGACGGGCTATTGTGGTTTAGTAATTTCCCAGCAGCGAGCGCGGCAGCAGCGTACGACACGCACGTTATCCCTTATCGCGCACCCGGGCGGGGGATACGAGAGATAACAGCTATTAGTTAGTTGTGAGAGGAGGAGGGGGGGCGCACTACGAACACAGCTGCGCCGATCTGTTATCGAACACAACAAAACTTCCTTCTTTCTCGGGAGCGACACACACAGCAGTTTTCTGCTCGCCTCGGCCAAAATATTTCGTCGTGGTCACCTTGGGAAATACTTTCACCAGCTGCTTTAAATAACAAATCAAGATGGTGCTGCCTGGTCACAGTAATATATATATTTTTATTCTGAACGAAAGTCCGGAAATTTCGAAGGTGGATTTCCCACATCAAAACCATTCGAAAATTGTAGAAGTAGCTGTCAAATCACGAACTCAACTTGGTCGAAAATAGCGCCCCCCCCCCCCCCCCCCCCCAAAACTCAATGTGTTAGGATAATGCAAATTACGGCACACATTAATTCCTCCCAACCGCTATCAGTGGATGCCAGAACCGAGTAATGGAAAATAATCCTAAATTTCCAGCGTTTGCTAGCCGAATAAATAAATGCTAAACTGTAACGTATAGGTAGTTTACAAGTATGCCAAATTCTTACTGCGTAACACGTTGTTCCTCCTTTTGATACTATGCCTTTGTTGGTCTTCACACAATCGCCGTCTTATACTGCGCCTCAAAAAAAATAGCTCTACGATACAAAACGGTTTTTTATGAATAAGGTACATTAATGTTTAATGTACATTATTAATTTCGATACGGCTAAAATTATACTATCAATTCTTTATAATTTTACTGAAATCATAAAATACGTTAGAAGTACCTTATTTGTTTTAGCACCATTTGACGTCTATGCCCATGTGTATTTATGAATAACTTAAGAAAATACAGACACTTGGAAAAATTAAAAGTAAATGTGCGAATTTAAGTAACCTATTTAAGCATGGGAAGATTCAAAACAAAGAAACAAAGCTCTTGCAGTTTTAAAAGTGATATCGTTGGCAACTGGGTTTCCAAGAATTATCCTTGTAAAAAGCACAATTTTTTGACGTGATAACGTCTTGTAAATCGATGTACGCCAGCTGCACGCACGAAAAAGCATGACTCAATGTCACGTTCCGCCTGAGCCGAGCGTGCAAGAACCGGCCAACTACCGTGCGAGAAAATCTTCTATAATATCAAACAGGTTATTTATTTAAACAAAATTTGCAAAATCTGTAAATAATATTTGATAATTAAAAAGTATGCAATTTTTCATCAATGTTTTCTTATGACGTTAACACGTAAAATTATATACATCTCAAATCTTCTCGTGTAGTTAAAATACATAACCATAAATAAAACTTTTATTAAAATTCCTTAAAGTATGTTCCGTTATTATATGAAACCTAAGAAATATATGAATTTAAACAATTTTGTATAACACGAAAACAATTGTATTAAATTTTTTTAAACAGTTTTATTTAATATATAAACATATATAACCCTGAAAAAAGTGATTCCATGGAAGTATTTTATCTCTCTTCCTTTAATAATTCATAATCATAATTTTTTTTAACTTTTTCATAACTCTTTTCATTGAATTGAATTTTTTTTTCAATAAAGGCATGCATAAAAATGTGACATGTATAACAATGCTAGATAACTCATATTAAGGAATTCGAATAAGATTTAGAATTTGTTCTCTAAATATTTTAAACAGAGTTTACGGACAAACCCCCCCCCCTTTTTGACGTGAAGTCTAATAAATCGATTAACGCAGGCTGCATGCACGAAAAAGTGTCCCGTTACACACATTGTCCCATTACGCTGTGTCCCGTTACACTCATTGTACCGTTGCGCCGCATCTATCTCTCTTCCACTCGATTGGAACAACCATCGATTTGACTTTTTCGAGGCACATTAAACTTGAAACACTCCCATTCGTTTCCTACTTTTCCTATCATCTGTCCTATCCTTAACAAAATAACATTGATTGGAAGAAGTTAAATAGCAAAATTTCACTCCTTTGTATCCATACAAAATAGTGATAATTCAATAAAAAATGATTCAATTTTATTCATGAAATTATGCAATCATTTCATCGATGTTTTGTTATGAAGTTGTCACGTTAAACTATCGTCCGTAAACCGACTCTACAGACAACCAATTATTTTTTTGACAGTGTAGCGCGGAGTGTAACGGACTCGAGCCGCGGGCCAGCACACGCCGCGCCGCGCAGTCGCCCACGCGACGTGACCGGTCGTCAGCTGACGGCGCCGCTAATCACATTAATTAGCCACGCGTTAATTCGAGCGACGCAGCTCGGCGATAGGCGGTGCTCCCCACAACTAGGGACCTGCCTGCCGCGGACGCAAGGGTATTCACGGAAACGATTTCGCGCGCGCTCTAGTTTTTCCTGGAGTTATTAACCGGGTGTTTTTCCGTTCTCCGGCTCATCGCTGTGCGAGGGAGATGACCTCGCGTTCAAGGCCGTCGGAGACCATAAACCGAGCGACGTGGTCGTAAATATTTCGTACTTTGACGTCTCTCGCAACTACTTGATAAAACGTTTACTTTGTAAAAAAAAAAAAAAGTATCTTTTGAAAATATGTAGTATCTTTTACTAAAAAAAAATTATATATATTGAATTACATATATAGTATATAACACATCAATGGTGCAACTTAAAAAAAAACATTCTAATATCGCCAAATTATGTCGTCTGTTTACGTTGAGGCTGCCTATTCTCTCGCACTACAGTAACTTCAGCGGAACATATAGCCTTCAAAAAAATCTTAAGCATCCACCCACATGTATAATAATTTAAAAGGAATAATCGATAATCTTACCTAACAATAGAAAGGGTACGCGCCCTAAGGTTGGTCTGGTTTAGTATTTTTATTTTTTATTTATGTGACTTTGTTTACAAGGTTCTACAGTACAATTGTTCAGTGACTAATTTAAAACCAGAGAAGGGCCCACGGTACATCGCGTGCAGAGGAATCTTAAAAGGTGCACTACGCTAGTTATGAAATAGTAAGCTGAGCACAATCCAAGCCGGCTGCGAACATTTTTTCAAGCCAAATTTTTACCTTTGGGACACTGCAAGCCCCTCCACCACTAATAATTGTATGATGGGTTTCCACAGAGCTTTAATACAATCTAGACCATGGACACTTTAATTCTAATAAAATTATTATGTTTGAAAATTATATTAAATTGATAATGAATATGCAAGGGGAAAATAGTGGTTCGGACTTAACGTTTTAATACTGGTTGAGTACTTAGTCTTTTTTTTCTTTACGCACATTCGCACTTGGTTTCACTGAGTAGAGCATGATCACTACACTTAGGGAATTGATAACTTGCACTGTTTAAGTTGTGATGGAATAGAGGTGTCACGGAGGATGATCGGGTTTATAATCTAGGAGGCGTTTATACGGATGAGGGGGGAATGAGTCATAAAGGGTAATGGATTGAACTGTAGGGTACTTGGAACTAAGGAGAGAAGAGTAGAACTTGTCAGATTTGGATTTAACTATGGTAGGGAGTGCGGGGAGGTTATTATGTCGCTGTGTTTGATTACCTGCAAATATTTTAGTTGCCACTTATTTGATTGTATAAAGATAATAACATCACAATTGGTACATAACTTTACCTTTGGTACAAGTTAATGTATACTTAATGTTAAAAAGAATCTCTTCGTATCCCCTTATCGTGGGATAATCTCGCGTGTTAGTTACATAAACAAAGTCTTAATTTTTTTTTTTAATTAGTTTGTATAAACCTGTTCTCCAGGGGGGCGTTACCTTTTGGGCTAGTTGAATTTGAAACTTAAGCGACTCTAGCAACGTTAAATTGGTACATTTGTATTAACATTTATGTTATCCGCGCGCTGACGATACAGACTTGGCATCGACCGAGTTTAAACTCTACTGCGAAGTGTACACCGCGTGTTATCTGCTCAGCGCTATATCCAGTGACGTAAGAACAAACCCAACTATAGAGCGTTCCTTGCTTTAGCTTGCTTTAAAACAGTTTAGTTTAAATTACTTTAAAATTATGCATGTTCCTTGCCAGACATGGCTACACTTTCGAAAGCGATAAAAGGTCACCGTTCTAAGTAATAAATTTTACAAAGCCCAAATGTTTTTTTGTTAATTTTAATAATAAAATAATTTAGATTTTCTTGTTTTACCAGTAGAGCTTAACTAATGACTACCATTTTTTTTTACATTTACGTAATTTATTTTTCCTAAGTAGCCTTTACTTTTAAGAATATTGTGAATTTGTGAATAAAATATTTTGATTTAATTTATTTTTTTATCGTCTTAAAATTCCATCTAGATACACAGAATAATACATGTTGCGGCTCTCTAGTTGTGGTGTGTGTGTGTGTGTGTGTGTGTTAGTTAGGCGGGATAAGCGCGACGCTCGCCGGTGCTTCTAGCGCGGTATCGCCTCTAAGCACGAGACTGTGAACTGGCGCGCAGTCTTCTCGTCCTCGATAGGACATTTCGTGAACAGACCCCACTCGCAAGGGCGCAACAACAAGGGGGGGGGGGAAGGGTATTTTGCCCCCCCCCCCCCTTCTGAAACCTTGAAGTGGGGGCAAACAGGGGCAAAGAAAGTGCTGTGTAATCAATTTTTAGATAACAAAACTGCTTAAATAGCACCATTTTCCACCTTGAAATACAAATTTTCCCGGGGGAGGACCCCCGGACCACCCGCTTCAATAGGGGGGATCGATGATTCTTTATAAAAAGGTATATTGCCCCCCCCTCCCTTTGGAAATGTAGTTGTTGCGGCCCTGCCCACTCGGATATGTTGAGTGGTTGGGTGGCTCGTCTCACAGGGGCCGGGGCAGGGCCCGTTGTCGGCGGACGAGGCGGAATGTCGCGCGCGGCGGGCGCGGAAGAACAGCTTCCTGCCGGTGCGGCCAAGCAGCGAGCGAGCAGGGTGTCCACAAGGGGAAAAATATTTCGTACCAACTTAGGCGAGAAAAATATACTAGATTTGAAAAAAAAGAAGTACTAAATTATAATTTGTTACGGTTTTAACCATTTAGGAAGTTATTATGACATTGCAATGCTCGAGCTTAAATATCACACATCACACACACACACACACACATACATTCCATAGTTTTTAAAAAAATAATTACGCTTGATAATAAAACATATTGGAGTTACTGTAATAATATTATATTAAAGGAAAAAAAAATTAAAAAAGTACTAGATCTAGTAGGAAAGTACTAACTGTGGACACCCTGCGAGCGAGGCGCGCGAGGTGGGAGGCCCGGCGCGTAACACGAGCCAAGGTCCGGCGGCGGAGCACGACGGTGAAGGGCGGGGAAGGGGGGGGGGACAGCGAGGGAGGGACGGAGAGGGAGGGAGAGAGAGAGAGAGAGAAACACCTAGGCCGCTCTTTCCCGCTGCAGCCGCCACCGGACGCGGCCTACCTTGCGAGGCCAGCACGCGCGCCTGTTAGCCGCCGCGCCGACCGCACACGCCGTGCGTCAAGTGCTCACTGGTGGGAAGCCCACAACTCACGTAGTTTCGGTTCCCTGCAAGAATTTCCGAAGATTTCCGAAGTTTTGCGTTTTGGTATAAACGCCACTTCAGCAGCTAAATCAGAAGTTTCCAATCAAAACAACCCTTCGATTTTTTTAATTTCAATTTTTGAGAGAAATCCGAAGTTGCACGAACGTGGTAGGGAACCGATACTACGTGAGTTGTAGGCTTCCCGCTCACTGGTGCTAGCACGCAGTCTTCTCGACGTGCGAGACTTCAGCGGTGGCCACAACATTACATGGCGGAGAAATGAAGATAAAGGGGTGAGACAAGTCCCCCCCCCCCCCCCCCGTGTGCTTCTAAGAATCTGTACCCGGATGTTCCCATGGATTAAAACCTATTCAATCAAACAAAACGTTTTTAACCTTTCCATCGTTATACGGAAATGAAACATCTCATCTGCCCTTCTTAATTGCATATCGTAAACAGACACCGCTTGAATACCGTCAGCAGTTTTCAAATCACGTGGTTTAATTCTGAATCTCTGCACTGTGTGTTCCCCTTGTAGGCTGGAACCATAAGGGGTATTTTTCTTAATTATTTTAGTTCTATAATTTTGTGTTCTTGCCAGAGTTAGGAAAATTTCAAAATATGTTTATAAGTTAAGTTAATACTTTTAATACATTAAAAACTGATTTATATTACAACCTTTCATGAACTAAGACCACGTAATCATGGTTTGCTGTCGTGAAACTGTAAATTTTCAGGAATCCGGCCAAAAATCCCTAAATCTAAGCTTTCTCAAAATTGCATATTGCGAACTTAATCTTTACAAACGTTTTTGGTAAACTAAGTTATTAGATCCTTTATGGATAAATTCCTGACTATAGTTTTACGACAAAGGCTACCAAAATAATTTGGTTGAAAACTGTTTGCCACATGAAAACATGCTCTTTCGTGTCAGTGTATATATATTTGTATACATATATTTAATTATTTAAACCAATTATAAATTCATAAAACCAATTATAAATTCATAAAACCAATTATAAATAATAGCTGTAGTTATTTTATGACTGATTTAAGTCACAAGCAAAAACACAAAATTATTTAAGCGTAATAGTGTAGGAAACAATTCTCTTCAAATAGCACGAAATTGATGTTTAGAAAAAAACTTTATATATTCCATAGTTATTGTGCAAGCCTAGTTACCTCGGTGGATTCTATTACAATAGGTTTCATGCACTGACCTATATTCGGCGTAATATAATTTTTCAGCATAGGCATGTGGTAAAATCATATTTTGTGGGGGAAATTCGCGACATAGTCCTATGCTATCCTAAAATAATTGTTCGGATTTGTATGTCTTGGCTTTTTTTTTTGTACTCTGAAATCAGTTAACAAGGACACTTAATATTTTGTTATATATTTATAATTCGCCGGGACATCAGAAGAAAACAAGAACGTCATATCGAAGAAAATGCATAAAACAATGCAGAACAAGCTTACAAGATAAACTGTCAACTAGGCTTACCTAGCTCGGCTTGATGTCACAGTACTGTCGCGAGATTTAACTAGCACGCTTATCAATACAACGAAAGTCTTAATATAGTCGCAATTGCGATAGCAACTCTCGAGAGTAACTGTGGCCGTGCCAAAGAGACTGAAGAACTCTAACGCCTCCAGATTAAGGTTGGACAGGAGCGTTTAAGTACATAAAAGGGGCAAGCATGGCTCACCTTGTCGACGAACGTGAGGCTGGTAGAAATGCTGTGCTAGTTGTTTAGCCGAAGGTTAGCTCGTTTCAAGGTCACTTGCTTCCGGGAGCAAGCACGGCTCACTTCCCTGCCACGGTCGGGATGGAAAACCCATTTAATAATGCGTCGTTAGCAACGTCGTAAACAACGGTATATATATATATTTTTTTTTTAGGGAGAACATGCGCTTACGTATGAAAGCAAATACGAAAATGAAAATATTTACTGAGAATAAACAGGGAAAAGTACAGTTGAAAGTAAATATATTTTAATATTTACTTTCCTTCTGATGCCTCTCGTCCATTACTACTGCTGTGTATCGCTAGATAAATTCTGCAACAAAGCAATCTTACCCAGATTACGAAACAATAATGGTCGAATGAAGATAAATCTTATACATAGATGTTTACTTGACTATGTTGTCTAAGTTATCGTACAAGACCCAAAATTTCTGGTACAGCTATTTTGTTTTCTTCTCTCGGTATTGTGAGTGGCTTATGAACTTATTTGCTTTGTGCTAAACCGAAAAACTAATGGGCGGTTTGCTAACCGAAAATTGGCTATCCACTTTTGGCTGGTCTATGACTGAACTTGTTTCTGTAAATGGCTCAGACGTGCTAATATCCCTTGGAAGCACTAAAAACAAACTTCGCACTGAAATACTAGCTGGGGGAACCTAGCTGGCATTGTGACTGTAAGTAGGTATTCTAAATTTAAAAATAAACTTTCGAGGCCTAGAAAACTTCCATTGTAGAATGAACGTCAACGATGGTAGAGCTTAAAGCAAGTTGTCACGGCATGGCATGACAACGCGACATAAAACACGGAAAAGATAATGACATGCGCGCTTTAACGCTCGTTTTCGCGAAGACCGCTTCAACAATTCGCGTTACATGACGTCCACACACGCCTAAAACGATGTTCTAAAAATAAAAAATAATAAGCATGCGCAGAATTAAAAGTAACCACAAGCAGACTGTTCGATTATGGAAGGTTGTTCCAATTTTATTTCTTAAAATTTGGCCTCTTACATACTTACGTACTTTTGAAATGTAAAAGTACTGTGTAATATTTAGTTTTTGTGGTTGTACAGTTTGTTTGTATATATGTATATATTTGTATTAATTGACTTGTTCTATATCTCGGAGTCCTTACCTCCATATGGGATCTACAGAACAAAAATTGAATGAATAAATAAAATAAAAATAAAATATTATGCTGAATTAACATTTTGATTACATACGCCAGGATGTTATGAATATAATTACAGCAAGTTTTGTATCCCTCGGCCATATTGTCAAAATGATCATTATTCTGCCACGGGCCATAAATTGTGATATTGTTAGTATCAAATACACGATACTATTATATATATATATATATAATCAACGCTTAGCAATGCAGAAGGAACCAGTAAGTAATCTATCAAAAATACTTACAGATTACTGTATTTTTACACTTGCAGTCGCCTGCGATAAATAATCAGCTAGTTTATTCTGATAATTACAACCTGTAGCATGGTATTAAATACACTATGTAACAATGTAAAAATGCCGAACATGCATACTATGCATTATCCTGTATAATAAATTTGGATTAATTAATACTAGAAGTATAAGCAAAAATTCATTAAAATACTAAGTACATTTTTTAGCAAGGTCCATTGAAAACTAGTTTCTTGTTACTAGAAACGGGAAAATTGTAAGTATCAGAGATCTGTTGGTTAAACGGTAATATTTACCGGACATTAAAAAATGAAGCTATTTTCCTTAAAGAAAATAATATTCAGTGGCTTGCACGCGAATTTGATCGTGTCAACTTCTCTGTGGTCAAATCGCGAAACCATAAATAAAGTTATGTCTCTGCCTGTCGCCAGACGAATGAATGAACAAATGCCTGACTTCTCGTCATCTGGGTCATGAGATGAGAGACGAACTGAAATGGGTGGGGGGAAATGGGGAATACCCCTACCAGCCACGATAACGTCCAGTCGGGATCGTTGGGAGAGGATAGAACCTCGCCGCTCAACCTCTCGTGGTCCCATCACCAGAGGAATCCCCTGTCCAGTCAGGAATCACAGTAAACTAACGGACATCAGGCGAAGAACGCACCTCGAATTAAACCGAAGAGTTCTCCGCAGTTTCAGACAAGCGTCTTTTTTTTTAGGAACTAGGCAGGATTCCGGCTTCCCCGAGTTTTTAGACAGGGTAAACATATACCAGTGGAAAGAAAAGTTTTTGATGTGCAACATCTTAGCTCTCTGCATACGGCATTTGGTGGGAGTAATTTCGAAAATGCGACGTAAGTCAAGGAACGGAAATGTGCAACAACCCCGGTGCTGCCATCTGTGGCGGTTGGCGCGAACCAAAGTTCACAAAGACAAAGGAAATTTTGTTTTAAAAATTTTAAAAATATTGGCAGTAATTTAATAAAACGCCTGGTCGAAAATCAGGTCCAAAGTCGGGGGTTTATCATTTTTCAGTCTTTTTTTTTTTTTTTCGCTTTAATCGGAGCCGTTTCATTACACAGTTTCAAATTTCCTTCTGCATATAGAAAGATTAAATAGCTGCTCCGACAACGAATTCTAGCGGCGGATCTACGTGTGATTCGCGTCCAGATATGTAGTTGAAAACAAAATTTGCGTAATTTATCACGCACGGCGTTATTTTAAAGAATTCTACGTTAAATACCGTCGCCTAGTTTCGCATTACAAGTGTATTTGCAACATGAGAACACACGAATGAGCTCGTTATCGGGGTTAGATGTTGAAAGTCTCTGGCGAGTACCGAGAGACTAGCCGCGGCACGACGGAGCGGCTAGTGGCGGACATACACGGATTTTTTGATCTCAGCACGGGACTAGTGTTGGCATACTGTCAGCCGAAAGGACGGTGTGCACAACTTCAGAACCCACGCTGATGGCGGATAAATAGTTCTGTTTCCATATTTCTGTTTATAAACTGTTTTTATATTAGAGAGTTTAAATGGCTGCTAACGTGTATTTTCAGAATAAAATTTAGGTACGAAAAGCCCGGTGGAGATTCTCGAAAGAACAAGAAAAATTGCATTACAAATTTCTATTCATTTCTCTTTGTGGCAGCCACTCAATTCTCATGAGTTGACCTATGCCCTACAGGAAGAATGTGTGCCAGTTCAGACTTGCGCTCGGCGGCGAAACCACGCTAGAATCACCAGCGAGCCCGTCGCACTTATCACTTACGCATACGCACACCCCTGACTAGGCGGCCAAGTGGTTCTCAGCCCCAATTATCATCTTCGCATAACCGTGCGGACGCCAAGACCTATCAAACTACTCGAACTTGATGAACCATTGGATTAAACAGTTTCCGAGCCGGGTCGAAGCGACCGTATAAGAGACAATGTCGATCACCTGCGCGACAACGCTCCCTATATTTAGCGCTGCGGTGGAACAAAGAGAAGGGGGGAGGGGGGGGGTTCCTCAGTGGGCCAGCGTGGCCAAGTGGTGAGTGTTTCCAAAAGTATTCGCGCTGGCCGAGAGCCAAACCGAGCCCTCTTCGCCTTCAGAGCTCCGGACAACTATGTTACAGTCTCCAACCCCTCAAGACTACGGTACACAGTTACACTCAAACCCCTTCCCCCCATTTTCAGTTCCGTTGCGACCAGGTGGCTCTTCCAGAAGCCTAGAACAGTTAATGTTCCCACGAATGAACGCCAAATCAGTCAAATTCTTCGTGAAATAAAATCTGTTCCAACTACAGTTAGAATCCGCTTCAAATAGTTTAATAAAAAATACTATGGCTACGTATTTGGATGGTCTATCAATAAAAGTATCTCCACTACCTAAGTTCAAATACCAACTTATGCCCACAATAACATAATACAATTATAATATGACACAGTTGTTCTCGCTACTCCGATTAAGTAGACTCTGATGGCGCGACACTTCGAAGGGCTATGAGACCAATCTGGGGCGGGGTTGGAAGGTGTATAAACGAGAATGACGACCTGATACAGCAATGAAGTGATGAGGGGGAGTGAACCACTACCCCCCCCCCCCTTTTTTTTCTTGGCGAGCGACAGCGGACGACAGAGACTGGCATCGTATGCGAACGTCGGAGCATCGGAGACAGAAGGATCCCGGATGGTGTTGTGTGTGCGGCGGACGAGTGAGTTGATACCGAGGTGCGCGGTAAGAGACGAACAGTATAAAGAACCACTTTCGAGCACAGCTCCAGTAGGGAGAGTAAAAAGTGAACTTACGAAGGTGTGTCTTATTTGTGGACATTTAGGTTGTTGTAATTAAATAAAAAGTGAAGTTATTAGTTAATAAATAAAGATGAACCTAATTAATTTCCCTATCCTTCCAGACCTGTCACCACTTGTAAAAATATTTTTTTTATTAACATAAATCAGAAATTTTTTTCAAGGATCACAAACGTGAACTTTAAAAATAAATTTAAAAAAAAAAAGCATGCAGTATCCCCAAAAGGCAAAAGCATAACACATCAGTCATTAAAAATGCAGGAAAATAATCTTGAACTAAATTTATAGAAAACTCGATATTTTTAACAGCGTTATTTATCATCGAGCATAATAAAGCGTAAAAAACATCTTTCAAAAATTAACTCTTTCAAATTTAACTGAAGAAACGACTACAACTATCGTAGTAAATGAGCTGTCTATTACGTACCTAAGTGTTGTAAGAATTGTGTAGCTAATTAATGTAGAAACGTTTAAAAAACATTTGGCCCTAAGCTGAGCTATAAAAACTAGAGAAAGAAAAATACTTCGTTATCACAGTCAACCAAGGTCAAACCCATCATTAGAGATGCGCAAAAAAAACATTGTCAGTAAACAGATGACTGTTAAAAGACGAGTGTTAAAACGCAATGCACACGGTCGTCTACCAAGCGTCCGCACTGCACCAACACTACAGAAACTTCACCAGGTGCTCACTTTGCTTACCGAATTAAAAAAAAAAAAAAAAAAATACATTCAAGCCATCAAAGAAAACAGTATAGATAAAATCTTATCTCAATGGCTTAGCAATATTTAGAAAAACTTAGCCAAAGTTTACCAGTTAGTCCAGGCAAGTAATTAGTTTCGCACAAAAACATTTAAGCCAATTGAAAACTATGAATAGTAAGTACACTCAAGCAACAAGAATTGAAGTCTAATAACTAGAGGTACACAATCACTAGAACCATCACGAAAAACATAAACTTAAATACAAGAAAAAACTTTCGCCACAGCCTACACGCGTTACGTAGATTTCCAAGTGCCTATTTATTCTGGAAATAATTTGGAAACTTCTATGAACATCTGAAACATATTAAGGACTTAATGTACATAATATATTTATGTGCGCTATAAGACGAAATGATTGATTAAATATTTGCCCCATTTTCCATGCAGCGAAAATATTACGAATATTTTAAAACTCAATGTATCCAGCACTGAATAGTTTACAACGCAGCATTGTATGGCTTAGAACGAATTTCATATTCTATGCCAACTAAGGTTTTTATTCAATTTTTTTTTTACTTTCAAACACTATTTTTCATCCCTTGCACTAATAACGTGTTTGTAAAAAAAAATTTCTTTGCACCAAGGTTTAAGATAATATTAAGATGGTTTAAAATAAATCAAACGAAGCTGATACTGAGAAATTATAGATTTTTTTAAATTTCAATTCATGTTTTTACGGTATTAATTTGTTTCATCAAAACCTGTTACTAGAAAGATTTATATGACGTTTAGGATTCAAACAATAAATTATAACGGATATAATAGTGTATCTATTAATGATTATTTTTTATTTACTTTCAAACCTTGTTATTTCCACCCCTTGCAGTAATGGTTGGGGGAACAAAAATTATTTTAAGAATAGTTTTAGTCAATATTTAGACAGTTATAAAAAAAAGAATGTATTCGATAGTGTACCGGATTTTATTTATTTTCTCATTCCAACCCCAAGTTTTTTAAAACCTTTTCAATAATGGCTTGTATTATCAAAAAATGTTTCAGACAAACGTTTTAGACAAAAAATAGAATTAATAGTGTACTTATTAAGGGAGTTACGATTTTTTTTTAATTCTACCCCTTATTTTTTAAATCTCTTGCAGCAATGGTTCGTCTAATCAAAAATTGTTTAGATTAAAGTTTTAGATAAAAATTATAAGATTAATAAAAAATTCACAAGAATTCAATGTTGTTCCTACGAAGCGAGCTATAATATTTTTTTGTTCTCCAACCTTTGTTTTTTCAACCCATTGCATCACAACCTTATTCAGACAAAAGATTTTGGTGAAATGGCATTTAAAACAAATTCTTCTTTGTCTTTCATGTGGAAAAAAATTGTAACCGTAACTTTACATAACATTTTAAATTAAAATTTATATGGAGAGAACCTCAACCTGCCGACTTCTTTACGCGCGGATTCCATTTCTCCCTTCAGGCAATCATCACAGACTCCAGAGAGAGGATCTAAAATGCTGAACCACGCCTTTTTTAATCAGAAAAACCTTTTTTTTAATACCACATCGCTGCGCTTCTGCTTCTGTTTGTAATTCATTCATGAGAGTTATATCAGCAAATAAATTTTTTACTCGTTATTATCACTTCCATTTGCGTCAATTAAACCGGACCCAAATTTTTACAGAGAACAGAAAAAATTTTTTTTAAGTTCATAGGAACTCCTTTCAAAATAATATTTAACTCAATAAAAAGCGTACTCCAGCAATACTAAGGGAGCCAAAACACGAGGATATTTGATACAGCCCTGTTTCAATTAATAATGATGTAATAGTTACACAATTAATTTGACGATAAGCACGACACATGCTGAGCACCATAGCCTTAAGGGGCCCGCCTACCTGGGCACACATACGGTGTGCAGAGCTTCAGGAAAAACAACGCGATTTCAAAACTACTCAAGATATCCGAGTGGGGTCTGCTTACGAATAGCATTTAAGAGTTCGCTGAGGGCCGAAATGTACTTTTAATTTCGGATTAAGTTTTTAAACTGTATTTTTAGAAGCGTTAAAATGCCTAAAACGCGTGTTTTCAGAGTAATTTTTAGGCATAAAGCAATCAGTACAGATTCTTGAAAGCACTTAAGGGGCTTGCATAACACCTTTATCTTCATTTCTCCGCCATATAATGTTACGGTCACCGCTCAAATTTCACAGTTATCCTGTGACGACGAGACGAATGCGCGCCAGTTCAGAGACTTGCGCTTAGAGGCTATACCGCGCTAGAAGCACCAGCGAGCGTCGCGCTTATCATCCCGCCTCACTAACACACATACACCCTTGACGAGGCGGGCCCCTTAACGCGACGGCAGCGTGGGGTCTCTGACAGACACGGACAAAAATACTGCACGTGACGATGGTCACAGGGTATAATTAGCAAACGCGCCAACCTATTTTTCTGAACTACTTCCAACATCGTATGCCGAAACGTGTGAGCGTGGGTAAATACTACTCTGCTGTGACGCTTCGCCGCTTATTGGACACTTTATTGTCTTAATTTGAATTTAAAAAAAAAACATAACAAAAGGGCAACAATGAAAACTAGATAATCACTTCGGCTTCAGATTTTTTACAGGGGGAAAAATGCAATGATAATGGAATTGGTGTAATTAATAGAGCATTCAGAATAGTAGTACTGTTAATAAAAAATGTGTATGCTCGTACGCCTTTTGCTCTAATATGAAACTATTAAAACTGTTATAGATTAATTTGAAATGCCTTCGGACCTGTTGACGAATAAAATAAAACACCATATTGTGGCAAAATATTTAGTTTAAACAGCCACTACGTAAGGGAGGCACGTAATTGCAAGTGTCTTGGAATTCTAAAAAGCACTAATTCAATACGGCGAACTAGCACGTGTGCTGGTTACTAATAGGGTCTACGCCACCAGTAACGGTCAAATGGGAGCCGCGGCTACCGACAATCTCCCACAACTAAAAATACTGGGGAGATCACAAAACAATCTATTCCAAACCGCACCGGCCATTTAAGTCGGTGAATTCCTTTAATGTACATTATTATTTCACATTTTTAGTGCTACTGATCTATGTATAATATTTCAAAACTTTAGTACTATTTGTTCCTTATTGCATATCCAGTTTACTTTAACATAGAATATTAAAATTAAGGAATTGGATGTGTTTGTGATGTAAAGCTGTATAATTAGCTAAATATATTTGATTTTGAAAATACGTATAAAACTTTGAGGGACATTTTTCTCGTGAGCAATTGTTCTGTGTAATATATTCAATTGTATTATAACGTAAAAAAATTAAAATAAAGTATTGTTACGATTTACCTGCGGGTTCGTAAAGGATAGCCCAATTAAAGATTTTTATCACACACACAGTTTTATTTATTACCACTACTTGTCACTTACAATTAATCCTCTAAGATGGCAAATAATTAACTACACTTAAAGAAATGTCTATTCCCCAGTCACTCGTTCCACACACCTCGCTGGGCCGCACTTCCGGTGCAACTCTCACCACAGCACCCCTCGTGGGTCTCCGCCGCAGGACTCCGTCGCCGCACGCCGCCGCCGACGCACTTCCCTTCGCCGAGATCCCACTCGACGCCTCACTCGGAACTTCACTGACTCCGCCGCGCCCGCGACTCTATCGCCCGGAAACTCCGCCGCGGGAAAACTCCCGACTCCACTGAACTCCCTCACTCCCTGCCCTGGAACCTTCGTCCAAGGACTTCGCCACTCTGCCGCACCTGCGGCACTATCGCCCGGAAACTCCGCCGCGGGAGAACTCACTCAGTCACCGACTGACTGACTCGAAGGTCGGCCCAACCTCCTTATATAGCCCTTGGGTTCCCGTCCAGAACAATCGGGCATGTCTCCGAGATATCGCGCGACCTTCGCCGTCGAAATGCCCAGAAACGCGTCGTGAGTCCTCGAAGGACGCGGCGGCTGCTCAAAGAACACCGATGAACGCAACAAGCATCGTGTTCCCACAAAACGCGCCGATAAACATGTGTGAGTCCTTTTATGCCGCATTGCGGCCTCTTTTAAGTAACTCAATCTGAGGCAGGTGCGCGCTGCGAAGGTCAGGATTTCGCGAGATAATATGACACGAGATACCAGGGAGAGGATGCGGGTGGAAGGGGGCGCAGACAGGCCGAACGAGTGCGGCGACGCCAAGCAATGCAGCCAAGCGCGATCGTAACAGTATACAATTAAATGTGTTTGTGAAACCGTACTATAAACAAAATTTATTTTACTTTGAAAATATTAATTATAAAACTTTGATATAAAATTGATACACCAATAACTAGGGGACATTATTCCACACCACCCTGAACCCGAGTCATCCGATTCGCCCCCCTCAAAATTCGAAGCTGGATCCAACACCTATCTACACATTATTAAATGTCCAGGTGCATCACACACATTATTAAATGTCCAGGTGCATCACACATTGTTAAATGTCCAGGTGCAACACACACATTATTAAATGTCCAGGTGCAACACACACATTGTTAAATGTCCAGGTGCATCACACATTGTTAAATGTCCAGGTGCAACACACACATTGTTAAATGTCCAGGTGCAACACACACATTGTTAAATGTCCAGGTGCAACACACACATTGTTAAATGTCCAGGTGCATCACACACATTGTTAAATGTCCAGGTGCATCACACACATTGTTAAATGTCCACGTGCATCACACATTGTTAAATGTCCAGGTGCAACACACACATTGTTAAATGTCCAGGTGCAACACACACATTGTTAAATGTCCAGGTGCATCACACATTATTAAATGTCCAGGTGCATCACACACATTGTTAAATGTCCAGGTGCATCACACATTGTTAAATGTCCAGGTGCAACACACACATTGTTAAATGTCCAGGTGCAACACACACATTGTTAAATGTCCAGGTGCAACACACACATTGTTAAATGTCCAGGTGCATCACACATTGTTAAATGTCCAGGTGCAACACACACATTGTTAAATGTCCAGGTGCAACACACACATTGTTAAATGTCCAGGTGCATCACACACATTGTTAAATGTCCAGGTGCATCACACATTGTTAAATGTCCAGGTGCAACACACACATTGTTAAATGTCCAGGTGCATCACACATTGTTAAATGTCCAGGTGCAACACACACATTGTTAAATGTCCAGGTGCATCACACGCACAATGGACACAGTACGCAGCAGCTATCAAAAGGAGATTTTACAATACGACACAATAACAAACAGTTAAACGGCAGACACCTTGCCGTCAGAGAATGCTGAGGATGGTGGCAAATGCAAAGGCTCCAGGGGTGCTGCAAAATCAGTTTAATGAAGAGCTGATAGCAGTGGGGGATCCAGGATTTTGGTTTGGGAGGGGCTTGACCCAGCTGAGACTAGGCTTTATCAAGGCAAACACTAAAACAATAGTGGACCCAGATGCTTTTGGGGGGGGCTTGAGCCCCTTAGCCCCCCCTCTGGATCCGCTACTGGCTGATAGTGACCGAACAGTTAAAACAACGGCCTGGAAACTGAAGCCTGAGACAGTGGATTCACCGTTCTTCAGGTAAAAAATAGGAACCATTGCCAAAATCAGTAACATTCAATTACTTGGACGTTATTGTGCGTGCCGCGTGATTAAAGATTAGCATCACAGCGTTTTCTATCGATCACGATCGCAGATGCTTTTGAGTGGAGATACCTGGAACCCGGGTAAAGACCGTACAGTTTACTGCAATGCTCGATGTTGTGCCAGAGGATTTGATATTAAATGGTACAAAAATATTTGTTGACAAAAAATGGTTGAAACCAAGTTAGCGTCGTTCAGTTAAGTCCCCTCAAAATATCAGATGATGTATTTCCAGAATCCACAGGCAACAGAGCACACCGACAAAAGGACAGCGCTAATGGCAGAAATAGTGCAATTCACAGAGAGAGTACAAACACATTAAAATGCAAATTGCAAACATGATAAGGCTAGAATAAGTTTACCCTCATCCCAATCGCAGTGCTGGACGTGAACAGCAATACACAGGGCAAGACATATTATCAGAGCTTTCGCTCATGATTTATAACGTGCAAGTTCCCAAACCCTTGTGGGCCGGCTTACTCCCCAGTGGGGCAGGACCGACGGAACAAGGCACGATCTCAATATGGCGAGGGAAACGGATACGCCGTTTCATCACGTCGCAGAGCCGTCGGAGGAGGCTATGTAGAAAGCTGAGGAACGCATTCCAGCAACAACACCAGCAAACCAGCGGCGTACTCACTGACATGCCCCTCAGCAAGTTACCATCTGGCGCCTATCTGGCCTATCAAGATTGAATCCAGGGCCGGTGCAAGGTAAATTGACGCCCTAAGCGAAAAACCTTAAAGCGCTGCTCCCCCCCCCCCACCCCCCGGGCCGGACAACCCAAAAAAAAAATTTCTTGCCTCAAAATACATCACGTAAGCCTAACATTTTGTCAACAATCAAATGTAAGCAGACGTGTTTTTTTTTACTTATTACAAATCATAAACAGGTCACCGTGGACTTTAAATAATTACTTATATCAATATAAACATTCCAAAGTGTTACAAAATTCCATTTTCATCTAGTTTCAATAATCGTTAAACATATTATATCAGGTGTTATGTGTCGTGCTGCGCCGCCCCCAGCTACTTGGCGCCCTAGGCGGTTGCCTAGTTCGCCTATATGGACGCGCCGGCCCTGATTGAATCTGCAAACCCCCAACAGGTATACCCATCGGTGCCTGGGGATATCCCCGCAGGCCAAGACAGCCGCTAGCACGACGCCGCTGAAAGTGAACCAGGGACAGCAAATTGCCCGCAATCCTGCGACCGCGCAGTACGTCCTACGACTGCTCGCCCCAGCGGCGGTTTTGCGCACTGCACTTGTGCAGCGTGCGCCTGCGTCGCGAAACTTTTAATGCTCCATTCTTTGTTCCGCGTAATTATCTCGTTTTGAATACAATGACAGTAGGACGGCCAGACGAACAATGGTATGTAGCTCCTCGATTCATCCAAGTGCAGACAATATCCAAAGAGCCAAGACAAGCCCGTTTAGTCACCACCAAAACGATGACACTATTCTGGCCAAAATTCTGTGATTATTTTCCTTAGTTGTAGACCTCAGGGCTGTAAAAAAAAAAAAAATTTATATAAATCTTATAAATAATTAAGTATTATCTCATGCGAACGTATTACTTGTATTTGTTTTGAAATAGGTTTAAGTTTCCGCAAATTATTACTTGGTCTCTCCAGGTAATTTGTCAGTTTTTGTGAAATCATGCATCCATACTACATGTGCATACTTTTTTTTGATACTAAAACGGCTATCTCGTTAAAATTTACAGAATATCTGGTTTCGGGGGCGAGAATCGATCTAAGCAGGTCTCAACTGTAGTAAAAATATATTTAACGGACATTTTAGTCCAAAATACGTCAATACAACAGTACACCAATAATTTTCCAAATAGATATGGGAATTATTAAGACTTATATCATGGCAGGACAAATTTTACACCAAAGTGCGGATATAAAATGAGTGTGTATCACTTAAAACCATTGAGAAAATAAATGCAATATAGACATACCGTACATTTAATGTTATTTTAACTTTAAATTAGTTTCGTTTGGATAATGTTTGCATTTTTTAATTTTAAACTATAAAAAAATATTTTAATTGTAAATGCAGTTATATATATCTAATTATCGTGCACGTAGTAATTTAATTGCATTCTTCCGCGCGGAGTTCGGTTATTCAGTTATGACTACTGGGGTAATGGGACTTCTTGGGGGAGTGTTGTGTTGTGACGCGGCGCACCAGATGCCGCTGTGCAAGTAAAACTGGTCCGAGCGAGAGCGACATCAGGTCACACGAGGGAGGGACTCCTCCCTCTTCCCGGACAGTTGAGTCACCGTGTTTATCCTGGGTGACGCACGCCGACACACGGTCTCGTCCACGAACTGATCGCCAGCCGGCTGGTTCGCTACTGAGCACGCGGAATATGGCCACTAAAACAACCGCGCGGGTCACAAATACCAACATCAAAAATTAAGTTTTCAAATACAAAGAAAAAAAAAAAGAATTATCTTAAACAAAAATTACTTGAATAAAAAAGTAATTTCACAAACATTCTTAGTTCAAAATTTATGGAATGCTGTATTAACGGAGTGGTGTATCGAGTATAATTGGAAAATATTATAATTTGAAAAAAAAAAAAAAATCATAGTGTTTAATTAACTTGTTAGCAATGAAATAAGCACGGCTAATATAACAAATATGTATATACCAAATTGAACGTTCATTCCGAAAGAAAAAAAAAACTGTGTCTGAAAAGATTTCAAATATTTCAAAGATAAATTTAGAAAACAAAAAAAAAATTTAAAATTATACGAAGAGTAATTATAATACCAATGCACCAGTCCAATCATTCGAAAACCAAATTCCGACACGTATTAGTAACGTCACGCCCGCGACGCGATGGAAATAAAATTCCTTCTAATTGGAGAATCTGTCGCGCCCCCGAATTTTATAGCACTGGCGTAAAAAGGTAGCCAAACTTGTTCCGACACTTAATGGCCGGTAACACAAAAAAAACTCATTCAAGGTAAAAGTTTCTGGATTAGCATATATGCGATTTACGCTTTACCATGAACCACAATCTATTTCCGGTTATAGATTATATTTGAAACCATCGATTTCGTCAAGTATTTTTATTCGAAATAATATATATATATTTAAGATTTTATTTATTGAAGGCTAAAGATAAGTTGAGAAATTTATTTTAGCTATTCGCCCATGAATGTTACTTCAGCAAAAGAAAAATTACTTAGAAATGCATACCGAAGTACATTTTAATAATCTAAAATGAAGGATTGGTCATAATAAAACATGCCGAACTTCGAGATAAGAAAGTAGTAGTTTAAATTTCCATCCCAGCTAAATTATATCCATTTTTTTTATTTATTAAACGCTGTAGTTAAAATAAAGGTCATTCCTACTGCATTTTAGGAAAGATCAATGTTATATAAGATTGGCTGACTTCAATGTTTCGCCGAGATAGCAGGGATGTTTTTTTTTTCTAAGTGACATTCCTCATGCCTGCTTCTTTGGTGGATTCGTAATTGTAAAAAAAAATATGTTTAATGTAATTGGTAGAGGGTATTGTAATGGGACTGAGTGTATCGTCACCAACATAGACGATAAATAAACACACAGGAGGCGGTGCGCGGCCGGCTCCGCACAAAGCCAGGCGCGCGGTCCAGCGCCAACAGGCAGCATCCTTGGGCCGGTCTGGGACGTCGGAAATAGCCCCGCGCATCCTTGGCGTCACCGCGCCGAGCCTACCTGTCGCGGACTATTTGCGCTCCGCCGCACCACGTGACCCGAGTCTGCGGTAGTCGCAGCCCGACGTAGCTCGTGCGCGGGAGCGGTGAGGGGGAGGGGCTGTCTGGCCGCACGCGCTTCAAGTCGACACTAGCTTGCGTATTACACGTACCTTCGCCCGTACGCGCTGGGCGCCGCACTGGCGTGCAGACCCGAGCGCCGGTCTTTTGAGCAGTGAATACACTTACAATACTGTGAACAAAAATTTGTAATCGTTAAAAAAGGCGCGTGAGAACTCCCTCTTTATTTAGCCCGGAGACACACACCATGCTGTTGAACCGGGTCAGTTGTCTGTTCCCACGCTGTGATTTATTCCATTTCAATTGTGTTCGCGTTCAATTGTGATAAATTCACTTGATGCATCCTTGAGACACATGCATTATGCACTATTAGAAAAGCGGTAAAAAAAAATATTCAGCCAATAAACGCTGCGAAAGTTTTAGCCACAGCGCAGAAACGTATAGTGTGACACCGGCCTCAGAACAGAAATTCTATGTTAAAAACGAAGCAGTGACACGAAACAACCATACGAAATCTCACACTTGCCCCAATGGAAGACGAGAAGACGTGAGCAGTTCCAGAGCCTTGCGCTTAGAGGCGCTAGCTGCACCAGCCCTTGGCTACGATGAATCCATATAGGGAAAAATTAGAATTCTTCGCTAAGGCTGAGAGAACAATGCAACTAATTTAACGAGACTATTAAAGAGTGAAAACTTTGGTTATAGTTCACTTACTTGTCGCAGCTTACCTAATGTATGTATTATGTGAGTGAATTGTATTGATGTAACACTATCTCATATTGTCTTATATTGGCAACGAATGACATTTAACCTTTAATTACATACCAGCAGGTGTATGCCTATTCTCAATTTCGAGTTACATATTAATTAGTTTTCTGTTTAACCTTATATCTTTGAACATTTAGATAACATTCAAGTTTGTTTTCTATCATATTTAATACTCAAGAAAAGCCGTACCGCATAAAAAAACTTCGCCAATAATAAACGATAAATTAATAAATTGAATACCAAAATTACGCTTCCCACTTTCGAAAGTTTTGGAAACCGAACTCGTGATCACCTTGGTGCAAGGTGAATGATCTGACCACTTCTTCCACCGTAACACCTAGCAGTGAAGCAGAGATGTTGATAGTGTTCAGGGGTCAATGGTATAAAATTAAATACAGAAACGGTTATAATTTAATTAAATGTTTGAAATATTTATTTTAACGTTTTGTGAATTATACCAAATGTTCATAAAAAATAGTGTAAGTGTTGTTTATCGTTATAACGTTATATTTCATTTGTAAATGGCGTCTTGTTTATTTACTACCGTTAAGCTACCGCTATAAACTAATCAGACCTGCCATGTTAAAGTTCCCAAGTTTTATTTTTTATACTCGACCACTGAATGCCGATATTTTATTAATTGTTGTTCGAAACTATTCGTGTTTACGAATATTCGAATACATCTACAAATTAATAAGTATCAAACTAAAATAGTCGACAAATATGGTCAAATATAAAATAGTCGATAAATATAGTCAATATAAAATAGTCGCTAAATATAAAACAAAAATATTCATAGAAATCATTGCCTTCAAGTAACACTAATTTACTACTAATGTTAATAATTATTACTTTAATGTGATACACACATTTAACTGAACAGAAACATAAATAATTGTTGTTACTTAATATCGCCAAGGCTAAAACTAAAAACAAAAAAGGGGGGGATTTTTGCCTGTGTTGCAAGACTATTGTAAAATATATGTAGACTACCCGTAATACCATAGCACTAAAATAAACGTTTGTAGTTTCACAGCACTGTCTATTAAGTTTATAACTTATGACAATACATCCGAACATTGGCTACGCGCAATGGTTTCCAGATTCTCGAAGATAAGTTTTTACGGTACACGCATGGGAAACGGTATTTTAGGGCCCCATAAAAGATTGCTAATGCACACTATTATGTTCCCTTCTTCTCCCTCTATTTATACCTCGTAAAGCCTCTTCACGTGTAATAAATTTGGTTGCTAAACAACTTCATCGCTTTAAGAACCGCACCCTTTGCTCATGAGTGGCTGGGCTTTAGTTTATTTTGCCCACGTGTGCCGGACAAACTTTCAAACCACATTGCTATGACCTAGTTTTAGTACATGGCGTTCCATATATGTAAAATTTTATATCTTATTCACCTCACGTACACTCCATAATATATCCCTCATTATAAACATTTTAACCCTAACATTTAATGTGACATGGGGCCCCGCATGTCTTAACTTATTCATCTTATTTTCTTGTCAGTATCAGTGGCGGACCCAGAGCGATATCTCGATGAAGGCAGCGTGTTATTTCGGGTGATGAGTGGTGGTTGTTAAAACACCCGGAACTACAAACCACACAGGAAGTGATGCATGTTGGGAATGATAACGTAACCGTCCAAACCCATTGTTGACGTAAGTTTTATGAAAACACTTTTTTTTAATCCCTGCCCCCAAAAAAATACTCCTGTATCCGCTACTGGCTCAGGAATAATTGGTCCGAGCTTGTACACATATTTCTGCAATATGTTTATGTACAAATTCAAACGAGGAAGTATTAAATTGCACACAGATAATGCAAAAAAAAAAAAAAACTTTTGTTTACGATAAAATAAAACTAATAATTTGGACCATCCAGGAAGGCGAAAAGAACTATATTTTACGCCTTATAGAAAGAAAAATAAAACGAGGAAAATCTTATTGTTGGAGGACACGCATGTGAATCATTACGCCCTACAGGGTTTCCTGTCTGACGTATCGAGGCCAACGCAGTCTGTGCTCAATCCACTCACCTCCAATGTTCACTGACCTGTGACTGGGTCGCCCCGCCAAGCAGCACATTCGCCGGTCGAACGCATCGAGCATTCACGACTTCATTTCTGTTTTATATTGCCATTCCGTAGGATATTTCCACCATACATGCACTGCACATTCTTTTTTTTTTTTTGACGTGATAACGTCTTATAAATCGATGAACGCCAGCTGCACGCACGAAAAAAAAGCATGACTCATTGTTACGTTCCACCTGAGCCGAGAGTGCAAGAACCGGCCGACCACCGTGCGAGAAAATCTTCTATAATATCAAACATGTTAAGGCGGGCTTTTTTAACTAATTGTTCGTGATTATATTTAAACAAATTATTTAAATTAAATTTGCAAAAACTATAAATAATATTTGAAAATTAAAAAGTATGCAATTTTCATCAATGTTTTCCTATGACGTTATCACGTAAAATTATCGTCCGTAACCGACTTTTACAGACAACCCCCTATTTTTCTAATAAATAAAGTTTTTTTTGTAGTTAATTTTGGCACCAGATACATTCTACGTGTATTCTGCTAATTTGTTCGAAGTTAGGCTAACATACAGTGGTTCTGGAGTTACAGCGCATATATCAAATGGGTGGCGAGGAGTGTCAAAACAAACAATCTCAAGCATAGGAACTCATGTTCGGAAACGCAAGCCTGCAGGGAGCCACTCCCCTAGCTCCGAGCACCTCGCGGCGACCACTCCGCACATAGGCGTACCCAGAGGGTTGGGGGGGGGGGTGTTTTGGGGGTTCAAACCCCCCCCCCCCCCCCCCCCCCCCGAAAGGTCTTGGCGACCCTTCCCGTCTCGACGGCAACTCCGGAGAGGGCATTTTCTTGCTTAAGAATATTAAAATCCTATCTGCGGAACACCATATCTCGGGACAGACTGAATGGATTGGCCTTACTGAATGTCCACACTACAACATCCACATCGGCCCGGAGAATGTGGTTACTGAATTTGCCCAAAAAAAAAAAAAATCTTCTGTAAAAAGTTTGTAATCTTAAAAAAGTTAATTATAAACAGTTATTTTTTTGGTGTTTATGGAGTTTTTTCTTAAAAATCAGAAGGCCCCCCCCCCCCCCGCCCCCGAAAAAAAAATCCTGGGTTCGATGCTCAGCGGGGTACGGAATATCTACGTGCGAGGAAACTACCTACTTGGTGTGTGTGTACACCAAGCGCCTTTCCATTTTTTTTTCTCGACCCAACCACTGCCCATTTACTTGGAAGGCAAACACCGTCGCAATATCATATTCATGTTTGTCCTGGCCATCTTAGAGTGGCCTACGATCTCCGCAACTCCCGACCATCAGGCCGCGGGGGTCAGAGCGTGAGACGAGGCCGTTGAGGACCCGAGGTGTGGGGCCTCGCTCTGGGCGAACGCCCCGAGATGCCATTCACCCCGAAAAATAAACTAGTTGGCGACACACATTCCCTGGAGTCGTGGAGCGCTGCCAAGCCAGCCTCTCGGAGCGCACTTCCCCAGCCTCCCTCCTGCGGCCATCACTATCCAGCAATCCATCGGGTTTTAATAAGCGCGCGTCTTTGGTGAAGTTTCGTTTGTAAACAAACGCAAGTGTGGATGATAAAAAAGTTGAGAGAAGCCAACACATCATATTTCGTTTCACACAGTTTTTAGGTCGACTTGATGTAGGCTTTTGGGCATACGCCATTGATATGCTCATGTATGTATGTAGAAGAAAACAACCTAAAAGTTTGTTAGTAGTAAAAAGTAGTTAGTAGTTTTCTTCTACAGACATACATGAGCATAGCAATGGCGTATGTCCAAAAAGACTACATCAAGTCATGCACTCCCATTGCACAAATCTTTCAAAGATAGCAGTTTTTATGTCCCCACAAAGTTTCCATCTGAAACATTGGATATAATTGATTGGAACACCTGAAGTCTGACTACTACTTAAGTCTGACTACTACTGATAGTTTCCCTTGAGAAGGCATTGACGTTTAGTATTGAAATTTTGTTTGGAAATGACAACTGTAATAATACTGTCAATAGGCACACTATTATGGTCCTTGAATATCTCAATGTCTCAAGGGAGGCAAATCTTCAATATTAAACGATATATCGTCTCCCTCTTAACAGGTCAGGTTGGCAAAACTAAAGGAAATGATGGTCTCATTCGTAGTAGATCCGGATCTGTTTATGACATATCGTCCATGAAGCAACCTGACAAAGAGATCGTCAAACTGGTACGTGGAATGTTCCGTGTTCGATGCTCAGCGGGGTACGGAATATCTACGTGCGAGGAAACTACCTACTTGGTGTGTGTGTACACCAAGCGCCTTTCCATTTTTTTTTCCTCGACCCAACCACTGCCCATTTACTTGGAAGGCAAACACCGTCGCAATATCATATTCATGTCTGTCCTGGTCATCTTAAGAGCGGCGATGAGCGGAGATACCAACCAATCCTCTCAATCTACCACTAATAAGCTCATCATAAAAAACCGGCCAAATTATTTTAATGTTGTTAAAGCAGATTATGTTCATGAACTTAAGTGCATCCCGCATGCTTTATATTTATGAATTTATTGTCGTTTATAGAAATGACATGTTTGTACATTGAGTTTTTTTCCCCCGAGTTTCTCTCTGACCAGAATTGCCCTGCGCACGTTTACGACCAGGCCCATAAATCACTGCGCGACGCTGCGAACAAACTGGCGGAGTGACAACTATCTCGCAGATTACCGTCGCGAAGAAAGCCCAAGTATTTAGGGGAAGGGGGAGAAGAGAGAGAGAGCACGATATTCCGTGCAAAGGAATAATGGTAGCCGCATATTTTCCGGAACAAGGATCTATATATTAAATCTCACTTTCGAGAAGGCTTTTACAAAATTTAATCTGGATTTTCGTCTTATTTATTTATTTATTCGTACTACTTTCCACACGTGGCGAAGTTAAGGCGTGGACACTGCATTGTCTTACACTTAACCACAATTTAAAAAAAAAATACTTTTACAAATAAAAAAATATAATGCCAATAGAAAAACAAAGAAGTAATCACTTTAAAAAAATAAGAAAATAGTTCACACTTAAACAACGGGGTAAAAATGTATTGTTAAATAATTTGTTCTCAACATGTGCTCTTAAAAAGGTCGTCAGAGACGCGATACCTGACAACTAGATAAACTGAGCAACTACTAAGCAGAAGCATCCTGATTGGCTGGACCCTCATCCAATCATGGCCGCCCACAATGTCCGTATGTAAATATTGTGTCAAAATACCAGACCTTCAGTTGTATATCGGCCTTGAAGATGACTGTAACACTGCATGCCGAAACTGAGTGGCCTCACTCCAAAATACACGTAGTTTAAAAAATCCATGTAAACAGAACGAATTTATCATGATGTACGCATTATGGTAAGGAATCATTTGCCTTAAAGATGACTAACACTGCATGCCGAAACTGAGTGGCCTCACTCCAAAATACACGTAGTTTAAAAAATCCATGTAAACAGAACGAATTTATCATGATGTACGCATTATGGTAAGGAATCATTTGCCTTAAGTATTAATTTTGAGAAACAAAATCCGAAATTAGGATTGGTGGACAAAGTGTCAAGCCCACAAAATTCGAAATGCCAGTGCAGTGTTTCAACAAGTACAACACTTCAAATTTTGCATTTTGCCGAGATTCGGTGTTCGGGGAAGGGGGGGGGGGGGGGGGGGAGACCACTGCACAAAACCTCGCCCAAGTACGTCAGAGTAAAAAAACGTATCGTCAGAGATGAACAGAAACTTACAAAAACCCAGAGAACTTAAAACGAAGCTAACTAACCCGTAACAACTAGAGAATTGCATGCAATGAATTACTGTACGTTTTATCGTATTGCATAAATCATACCAGGTAACAAGAAGCGTGCGAACGGCAAAACGTACGTATCACCAAAACGGAATGGAAACCAAACCACAGACAAAAAAAAACAGAATGAGGTTTTTTTTATTTTTTTTTTACAGAGAACTGGTTAAGTCATGCTGCGAAATAGCCTCTCTCATGCACGCGTCCTTTTTTGTTCGATGCAAGACGTTACCAACTCTAATAATTGACTATACGCTGCAATCCATACGTATATAATTGCGCAAATCGTCGGGTTCGACCCTACAGTTCTTTCAATAACTATGAGTATTGGCTTCGTTTGAAAAGCCATTCTCTTCACCATCGTTTTCTCGTTTTTCTCTTTCTCCTGAGCTGATGCAGTTGCACAAGGCAAACCAGTCAACCACAACATAGCTTCTTCCGATTACGGATAGCCTTACAGGGCCCGCCTAGTCAAGGGTGTATCTGTATAAGTGAGGCGGGATGATAAGCGCGGTATCGCCTCTAATCTGAAGGCTCTGAACTGGCGCGCAGTCTTCTCGTCCTGCACTGGACAACAATGGAATTTGAGCGGTGACCGTAACAGTATATGGAAGCGAAATGTCGATAAAGGTGTAACGCAAGTCCCTTTAAGTGCTTTCAAGAAATTATACCGGTTGATTCATGCCTAAAAAATTTACTTTTAACACATGCCTTGTAGCCATTTTAAATGTTCTAAAAATACAGTTTTAAAAACTTAATCCAGAGAAGGAAAAAAAAATGCTTTCCGTAAGCAGACCCTACTCGGATATCTTGAGCAGTTTTGAAATCGCGTGGTTTTTTCCTTAAGCTCTGCATAACCGTAGGTGTGCCCGGGTAGGCGGGGCCCTTAAACCGTGGATGCTTACGTGGATAGCGGAGGCAAAATTGGAATGTGTGGACACCTCACAAACTGAACGGTTTTCGTGACCTACAAGGGCGTGTCTCAACACACACTGATCCAACTGCAGGGGACAGAAGTGTGCGGCCAGTCCGGCAGGCCGAGCTCGAAGCGCTAGGAAAGCGGGGGAACTTCCTCCGCGCCCTGCTCCCTCACCGGAGGCCGACCGCCCGCCAATTAGGAAGCCCACACGACTCATCTCCGGCCGCTGTTGACAGCGTTGCCACATCGCCGCGCTGCATGAACTGTTGTTGCGACGACGCGACGTACGCAGCGCCGTCGGCCCAGGGCCGCGGGTATTTCCCTCCCTCCCCTTTCCCCCTTAACACACAAACTAGACGTTGACGGCGAACGCTATCCTCCACTCGACCCGGTACACGCTATACCAACCATTCCCAAAAGCCTCGATTAATTTTTGACGTGTTCCCTAGTTTTATGAAGTGAAATTGCTTTACAGCAGGAAGGTTCAGTAGCGATCAGAGCGTACACCGTAAAACCAGAGTAGGTAGTGATCAGAACATATACAGAAAAACTAACAGGCGATAACCTACAAGTAGGTCGTATACCGCAAAGCAAACGAACAGTATCTGTGTTAATCATTTGTGACCTAGGTAATTCATCCAGCATAAATTTTATTAAAATTCAATTAATATGAGAAAAAATATACGTGTTCTTATAAAATATTACTAGCATTTTATTTTAATCCCAAACATAAAATATATGAAGGAAGGGATATAACTTTTATTTTAGCACAATGTTTATTAAGGGGCTGCCTAATGCTTATTCCGCTACACTCATACCGGAAATGTATACTAATTTTACCTAAATATTCATTAGTCTCCCACAATTGGTTGAACGAGGTGTTCGATATAAAAGTACAAGTGACAAAAATAATACCGGTACATCTGAACGCTTTTAGTTTAAATATCTTTCAATATCGTGACTAGCTGATATAATTCATTCGCACGTACTTGCTTGTATAAGCTTGGATGAACTAGCCTCTGAACTGGCGTGTGGTGAATTTACTTTGAACTAACTCAAATTTCATGGAGCTTCGTAAGTGTTCAAGGTCATGGTGGAATCACAGTAGCACGACGGCGGCGATGCTAAGGTTTCTAACCAATCACGTTCGAAACATCGACGTCAGTGCGACAAAAATGGCGGACGCAACAAACTTCCCAATTATAAAAATACCTTACAATATTATTTTTCTTGAATTTTTAAGCATTTGTTTGATAAATTTATCTTTTAAATCTCAGTTACGCAAAGTAAATAATTTTACATTGAATGTTAACTTAGAACTAAACAAATTTATCTCCCTGCAAGCATTGATTAAATACAAACTTTATTTTCTGTTGTAGCGAGGGTTAAAACCGAATGTTCACAATAACGCGATACTTCCTGTCGCATCCCCACCTTCCATCGAGCCTTCCCGCAACTCACTTAGTCGAGGGTGGTTGCTCTGTGGGGGAGAAACGAGGGTAAGACGTGAAGAGGCCAGCGGGTTGATTGCGAGCACTCGCAGACACATTCGGTATTATCCACGCTCTACCGAACACATGACATATTTGGTGATTACGCACCAAAATGCAGTGTGTGTGTTTCGTTATTATCCGCGAGACTTGTGAGCCGCACTAAAATTTAAAGACGCCAAAAGCAAGCAAACATTATCCGCGAGACTTCTAAGCCACAGTAAAATTTAGAGACGTCAAAGGAAAGCAACCACTAAATATTTAATGGATGCGTTAAATATTACTATTTTTTCGATAAAATATTTATTTTTTAGATTTTATTTTTTTTCTTTCAAGGATTTTAAACTATCTGTAATTTGTTTAATAATTATTTCATTTAAACATGGAGTAAAATAATATAAAAGTACAGTGGTAAGAGTACTTAACCTCAAATATTGTTTACGTTAAACTTCTTTCTAAACAGGTTTGGCTCCTAACACACCCAGATATGTTTAAAGAAAATCTAGCCACTAAATTTCACATTATTTAACACTCAAATTACATCGCTAACCTCGTATTCGTTTCAAGCCACCAGCTGATACACGTGTGGTATATAAGGTAGCACCGTTGCAATAAATACCACCTGAAATGTGTGTTCATGCCGAGAGCAATAAAAAAAAAAAGTCGAATGTCACCAATGAAATTTTTTCCATCGTCGCATTTATAATATTTTTAAAAAAATCCATATATTTCACCTTATTTTAACGATATTGTTTTCACTCGCTTACTATGGTTCAGACGTGACTACCCACATTCAGAAGTTATTTAAGAACCAAAATATATTTTCAAATCGCAAATTGGACAACACTTTCATGAGAAAATCCGTGAACATAGAGAACAGACCGCGATGCCAGGTTCTAAGCTGGCTGGCTGGCAGCCCTGCACGGCCACGTGCGGCCCGCTGACGTAACAAGGCATGCCACGCGCGCCTGGACGGATTACAAGGGTCGTCGTTACCCCCCCCCCCCTTTTTTTTTCCAGCAACCCCGCGCAAAGTCCTGCCTCGGCGCCGTTATCCATCGCTGAGCGGCCTTGGGAATTCCGCGCGCCTTGGCGTGAGCGAACGACGCTATTCTCGACGCTTCGGGCGTCCGGGTCGGTGCGGGATGACGCGACTCGCCCCAGCTGCTCTCGTCAGTTCTAGGAGGAGGAGTGCGGCATGAGTCCGGCGACGGAGTTTGTGACGAGAGTTATTTTTTTTTAAGTGCGAGTAATTGATGATTTTGTATTTTTAAGTAAGATTATTTATTAATGATGTAAATATTAGTAATCAATAAAACTGTAACAAAACTTAATTGGGCTGTCCCTTACGAACCCAGTTCTCCCCACAACATTATTAAATCGTAACAAATTTGGAGTCAGAAGAGGGAGAGCCCTAATTAATAGGTTTAGGATTCAGTTACATAAATAAAAGTTTAAAAAAATTAATTTGGGATATTCGAGAATAAAGTTAGTGTTAAGAACTTTAGTGACTTTCGAATGTTATAAAGCTAGTTTGAGTATACTGTAGTTAGTGTAGTTTTGAATGTACGAGAGTTATTGTTAGTTTAATTAGAATGTTAGGCTAGGTTTTTTTTTAATTAATATCAGTAATAGAAATAAATAATTATTTAATTGTTTTAATTAGTAAAAGATTTTTTTGGTAAACTTATCCTAACATTTAACAAATCACACATGCCTCTGCGATCCATGAGCGAAAAATTAACAAACTTAAGTTTTAAAAAACTAAAAAAAAAAGTTTTTATCGTTAATGAACTAAAAATTAAAATATAAAATTATATTTTAATTTTTTTATCTAACAGCCAAGTAATGCATAAATGTTTACAGAAACGTACAAACAAAAATAAAACGGCGGTTTGATCCGATTTGAAGTCCTAATGCCAGAAGAAGACAAAGTGAACTCCCACTTACTAGCTATTAACATGCGCTGAAGCGCACTCAAACGTTCCACAAAGGAAAGAAAAATACCATTTACAGCTCTCAATGTTGCCATCACTGCAAAAGCGTTAAAAATTGGCAGTGTGATGGCCCACGCAGCAGTCAGAACATAACGCAAAGCTGCCGTAAAGAACGTTTACCAGATGAGATGCAAAAATTATGTTATACATTCCCTTTCTTAGAACTGAAGCAGGCTGCTACAGAAATAGTTCGTGTTTACATGCATGAGAAGAATGAAAAATTGCACAAGGCGAGAGCGCAAAGGAAGTGCTCGATCAAGGCTTGAGATCAATCTCGTTTTTTCGATCATTGCACATTCAACTCTTTCCAGTGGCTGTGCAGTTGCCGCTGTTTCTGTAAATTGTTCACTCTACGGCAGGTCACCAGCGGAGTGAAACTCGACTGAACGATTGTGCGAGAAACCCCAACCCCACCCCCCTTCACGGTTTTGGGTTTTTTTATTTAGCTTGCCAAGCTGACGTTTAAAAGAATAAATGTTATCCGATTCGGATAAAAGCGTTTCAATACTTCTAGCATCCATACAAAAGACCCCTATCATTACTAGGAACAGTTCATGAACACATCGAAGTTTCGATTAACGTGTTATCGTTTAACTATCCTGCGAAACAAACTCGAACACTTCGAAGGCCAATGTGGTATCGTTTTACTTTTGTGACCGCTGGGCTTTGGCATAATCCGTTTGCAAAAAAAAATAGCTTCAAGAATGTTCCATCTATTCCCCTTACGTTAAACCAGTTTCCACCATATCAATGTAACTAACGCAGCAGATGAACCACAGCCCTTATTGCAGGTATTATTAGCCTAATCTTCTACCATCTGCCCGCCAATCAGCTCTCCGCTCCCACCAGGACCGGCGAAGTGATCCTTCAAATAAAATGCATGGGTACAAGAAAGTTCGATATAGCACTATAAACTGAATAGTAAGATATTAAACTTTATTAGCTAGTATAAAAATAAATTATTATTACAGAGTCTATAATTTATTATGAAAACCTCTGGCTCATAAACAAAATATTTAATTAAGATATGCTAACTGTACAACAATTAATACTATTTTTTAAGGCAACTATGTACCGTTAACTTGCTCATACAATTTCAATCCTATGAAATTAACGAGACTACAAACGACAACATTAAATTTTCCTTCGTAAAACTACACTATGCAGTATGTCGACATTAATAAGATTATTACTTCACTATGTATGATAGAATTTAGTTGACGACCTCTAGGTTTTCAAACCAATCGGTTCAGGTTCATTCATTACAGGCCACTACTATTTGAGGTTTGGTTGCAAGATAAATAGGTTGATAGGCCTGGGGACTGGTACCGATCCCCAGTCACGCCACGGTTGGTGTTAGGGGGGAGGGGAAACAATATTTAAAAAAAGGGGGGAGGGCGCCGCCTTCTCCCTACCACTTTTTTCAATGCTTCTTGATCCGCCACAACTTGACTATTTCCATGCTTCTTTGTTATCCTGGCAATAAATCAAAGTAAAATAATTCCGTAGTACTTATTTCCTTGATCATTTTGAACGTTTTATCTTAATCGTGGAAGGCTGTTAAGCAACGGTAACTCGCGGCGATTTTACGCAGTAATTAGAAGAAATGGCGTGCTCCTCCAGCTTTCTAAACACCAACCTCAAAATGAGTGTTATAAAATGGCTTTGGCAACTACGCACATAAACCAACAAGAAAATAAGTTACGGTCAAAATATTTTAAAATTTTGGACAAGTATGCGTATTTAATTTACGGAACTTAAAAGGTACACTAACATAATGAAACATCTCTGTAGAGACGTCTCCCGCATTTTTTTTTCTCTACCGCCTACCTCGTTTCGAATAACATATTTAAAGCTTTGTGACCAAAGTAACAAAAGAGCGTCTTGGCTACGTATTTGGTCTCATCATATACAAAAAGCGACAAATTAATTGCATGTGGCGTTTATTTGTGACGCATGAATTCACACATTTTAAACACAGAAAACTGAGATCATCAACACGGCGAATTTGTACACTGTTGATAGAAAAAAAATCACATTGTCTACACATCGTAAGCCTAACGTAACAAAGTATCAAAGTCTAAAAATTTCCAAACGACAACTTAACAAAAAAAATAAGAGAAAAATAATACGTAAGTTAATAATTTTTCAGTTATAAATAATAAAACCAGCTGAAGTCTTCAAATGAAACTGTGATAGATGTAGAAAAAAACATGTACTAAAAGCACTTACTCAACAATGTAAGGTACGGTAATTGGAAGCCTTAGTAGCTTAAACACATTTTTAACACCGGTTCCAAATTGCTTCTTTCCAGATGTGGATAGAGGAATTGTTTTTTCGCATAAAGGGTGGGGGTGGAAGAAAAGAAAAAAAAATGTCGAGCTAGTCTTTCAGTACTTGCCAATGATGTGTAAACATTTAACCATGTTAGATTGCAAATTCACGTGTTCTCGTGTTGCAAATACACTTATAATATGAAACTCGGGCACGAAATTTAACGCAGATTTTTTTCAAATAATGCCGAGCAAGATAAATATACGAAAAGTATTTTATGGAAAAGCGGTAAAATACTTTTCCCCTTTGTAAAACCTAAATATAATTATGTTTAACAATATGGTCTTAGGGTTAGCCGCACAGGAGTACCGAACGCATAGCATGTAAATGCCTGAACGCTGAACCTGTGACATTTCCCCCTAGACAGGAATTATCATAGCCTGCGTTTTAGAGATAATTATTTAGGCAAATTGAGGGTGAAATTTAAGTATGCACTAGAAATGCAATGAAATAAGCGCGCATTACACAACAGAAATTTAACAGGTTGAAAGTCCAATGCGAATGCATGCAGAAACTGCTATAGCCACGAGCCTAAGTCGTCAAAGATCACAAACCCACGTGTGAGGTGTGACAGCATGCACCCGTAAATATTAACTTTCGCAAACATCGGAGGATGTAATAGGCGTATTGGTGTGCCAAAGAAAACTTTATTGTATTCATAACAAGATATAATAGCAACTTTAAAAATGCCTGTAAACTTTTAGCCAGAAAAATTGTGTTGGAACAAACATGGCGTCAAAAGATATTAAAAATGTTGTTGGTTCTCTAAAGCATTACAAAAGCGGCGCTATCTTGGTTCTATCTTTTCATCTCAAACTAAAAGTTGCAGAAACATTTTAAAACACATATTATCACACTAAGTATATGTGCATATATTTGTTTTTACTTAAACTACTGAAACCAGTCTATAAATACTTCCTACAAACAGGCCATAATCTTATTGAGCTGGTTCAACAATTAAAAATTGAACAGTAAATATGTTATCACGGAATTATTTTATTCAATGTGGCGTCGAATACATGTAGACTAACAAATTATTGTGTGTGTACAGTATGAACGCAGCGCTATCTCTACATTTCAACGTTAACGAAGGATTGTCAAAATTGTAATGCGTATTGAGTTATTTATGGTTACGATTAAATTATAACAAAGTAATAAAGGATAGCTGCAAATTATCTAGTTTTATTATTTAATACCTATGCGGGGTGTAAATTATGCGATATTCACAAAAGCAATTCATAAAGATGAATCACGCGGTACCGCTATTTTTTTTTGAGATTTCTGAGACTTCCACAGATGGCAGCACCGTCTTTACACATTTCCGTTCCATTCACGAAATTACTCCTACTAGATACTAGATGCCGTATACCGAGAGCTAAGGTGTTTATACACAAAAAAATTCTGGAAAATATTACAAGTCGTGTATTCAAAAAATCTTACTTCAAAAAACAAGGTGTGTGGACTATTACATCTCATCTCACTTCCTGTGTAGCTGGTCACAGGCGTTGACAGCTCAGCCTGCGTCACCAAAAATAGCATACTGTCTCCACCAAAATATCACAAACTTTTATCATAACTTTGGGTTGGGGGGGGGGCTATATTCTCACCCCCCCCCTCTTTTTTTTTGCGTCCGCCACTGTTTCTTTCTACGATACATACTTCCCGTTTTTGGCAAATAAATATTGGCATCCTTTTGTATACCTTCATATTTGCAGAAGCTTGGCGCGCAGTTTAAATACTACCAGTAATACCAACAATACAAAGCCCAACATGGTACTTGGTTTTCGGCTGACACTTATCGACCGCAAACACACGTTTAGTCTTGTCTGGCATTTAAAACATTAGTCCATGCAACAATAATCGCGAATTCCACCTACTAATCTATGTGATAACTAGCAGCTGACGTCAAGACCACCACGGACGACAGAAAGAAAATTAGGACAAAATAAGTGGATACATGTTTGCTTGTCGAACAATCACCGCCACGATAAGGAGCGTAATTGGCAACAATGGTTGTCATTGTAAAGATTAAGACGAGCTATAAGACTTGCTGGTTTCGAGCTTCAGCATCCTTACCTTACTCAATGCAATGTCACATGTTGCTCGTGTAGTATCACTCAAATATGCATACTTAACTTATGCATATTTAACTACAAAACTCAATATTAGGCTAATTCCTGTAATTTCAATGAAAATTCGTTAAGTCTAAAAATAATTACTAGGCTTATTTGAAATTTTGCAACAATGGACATAATAAACACCACAATTAAATTGTCATTTATTTAGATTATAATTAACCATTTAAGTAAAACTGATTTTCTTAGAAATTTAATGCTAGCTTCATGCTCGAAACATGACCTCGCGTAATACAGTACCTACCTTACATTGCATCTATACTAGTAACCATGCCCGATGTTTCTTTACTATAAACTCCAACATTACTTCTCACTCAACTATAAACACAAAAAATGCATGCCATCACATTCAAGTAATAAAAAGTTTAACTTACCGCGGTCTTTTCATATGCTGCAACATGCGAATGAAATCCAAAGTTGCCGTAACGAAGAAAATAACAGACACCAACACAATTTACTTCTCATAATAGACCGAATTCACTTCTAATATTCCACTTTTCACGAAGTTATGTGAACTCTATTTCGAAAATGTAACAATTTACCGTTACCATTGCTTTTATCAATAATTGGCGATATCACCTGTTCATCACTTGCCACAAAATGTATAGTAATTACTATTGTATCATTACGATTTGCACGAACGCAGTGTAGACCTTTATCAATTGCAGGTCAGCTGCCTGAAACCCCTTCAAGTCCAAGTGGAACAGACCATAAGGAACATGTTACGAAAGATTTCCCGTGCACGTTTGAAAACGACCTCTATCTCTGGTCGTTTCCAACACATACAAAAAGTATAAACACCTTCACTTCCTGTACTATCTTCAACCAAACTCTAGCGCCATGGTTCACAATTATTCACTATCGCATTCTACACAATTCAAAATAACTCCGCACTTATGGTTACCAACTGCAAATTACACACTCCAAGAAGCACAGAGATATCGTGTTTTCTGTCAAACAACTTGCGGAAGCCATGTTGCTATCGTCCTTGGCTTGCAATGGACAATCGACTGTCGCCGAACCGTCGACAGATGGGACACGCAGCGCCGCTCTAGCGTCAGCCTTGTGAACTCTCAAGACCACACAAAGCTCGGCTGAGGCAGACGGCTATTCTATTTGTAAAGGAGAGGCACAATAAAAAAAAAAAAGCTCTACCTGAAAACGAGATCCATTATGGCTACGTATACCTGTTCCTCCCGGAAAATACTTAATGCGTGCAGAAAAAAAGGAATCGTATTATATGCACTGCTACGCTATTCTGTAAGCAATGCATTAACGACGGTATTTTCCTATCCATAATAATATAATTTATTGACATTTAGATGTGCAACGTGTAAACTAAAAAGAAAATCACGCTAAGCAAGATCATAGTTACAAATTTACAAGAAAATGTGTTTTATATGCTTCACAATACTACGGCACAAACAAAAATTAATTTTTACTGAAATTTTACAACCGTTAAAATAACACGCAATATTTTCGAGCAAAAATTCGTTACATTCACTGCTGATAATTTTAGAAGTTATACTTTTTTAGGCACGTTATGTAAAAAATGATGAGAGTGAATTTTTACAATGCGCACGCACCATGAAACGAAATTTACACAGGATAAAAAAAAAGTTACATTTAAATAAAAATTATATATATATTTATGCTTTTAAATATTATACCTTAATTATTGATACTGAATACTGCTCCATAGCATTAAAAAAAAATTATTTCTTGTGAACATCAGTTTATAAAAGTTTTCAAGAGTATTGATATAAGCATTGAATATATATTTAATGATATAAGTGAGGTTGTGTTCCCGTATGTTTAATTTATTTGCATTATAAATTATTACAATATTTAATAAATAATTAATATCAATAAATTAGAATAAACTTCATATTTATTAATTTTCATTAAAAATTAAAATATATCTCGATTATTTTACTAAATTAAATAATTAAATTTATACACGTGTTTATATTAATATTAACTTCTAAGATTTATTTAATTTGTTTAATTAGATTGAATTTAAACTTTACCAATCATATTTTATAATATTAATCCAGTCATTTTATTATTATATTCTATTAATTATTTACATGAAAAATTAAAGTAGGTTTTTTATTACGCCACGTAAGTATAACTTCTATCGCGCGTACATAAGTACACGCGCCCATTTTGTAATAAGTATTTATATGGATACTTTCCTACATTCATTCATTAGAATAAAAATTATTATAGTGGCTAGACACAATAGGACTTTATCTACGTACAACAATAACTACTATATCAATAACAATAAATGTCACTTTCTTAATTGTAAGTACGTGGTTAGGCCTAGATACGTTTTACCGTAATTCGATGTAAATGGAATCTTTTTCAAGTTTTTTTTTAAATTTTATTTTTGTTTTCTTGTTGTGGCGAAGTTAAGTCACTTGCCTTTTCTTGCATGACATTTAAATTTTGTAAAAACATTTAATCATGCAGCAAATATAAGTACGTACTGGCTTGTTCATTTTAATAGCGTAATTCGTTACAAAGTGCAATCATTTTGGTGTTCTACAATACTAATTTTATGCAATTAATTTTATTTTCCCCAAATATAAATTATCAATACGTGATAACTAGTTGAATTACTAATATCAATGATTGAAGTAAGAACCCCATACCAACTATAAATAACACAGGTCTTTATTTATTGTTATTTTTAATCGTCACCGCAAATTGTAATCTTTCCAATAATGCTATCAGTGGCAATATAAAGGCCTAATATGAAACCAAAAAAAGTATCAAGTAGTTTTCTTGGCACATGAGATATTGGCATCCCGTTAAACCGGACAGGTTTCGCCACATAGAGTCATTGTGAATAGTGCATAGAGCATAGTGTCAGTCTACTATCTGGAGTAGTGGCGTAGCTAAATGATGGGATAAGGGCTATGTACTCTTTCAGAAACAGAATATAATATTTGCAAATGCTCAACAAACTAAAAAAGATTAATTTTTTAAGTAACTTTTTAAGAATTTTACTGGCTTTTCTTGAATGTTATAGGGTTGTAAATACATTTTCTGTATTAAATTTCTCTTTAAATAGTGTTACATAATATGTTTTAAAATATTCAGTGTTAAATTAAGTTTTTTTTTTATTATTGTACTGTATAAAAACACGGAAAAATAGTAAACCTGCCCACTGATTTATTTTGTTCGTAAATAAATAAATAAATAAATAAATAAATAAATAAATTAGTAAAGTTTCAGTGCCATGACAGTGAAATGAAAACAAAGTTTCTTCACCAAAAAAAAACACGGTGGGATGAAACCAAATTCTAATCACACCAATTATATACAAATGCCACGTACTGATCTATATAAAGTATTTGGCCAATTCTATGATAATAATGAGGTACATTTTACTATAAATAGTACATATTTGATACATTGCTATTTTTTAAGCCTCGTGACGTAAGTATCGCTAGTGTTGACTTTCATAAAAATGGGCGGACCGTGGCCAGTATTTTGTGGAGGAGGAGGTCCAGTACATCTATTATATCATTTTTTATGAGTATGTTTCCTTTATGATTGGGTTTTCAATATAACTATCATACTAAAAATATTAGGGTACAGTAAAATTTTAGAAGTAAAATACATAGAAATTTTAGAAATTACTAGCTGCAGTACCCGGCGTTGTCTGGGCTGAACACAGGGTGATACATGTCAGCCAGTTAAAGCAAAATGGATAGCACTATATGACAGTGTGTTGGAAATAGAGAAATGACACATAATTGCTGTTTGTGTGTCCATGATCTATGATTTTCTGTATACCCATGGCGATCGGTTGAACGGTTTAGAAGTTTATGGCCTACAGCACCATCTAGCGGCGAGTTTAAAAAAAAGTTAGCATAAAAATCTTCTCCGTGAAAAAAAAAAAAAAAACACTTCGATTTGCTAACTTTCGTGGCGATCGGTCACACGGTGTCGGAGTTTATCGACGTCATACATACCAACATCCTATTTTATATATAGCTCGAGAAAATACAACTTAACTTATTATTACATTTTTATTAAATTGTTCTAAATCCTTTTTTATTTAGTCAATTGTTTGAAAATTAAGTTAACAACACGTCATAAATTCATGTATACTAACGTTATTTTTTTACACGAAGCACACATGACAAGTTTGTATTAAATACACGGTTACAAGTAATACATGTGCAAAAGGGCATACTTGGAAACACATTCTTGCAGCCCACTAAGGATTACAATTACCTAACCCCCTACTCCCTAATTAATCTCCCTGTAACCTTATGTAATTATGTTGCTATAAATTTCTTATTCTGTCATCACTATTTCTTTTTTTTAATCCTGTAAGGGAGGGGTCCGGATCCCCCCACCCTTAAACAACGTCCCCGCCCTCAACGGACAACACATACCTACGTCACTGGTTTGGAGACGTTCTCTCCATGATGGCTCGAGGAGCGCCAGTAGAAGACAGCTTGACCCTTGTCGCAGACGCCTGCTATCTGTTGTCCGGACACAGAGTGTTGTTGTTGTTTAAACACACGACGGCGTGACACAGTCCGAGATGCCAGCCGTCTCTGGGCTTGCAGAACAATCATTCCAGCGTGCCATTAAATCACTAGGCTAACAATACAAAAACGTACCAAGACATTTGTTTTTGCCAGAACTGTATTGGGACGGCTCTGTTTTCATCATCTCTTGTACTAGTCCAACGTGAACAAACCAAAAATTGCTCATAGTTATAGACGGAAAAAAAAAAATTGTGTAATGTTTCAAAATCAATGTTTTGGCATATTTGTTATTTTTTGCTAGCAGATTGCGCATATATAATATACATATATATATATAGTTCATTTTATTTAAACCTCATAAGTTAAACTTTTCATAATATGACTTCTCGTCTATAATTAACACAAAGACTCGCACTGCGTGTAGGCATGACAGTCTGGAATAAATGTTTTATTTACATTTTATACTTTGCCACATTCATTCACTGGCTAGTAGAATACCAACGACGAGCAATTAACATGTTTCACAGCTTCTTTCTTCTTTCAGTGCAATAATTAAGCAAGCTTTTAATATTAAAACAACATTCCACGAAATTTGTATTTTTCTGCGGATTTTAGTACAGCACCAACAAACTTGACAAATGCTAAACGAATCAACTATATGCTTCTATGGTCGAGTAACAATGGTCGTTAAATAGTATTGTGTGGAGGGCTAGAGGATATGCAGTTGAGGTAAATGCGCATGACACACATTTCCCTTTGTCCAAACAACGTTTACCCCCCAAAAATGCGAGTTGGAACACCGGTACGGCCAACTTGATTTAGTACTCCCGTGGCTTCCTGAAACACACGCCCAGGCAAATCCTGCGGAATGTTCCGTTGTAACAATCCATGATCGGTTGCTTCCCCAATATCCCTGTCGTGTGTTAACGATCTATGATGACTTAGCTGTCAACGAACACTTTTAAAAAGTAAATAAACGTATGATATTTCGCCTGGTTTGAAAAGCAGAGCATCAAGTGTTTTAAGTTCATTGTTGAAAGACCTGCGTTCTGCACTCAAGATAATCTGACGAAAGAATCAGTGGCGGATACAAAAAACAATTTTTCGGGGATGAGGGTAAATATAAAAATTATTCAAAAATATGAACGCGTGTATTGAGTTCCGCAGCGGCAGGAACACACAGCGTGCCACCAGCCTAATGCTCTGTGACGTCTCTGACCCCAGGCTCCACGCTCGCGCCATGACGTCACGCACATCTGGTGCAGAGCGCGTGCGCCGGCGCATGAACGAACCGCCGAGCGGCGCTGCAAGCCGCTACGAGTCGGGGCTCCAAGTCGCGACCGCGCGCGTGACGTCACGGGCTTCCCGCCGGCACACGTCACGGTGACGTCACGCGCGCGGCGTTGCCACGTCGCGTTCATCCGCGCCGCGCGTGCCACAAATATCGCGCCGCTGTGCCATAATGTCGCATGCGCCGGAAAAAAAAAAGTATCGTGATGAAATAAGTGCGGACAACTTATTATTATTATTATTATTATTATTATTATTATTATTATTATTATTATTATTATTATTATTATTATTATTATTATTATTATTATTATTATTATTATTATGAACGCGGCTTACAATTCAGATAATTCTTAAAGGGTCCGCGGGATGATAGTGCGACGCTTGCTGGTGTTTCTAGCGCGATACTGCCTCTGAACTGGCGCGCAGTCTTCTCGTCTTTCATAGGGCAAATACGATATTTAAGCGGTGATCGTAACATATAGTGTAAAGATAAAGCTGTGGTGCAAGTCCCTAAAATGCTTTCAAGAATCTGTACCGATTGTTTTACGCCTAAAAATTACTCTGAAAACACGCCTTTTAGCCATATTCATTCGTCCAAAAACACAGTTTAAAAATTTGATCCGGAAACAAAACCACTTATCGGCTCTCAGCGAACTCTTAAATGCTTTTCCGTAAACAGACCCGACTCGGATATCTAGAGCAGTTATCAAATCGCGTGGTTTTTCCTGAAGCTCTGCACACCGTGTGCGTGCCTGGGTAGGCGTCACGACAACCAAACATGAGGTAGCTTGGCTTCTGGGTTGTAGTCGTGTCCTAGGCGTAGGTAACTAACTGCTCCCTGATGATGGCGACTGCAATGTCGACCGAAACGTCGGTGAATTATTCGCCTAGGACACATCTACAACCCAGAAGCCAAGCTACTTCAGACAATGGCCGTGAAAGCCTGCGAACATTATTAACCAAACATGAGCCCAATAATAATTCTTAAAATTATAAAATAAAAAAAATAAAGTACTAAAACATGTTAAGTACCTACTTGTAATAAGCTCTTTTTTTCTGTAATTAAATTATTAAATATATTTTCATTTAACTTTGAATTCCCTTATTCAATTACCTCACATAACAACATTAGCTTAAATGTACACAGCTAAAATTATTTTTAACTTTATGGTTAAGTGGAATAGAAGGTACGATGTATTTAAAGAACGTATCATTACCACCAACTGAAAACTATGCTTGTAAAATTACTAGGTTAGATCTCATGCACTTCATGTTCTGTCACAACTCCAGAGTTGCGCAGGCCGGCGCTTTTCATTTTGCTTTTCTTTTCTATTCCAATTTCCTGTGAAAAAATTTGAACATTAAAGGGAAAAAGAAGAATTAAATTGTTATTGGCATTTAATTTCAAGTGCTGGACCCTTAAGATGTCAATTTCATGATTTAATTTTAGAAAAACTTTCAAAGTTCGTAATGGCTCATAATGACTCGATTTCACCGGAATTTGGATCGCTGGAATTTACAAAATCAACCTGAGTACAATTTCTCACGGGAAAAAAAAATCAACATTTCTCAACAAAACTTACAAAACAATTTCCAAAATTCAAGTATCAGATTGGCTTAAAAATGTTGTTTTAAAGATTTCATTTTTCGGATTTCCCTAAGTAAATTCCTTCCTCCTCCCTTGCATCCCGCGGCAAGACCCCTCTCAAAAATATGAGGGCCCCGCATAAATAAATAGACCCGTACCTCAAAAAGTCTGGACACGCCACTGTTAACTGATATATGATAGCGGTAGAAAGTCACGCAAATGTTAATAATTATGATCATTTACGTGACTTTTCTCAGTTATCGACGTTTAGCAATATCTGGAGACAATACATGCTACCAACAGAAATTGCAAAAGAGGTATAGTGATAAATTGCTTTCAATTTGCAGTCATGTTAAGAAAAAAATATTACCAACATGGTGATAAGTCAGACCAAGCATACCTTACTGTACTTAATTCTGATCTAAATTTTCATCTTACTAAATACCTAAATTATTAAATATTGCACGGCGTATGAAATATATTTTTTAAAAACGTTTTAGGAACAAGTTGCAAAATTTTAAAATGAATAAATAAATACATAAAAAGTGTTGATAGAGTACCAGACTATAACGTAGAATACCGTCAATGACATGAGAGCGATACCAGAATGTCGTCTCGTACATCTGGCAACGGTGTGCGGAGCGAGGCTGCCAGAACGACCTGCCCGCACATCTTCCTCAGAGGCCCGTTTGCAACACCAAGTGCATCGCACACGCCCACCACGACCCATAGACTGCAGCTGGGTTAACTTTTTAATGCGATTTACATATGCAGATATTGTGATAATTTTTATTTAAAGCAGGAATTACTGATCTATGTAACATACCGACAATTTTTAAAATGAATAAATAAATACATATAAGTGTTGATAGAGTACCATACTATAATGTAGAATAGGTACCATCAATGATATGAGCAAGATACCAGAATGTCTCGTACATATGGCAACGGTGTGCGGATATAAGCACGAATTGACTAAATATGCGTCAATGCTAAGTTTTCCTTGTCGAAAATCAGATACATACAAAGCCGGGGATTTAGTTTTTTTTTTTTTTTTTTTTTTTTTTTTTTAAGTCTTGTTCGCTTTTATCGGAGCGGTCTCAATACATAGTTTAAAATTTCTATACGCAAATCGAATGATTCGATATGTAGTCGACGCAGCTGCTCCGGCAGATAATTCTGGCTGCGGGTACGGAAACTATGCGTGATTCGCGTCCAGAAATGTAGCTAAAAAAAAACAATTTGCGTATATTTATCAGTATTTAAAAGAATACGACGTTAAATATCGTGTCCGAGTTTCGCATTGTTTGTTCTCTGGTGAGAACATACGAATTTGCTCGTTTACCGAGGTTAGATGTTACACTGAAACACTCGCTCACTTATTTGTTTACGGCTTGTAAATCAACACTTTCCCCGCGCCACTTCCATAAGGTCACTGGGTGTCGCGTGGCCACAATGGAGCAGATAACGCGACTCACAGCGCTCGCTGGTAGTTGTCACTGTGAGGTGGCGTCGATGGAGGCCCCGGACCTGGCGAGGCCCTGAGACGGGTCGTTACCTCAACGCCGAACGTACAATAACGCCAAATACCATTACGCCGAATGCCAAAGTGACCGCAACGCCGACAGCTAGAAAACTGCTGTGTACTACAACGCCGAAATACAGTAACGCCGAAAAATGTTGATGCGGGGAATTGGGGGGGGGGGGGGGGGGGGGGCCACAGAAGCAAAATGAAAAACAACTGAATGAATTTGTGTACCTAACCTAACCTTACCTAACCTAACCTTCGTGGCAGTCCTGCAATAACATTTTTCGTTGTGGTGCGTCCCCTCCTGAGACACGTAATTCTGCACGCCTCCAAATATTTTGGAGAGGAAGCCCTATAGGGAGGCCTGGGAGGTATGGATTAGCCATCCTCAGGAAAACTGGAAGAATAAACTATTTAAAACAAATTTTTAAATCCAATCTTTAACTTAAATTCCTATGAATGTAATGGTAATTTGTGTATAAAAGTATGGCATTCTCTCGAAATAATGAATACTCGAGTTAGTTTTATAAATGCTAATAATCGATTTCCGGTAAAGTCACGTCAGATGAGACTAAAATAAAACCTTTTGAAAGTTTTTGTTTGTATAAAATCATAAAAAATCAACTGAAATCTGAAAGGTATAGACATGCACTTTAAACTACACGCTAAGAACTATTAAATAGTCCCATTTTCTTATTAATGCCCAAAGAACTGGACACACGAGGGAAATAAACATGGTAAGGGCCAACGCAGGGCCCTGCTATTAAAACATTGTGTATATATTAAAAATAAAAAAATAAAAGGAATACTTTCCTGACATGTGTTTGTTTTTTGCACATATTTCGTAATCTATTTGTAATCCACTTTCAATTTGTAAACATTCCAAGTGGTCTGTTCCCAATTATATGTGCACAGAGAAGATATGGACAACAGTTGGCTGGTTCAACTATCGCCATAAGCCCATTTACAACTATTCGGAAGATCAACAAGAGGGCTGGCATCATCTAACGGGCCCGTCGAGACTGGGTGTGTTTATGTGTTAGTGAGGCGGGATGATAAGCGCGACGTTCGCTGAAGCTTCTAGCGCGGTATCGCCTCTAAGAGCAAGGCAGTGTACTGGCACGCAGTCTACTCGTGTATAGGACAACTATCAAATTTGAGCGGTGACCGTAAAACTGTATGGCATAGAAATGAAGGTAAAGATGTAATGCAAGTCCCGTAAGTGTTTTTTTAGAATCTGTACCGGTTGTTTTATGCCTAAAAATTACCCTGAAACCACGTCTTTTAGCCATTTTACACTAATCTAAAAAATACAGTTTAAAAAACTTAACCCACAGGAGAGAGAAAAAGATCTACTTGTCAGCCCTCGGCCAATTCTTAAATTCTTTTCGTAAACAGACCCCACTCTGATATCTTGTGTAGTTTTGAAATCGCGTTGTTTTTTCCTGAAGCTCTGCGCACCGTGTGTGTGCCTGGGCAGGACGGCGCACTTTGGATGCAATTCTCAAAGCTCGTTCACATGGGCGAAAGGGTCACATACCAACGAAGCAGCAGGAATATGCACGCGAGCCCCATTATCAGACCCTGTCCTGTCACCCAGGACAGCGAGCAGGGCAATCCCCGGAGCCCCAGCATTTATTTTTTATTTTGTTTGTCTAGGGTTCTGTTGAAAATATGGGCATTAATGTGAAAAGAAAAAAAAATATTATCTTGTTACTTAAAATTTTTGATTAAATACTGACATTTCATAAATTTAGGATCTTGGTTTGAAATATATATATATATATATATATGTGTGTGTGTGTATATATATATATATATATATATATATATATATATATATATACACACACACACACACACACACACTTGACAAATAGGTAACCATAAAAACGATGACATAAACAGATGAAAGAAAGCTACAAATATTGAAGTGTACCCACACGTAAATTTAAATTTTATTTTTTCAGCATAAAGATTTACCAATTAGGTAAATATTTTTGAAGTTTAGTTCTGTAATGTTTCAGTTTCCGTTTCCGTTTTGCTTTCCGTCGTGCGGCACGACACGCCGAAATTAGAAATAGAATCCATTCCTTGCGGGCCGTCGGGGTGACGTCACGGCGACCTTGTATTTCATTGGCTGCTGAGATTGTCGTGCGCATCGTGGCATTAGGACTCTAGCTTAAGATTCGGTCTCCCATGCCACAGTATTTTTTCACCTTTTTTGTCATTACTATTACTTAAGGGCTATTTCTGTCACAGCTCTCTTGAAATGGTTGCTTTGTCACAAATATTTTCAACATACATTCACTAAGTGTAATATAGTAGGTGTAAAAGGTTACACAAGGGTTCGCAACTATTTTCTGTATACGAATACATTTTTTAAAGGACCATTTGGCCTAAAGGATCCCAACAGAGTGGCCGATGAAGCCAATCATGAAAGGATGAAGGCCGGTCTACATTTGCAATATCCTAAACTTCGTCCGACGGACACTGATCACTGATTGCCCACGTGATCCGAATCTCCCTGGTCCGAATACATCGGTCAACTTGAACTTTTTGCACCAATCTGTGTCCTTTGGTAACATAGAAGAATGAACACTCGTGATATTAGCTGTTTCTTGTTCCCGTTAAAAAAAATTGGTTGTCTGTAAAGTCGGTTTACGGACGATAGTTTAACGTGACGTCATAAAAAAATATTGATGAAATGATTGCATACTTTTATGAATAAATTTGAATAATTTTTATTGAATTATCACTATTTTGTATGGATATAAAGAAGGAGTGAAATGAAATCTACAAGTTAATTGATAAATTTACTTTCATTTGCACTCATTAATTCAAATATGTTTATTACTTTAACGAAGAGATTATTTTAACTATAACTTTTATACATGTTTGCTATTTAACTTCTTCCAATCTGTGTTATTCTGTTAAGGATAGGACGATGATAGGAAAAGTAGTAAACGAATGGGAGTGTTTCAAGTTTAATGTGCCTCGAAAAAGTCAAATCGATGGTTGTTCCAATCGAGTGGAAGAGAGATAGATGCGGCGCAAGCGTACAATGAGCGTAACGGGACAATGTGCGTAACGGGACACTTTTTAGTGCGTGCAGCCGGCGTTCATCGATTTATTAGACCTTGTCACGTCAAAAAGTAACGGACATTACTTTTACCTTCCAGAATAAATAAATATTACTGATCTCTCACAAATTTCATAATTTAAATAAATATTCAAAACGTAGCTGCGTACAGATTTACAAAGCATGAAAATAGTAAAGAAAAAACAATCGAAAATACAATTATTTTGGCGTTCTAATTGTACTGCGCTCTGGTGACTACTTTAGAAATTGGTAGATTCGGACATCGGACATCGCAACTGTAGACAGGGCTTTTTTTTTTTTTTGTAACAATGTGACAGTCATTCACATTAAGATAAGGACACGGGCTATTCTAGACGGGCCTCGAGTCGCTAAGCATCCTTTCATGAAAACTTGATGCCTTTGAGGGGTTTGTGGCGTTATCTTTTAGGCACGTTCTACAATGGCACGGTAACAGAGACGGATCACGTAAACGGAGCCGGTTCTCATGTAACATTTCACTATCGCGTCTGCTGTTTCCACAGTGCACGTAAACGTAACAAATGGTAACCAATGAGATTACATTTCAAGGTTACGAAGTATTTACTTAATTTAGAAAAAAATTAATTTCGAATATTATGGCACGGACATAATTTATTAACATAATAAAAATAAACGACAAAGTTACAATATAATACTTGATATTCTTATACTTGAAACAATTTTTAACGTATTCAGAATATAAAACGAAAACATGGCTACCACCGCGGCTAAGTACTCGGCTTCAATTGGTCGCACGGAAAAACGTAAAATGAAGAGCTGAGCATTGTCGAACTAATACGTATGGGTCCGTACGTCTGCGCACTAATGTAGAAACTCTGTTCCGTTTGATCCTTCTACGCTACTGTGCCATTGAAGAATATGCCTTAGTATAAATGAAACAATAGTCTATTGCTTAGCCAGCCAAATGCTGTCTAAACCTTTTTTGTTTTCTTGTACGTGAGAAAATAAAATAAAAAATTGCCGGAAAATAAAGAGAGTAAAAATTTTGTAAATGTAAACAATTGACTGCTAAAAAAGAATTTACTTGTGTATGTATACCAAGCTATGTAGTGAGGAGAGAATTTAAATGTCCTTTCACGGCTGGTTTCTCCGTATGTTCAGCCTTGAAAATGAAGGATCCTTTGGTTGAAGCTGCAGCGGTAAGGAACACAACCTTACTAGTTGGAAACAGCAATAATCGCACGTGTGTGTCATTTAACAGCTCTTAAATAATGTTTACTAAATATGTGGTGAGAAAACTGGCTAACACACAACAAATGCAAAATTGAGAAATTAAAAAAACGCCTTCAGAGTAAAGTAATGTCATAAAATTAAAATTATCAACTTTACCTGAGAGACCGCGCTTTAATTTGACGCATGTTCAAACACAAAAGAATTAACTAAAGCTCTACTCGTCACTAGAAATTTGTTGTATTAATGTTGTGTATACCAACTAGGTTTTTGGCTAAAAATTATTTACAACATATATTTTACAGTTGGTTAAAAAAAAAAAAAAAAGATAACTGGCAGCGACTATCAAAAATCGTTTATAAAAATTACCTGTAAATACGATAACCACGCAGTAATGTGCGTGCGTACATAAAACGTGATTCTGGCAGAAGAAACAAGACAATGCCGTAATACACATGTAACTGGTCTGTAATTTTTCAGTTTGCATTATCTAATTTTGGTTATTTTACAAGCTTGCAATTGTAACAAATAATTTGTTTGCGGTTCGAAATGTACAACTGAATTCACATAGACATAAATCAAAACGAAGTTGTCTTGATTATGTCAAATATCAATCTATAATTCTTAAAATAAGAATGTGAAAAAGTTTAATAAACTATAAATAAACACCGTAATGAAATTTGTTTTAGTAAATTATAGAAAAATATATAATTTTGATTTAATCAATAATAATAAAACCATTGTTTTTTAATTTTTTGAAACTGTTGTGATAGTAACTCATTCTTTTATTAAAATAACATGGTTTGAACACTTTATCGTCATTTAAAAAAAACAGCAAAAAATAACATGGCAGTTTTTAAATTATTATTTCGTAATTTTGACAACTTCTTTGTTTGCAAAATAAAAGTTTTAAAAATACGAAAATCGATTTTGTTGTTACAACAGATCACGTGACAATTTTGCTACTAAGAAGTGCCAACATGAAAAAAAAAAACAGTATCGGAACACATTCCCGACATTTTAATCTATGGCGCCGATTTCGTAATCAGCTGTGACGCGCGACAGTTACTTACAAGTGGCCTCTGTTCCCCCGCTGTGCTTCTGGACAGGCACGTGTTGGAAGGTGCATGAAGGGAGAAGCATCGTCTGGCGACAGGATCGGGCACCTCGGGCACGTGCGAAGCAGCACCCCACCTGGCGCTCTTTATCTCACTCTCTCTCTCTCTCTCTCTTTCTGTTTTCCTCCCTCTCTGTTTCGCAGGAGCAACACCTACGCCTTCACACCGACACGCCCGCTGTACGTGATTGCCCGCACACGACACAAGGTCTCCCCGAAACCTATCTCCTTCTCTCTCGCGGGGAGCGCGAGCGCCGCCGACGACTACACCAGCCCCGTGAAACTTATATGTGCAATTTGTGCACGATGTTGTGTTTCCTTGAGTGACAACTTGGAGCGCTTAATGTCAACGATTTATTATTATTATTATTTCTGTTGATATTTGAAAATGGCGGGTTTTCATGTTAGGTTAAGTTAAAAAGGGTTAACCTTATTTTCTATTTAAGCGAAATGGAAAAGAATTATTTGGATGGTAGGAAGTGTGCTGCTTTGGGATGTCCATCCAATTTCATGAATTCGAAATTATTTCGTTTTCATAGGAATTCGAAAGAGAGGTAACAAAACTAAATATTTTGTCGTGAAACTCATGATTGTATGTTCAAGAGGGTATAGAGAATAAGTTCACGCATGTGAAAAGTGAATTAATGTTGATTTTAAACCAACTTCGGGGGAAATATTTCCAAAAAATCTGAAAACTGTTTACGTACGAAAACGTATTAGATTCGAATCTAACTTCACCCCAGTTATGTTTCTGTACTTATCGTCAATGCTTTTTGTCGGAGGGTAACACAATATTTCACAGTACTTCTTTACTTGACGTACATTTTATTTCCGGCATAACAATTCTTTGATAGTTATGTTTTTTTTATTTACATTAGAGATAAAGGTTTGGTTATGTACGGTCAGTTACATTAAGAATGCTGTTGTCTTAAGGTTCGATGAAAAGGAAAAATTGGTGGGTTGCATTGAAATTAAAAATTGTCGGGTTGGGTGAAATCTTCTATTTTCTAGCGTAAGCATTTTATTTCACCTAACTTAAGCATTTTTCCGTTATGTCTAGCATAAAACAATAGCATTCAAATGTAACTGACACTGACTGTACCTAATCAAACTCTTCACTTTAAATACATTAATAAACATGCCACTTAGCAATCTACATCACTTTTACATAAAAAAAAAGTTCTTTAATTAATGAAGTACTCTAATTATTGCAATGTCCTTTCACCAGCACATTAAACATTTCTGAGAATTTTTTAAAACTTTTATGCTGAAAGTTTTACTCATAAAATTTTACTCCTGTAAATTATGTTTTATGATAAAATTGTAATCATTTAACAATGTATAAATATATATTTTTAGGTACCAGAAACGGGCTGGCGTTGCAAAGAATCCTAAACTTGCTGTACAAAGTATGACATCTTCGTACCTTTGTGGGAACCACTTTGCAAGAAATCAGTTTCGAGACGAGAACCAGACAACTCTGATTTTTGGAGCAGTACCTGTAGCAAAGGACAATTCTGGCTCCTTGGATGATGATTTTCTCCCTGCAAATAGTGTCGTCTCGGACTCGTGGACACATTCAACGCCAAGAAACAAGCAAAGTTGTGCTACAAAATTGAAGTGAAAGGTTGGTTAGGTTAGGTCAGCTACATTTTAAATGCTTTGGCATTGTGATAGGAAAACAATATTGGCCAAAAATGGCATTCTTTATGGGTTACAGTCTTAATTTCAAAATGCCATTTTAAAATTTTATTTATTTTTAGAAAAGCCACATTTGTGATGTTTTAGCAATTCCAAACACATATTATGTGTTGACCAAAGATTAGTGTTGTCTAAAACAAGTACTAAATCCTTACAATCATTTCTGCTGCCACCAGCTGATTAAAAGACATGGTTTACGTTAATGATATTAGTTACGATTCTCACAAAGTAATTTAGAGTTGAGGGAGGTTTTGCATTACAGGTCTTATCTTATTTTACTTTATTATTATTTAATATTTTTCACATTATAGTACTATCTCATAAACTTAAGCACTGTTCACAAGGATTGATTTTTAATTTTTTGTGTCTCTTATGTGATTATTTAAAGATGCTGAACAGCAATGATAGGTATTGTAAATTATAATTAAAATATTACAGCAGTGCAATGTACGTGATAACTCAGAAGTCATAATCACAATGTAGTGTTAATTTAATTTTACTAGGCGTATGAAAACTTAATACTTTGAAAAAATTTACAGTAGATGTGAATTGTACAAATTGAATACCTATGTAACATCCCACAATATTAGAGTGAAACACTTATTAATCCTATGTTGCAAGCAACTCTCATTTTTTTATCTGCTTTTTTAGAATTTTAGAACATGAGAATCATAATTCTATGTTTTGTGTGTGAAATAGGTTAGGAAAGATTCACGTTTTAAATTGTTTTTAAATGTTTTAGCATTAAAAATCTATTTGTAAAGCAGGGGTTATATTAGTGATTAGAAGCCATCACACCATTCATTTGCCATTGCTTCAAATGATATATGTGTGTGAGAAAAAACATGTTTTTTATAATAATTTAGTAATAACAGAATGGTGGATACTTTAGACTTTAGAGCAATAAATGAAATAACCATATACTAGTGCTTTTGAAGCAGCTAGTTTGATTTAGTAATACTTCTTCAAATTGTTATTTGAATGCAAAGAATTTGCATACCCTTGTATTTTGGCTGTTTTTGTTATGTTTATGCACATTGTATTTTTATTTTTTTAGAATACCTACATTTATATTTCTACTATATCATGTAAACCAGGATGAGTAACAAGGTATTTCAGCACTGTCGCTGATGGGATTATTATATTATTAGCCGATGTCAGGGTCTGCACTAAATGATGCTTCCAAATGCAGCCAATAAGCACACATGATAAATAAACTTAAAGTATCCAATATAACCACAAACACAGATGGCCATAATGTATCTAGTCATTATTTTTGAAAACATTATTGTGGTGGGACAGAACGAACAAATGCCTGTCTTTACAAGTTGTTCTTACTTTAGTTACCATCCTTGATACCACTATTTTAATTTGAATGAAAACAATGTTTCAATAAAACTATACATTTTTTTTTATTACCTACCATCAGAATTCAGGATGCACCTGCAGGCACTCAGTTTTTGATTTTGGTTTTGTTTGAGGAATTAACTCAGAACCAATTTATATATACATATATTTTTTAATGTATACTTGTAAGAACCATGTATTATATCACTTGCTATAATTATACCATTATTGTTGAATAAGTCATGCCTAGGAAAACTAACTCTATATCTATTATGGGAGTGTATAACATACCTGTTTAGGGAGTGTTTAGCAATAAACACTCAGCAATGCTACTTCCCTGTTAATTTAGTGGGTAATTTTCTAGAGTAGGTGCTCAACCAAGGAAAAATATTGAAAATTCTGAAAATGGTGTTTTTGTTAACAACTAATGTTCCTTAAGATATTCTGAATCAGGTGTTCTCAAATTTTAAATAGGATACTCAAGAAAGTAATATTGGAGACTGGAGAGAATTATGAAGTCCGAGTAAATTGTGGTGTTCAACATGCACAAATGTTTCTTTTGTATTTTCTTTCCTTTATCAAATTATAAAGCTGTAAATAAATAAAGATTCAAAACTTGTGTTTTTCATTCAATTTAAGTTGTAATAAAAATTGAACGCATTGCTCTTATATTTTTGATTTGTCCAATTTTGAAGATGCAATACATTGACAACATATTCCTGTGATTCATCTGTTTGCCTAGCATAGAAACTTGATACTGGTATATTTTTATCAGTGCTTTCATTTTGTAAAAACAAATTTCCATATGATTTAACCTAGTTATAACCCAGTAATACACAATTTTTTGTTTTTCACAACAATTAATGTAAAGTTTTAATTCAAAATCTTAAATTTTTATGAGGTAAGCTAATAGTAGGTGGCAATTTTTTTATTTGATATTTTTTTCATTTGGTTTATTTACTGTAATTAAAAAGAGTATATATTATAAATTTAGAAATTGAATTAAATGTATGTGTGTATACACATTTTTATATCCCACACAGACTATGTTACAAAGCAAAACTTTTAGAGGAAATAAAACTAACAATTTTACTTTTACAGTTGAATATTCATATAAATAACTATACAAATAGTTCTACTTGTAGAATTGCTTGTTTAGTTTCCTTTGTAAAAGATATTCATCTGTCAAAGTAAATATGTTAGTTGAAATATTTCCGTAAAAAAATTTATTTTAAATAGACCACACATATGTCCACATTCAAATTTCCCGCCGCCGGTTTTTTTTTGTTAGTTCCGCGAGTGACAACTTGGAGCGCTAGGGTAGAACTAGTAGCATAATAAATAGCATTGAGTTTCCCATCTTTCCGTAGGTGGATAATCTTTGACTACACGCTGTGGCCATCTGTTGGCGAGCACAAGAACTACGTGAGCCGAGCAGCGCTACGCAGCGCGGAACGAAAGCGAGAGAGGACGCGACGACGGCTGTTATTACATCCTGCCCGACAGCTCATTCTCATGCAAATATTTTGGTATTGTGGTAAAAAAAAAAACATTTTCCTGAATTGAATGATTTCAGGTACGAAAACAGTTTAGCTGTTTATACGTATATTAAATTATTACAGAGCTTTGCATTCAACCATCAAACTGGATATAGAACGTACATGCAAGCTTCGCAGTTAACACTTTTTGAGTCAATTGCTGAACGTCTAAATTGCCAATGGAACTGCCATGATATTGTCATGGCGGACGGCGGAAGGTGCATTGTTAAAATGTAAAATCTCGAGTCACTTTGCATTGTTAAGTTTCAACACAGCAGTGTTTGATATTTCATTACAAGTGCATTTACATGTGTAAAACCATTGAATATATATAACTTATAGAAGTCGCGAGGGGATAGGATTTATTATTCCAATTTTCGGATCCAAAACTGAGGTAGTTGTTAGCTCCGCCGCTAGACAGCTCTTCTTTCCACAAGAGGGTACTCGTAGTTACCAGCTTCCACGCCAGAGCGCTGTAGCGTCGCTTTTTTCAAGGTCGTGCGCGTAATTCTCTGTTTCACTCTATCGAGAGGCGGTGCCTTTTGTTGAAATCCGAGCGCTTAGATACCGGCGGGCGCAACTGAATTGGAGGAGTACGGCCACCGAAAAAAAAAAAAAAAAAAGTGCGGTTAAAAGATGCCAACATCAAAAATTAAGTTTTAATAATAAGAAAACTACAGAAATTTCTTAAAGCGTATCAGATTGGAATGTACAGTATAGTGTACATTCCCACTGACATTCGTAGTTCAGAATTTATAAAATGTTGTGTTAACGGAGTGGCGCATTGAGTAAAATGGCAAAACATAATTTGGAATAATTCTTGACAACGTTGAATGATTTTGGTAGCTATGAAACAACTATGGCTGCGATGACTGTTCAAACGCGTGCACGTGTTGTTATTAGTAACAGAAACTAATGGTATGATGTCATACTTTGTGGCTATGCAGTTTATAATTTTTTTAACATAAGATGAAGCATTTTTACATAATGTTTTGGTTGTTTCGTTATTCAAAATAAATAATCTTAAACGTTATATGGTTAATATTCCCATTAGCGAATGACCACAAAAAAAATCAATTTTGCCAACATAGATCTGAAAAGTTAACGATTTACTATGTTAAGTTTGCTTATAAATAACGCACATTTCCCGGATCTCCAAAGAAAATAAGAGTGTTTGTTATAGCATTGAGTTCCCACTCTTTATATTCCTTGCTTTGAGGTTAGATACACAAGTTAAGCCCGGGCTACATTCGCAATAGCAAGCAAACAGCACAGACGCACAGAAGTTCAACATACACTATTAGATATGAGCTGCCACATTGGCAAATAGCACGCGCACAGAAAAATAGCACAGGATCGGCGCACAGAAAGTTCATCAACTTTTAACTTTTAGGTTATTTTCTGTGCGCGACCATGGTGGTAGCCAATCAGCAAACAGTTTAAGTACTACTCGAGTGGGCTTATAAAAGAACAATTGTCACGAAAGTATTGGTGCTCTTGACTTGAGTAGTTTGTTATTGTTTTCAAACACGCGATAACATAAAAATGGAAGGCACATTTGATAGCTTTTTGATAGCTGTAATAGAAAGTAAAAATATTTTGTATGACAGGGGATCCGCAGGATACAAAAATGAAGAAGCTAAATTAAATGCTTGGAAGTCTGTGTCTGAATGTGTTAAAGAAGCCGGATTTGAAATAAACAGTGATATATATAATTTTGAATGCTCATTGTGTTTTGTACGTAAACTTTGAAATATTTAAAATATTTCTGGGTTTAACGAAAACCGTACCACAATAACAACACACGAATCTAAACAAACGTCACGTATGCCAACTTCAGTGACCAAAATTGTGAACGGGAGTTTTACATTTAAAAAACTTTTTTGAATGCTTCCGGTATTATTTTGTGTTGTGTTGTGCGTGAATGTAGCATCAAGCTCTGTGCTATCTCTGTGCGTGTGTGCTATCTGTGTGCTGTTTGCGTGCTATTGCGAATGTATCCCGGCCTTTATGCTCGTAAAAACGATGCGCAAGTATTTTGAATACAAATATATTTTCTTTTAATAACCGAAAGGTAAATATTATTTCCATGAAATATAATACAATTCTTTAAACAGACAACATATAAGAGCTATTTTTTGTTTTGTTTATTATTCCATCTGGCGTGATAAATATTATATTTTAAAAACTGTTTGTGGATTTTTAATATAAAATAAATATTTATTTATGACATCAATTTAAGTTGTTCAAAAAATTCACTTTGGTATGAATTAAACCAAATTCATGTTATCCAGGGCACAAAATTAGAAACTACCAAAAAAGATTATTTACATTGCTGTTTTGTGTAAATCTGTGCACGGACTTAGTAAGTGACATATTTATAATTCCTCATTTTAGCAACCCATTTTAACACAAGAGAAAAATGATTTTATATTAAAAAATTATTATTTTAAACCATTAATTAGCAGGAAACATGTATGAATAATCTATTTAAATTTGCATTTGAACAGTGAATATTATTTTGCAATAATAAATATTTTTATCATCGTATATTACTGATGAAAAGTTTGTATTTCCATCTAATCAGAAGTATTATGACACAGTTAATTAAATTGCTTTACAAGTTTTTATTCACATGAAAATCATTAAAAATTGGTTGGAAAGTTATATAAATATACAAAAACAAATCATTATACATACAATTTTATTATCTTAGTGGATTTAAATTAATGGTGTCCCAGTGACTACTGCGAAGAAAAAATGTCTTGCGAAAGGTTTCCTCGTAATTGAAATTCCTCAAAAAAATCTATCTCTCATTTTTGGTGACATTTCTGACAAGTGGTACAATGAAATTTGAGACTGGCAAATGAATGTTGTGAAGCAATAAACAAAATATCACATTCGTGAACTACAAATGCATAATTGTTTTTATTTTATAATAAAAGTGTATCTAATTACCCGTGGCTTTGCTCACGTAATTTCCGGGTATTGCTGATAGTCTACCATTTTAAGAAAATATGTATTACATTTCAAAGATTTTTGAAGAATTATACATAAAGAACTGTCAAGTATAGAACATATTTAATAAATAAAAATATTTTTATGACTTATTTTTAATTGGTTTAGCGTAAGTCTATTTTAACTTTTATTTAAAATTAAGTACCTACCTTATTTTCTATCTCCCGGTTTAGTGACTTTGAGAATATATTTTTCCTTGATGAAATCTTAACTCTTTTCCATCTGACGAAGAAGCCAATTAAAAAATAAACTAAGACTCGCGCACTTATTGTATGTTAAGACTGCCATCGTTTTAAATTACTGTAATTTTTTTAGTTATAGTCATGTTTAGTATAATAACATAATATGCCTTATTACGCATACATTTCAGTATTCATGAAACCAGTGCATTTTTATTTGAAATGTAGAGCAGTTACCAAATTTCTTATCTCGCATATTGATCTTTTGGTATGGCTAGTATTACTTAAACTAAATTTTTGAATTTTCACTGATGCACTGTTTTCCCTTTTCTATGCGATTTAGAAAATATAGCAATATACGTAAACCAATTAAACCAAAATCATCCTGAATTTTTATTACCGAAAAAAGTTAATTACAAAAAATTTTAATGTGCGTATTTTAATATTGAATTTATATATATCTTGCCAATACTGATTTAGTGGGTTACATTTTTTTATTTTTAAAAATAATATCTACCCCTTTTACTACTTAATAGATAACGTTGAATAAGAGAAGGTTGTTTAAGGTATGTTGATTTTCCTTGCCAATATCTAAAAGTAAATTTGTACAAACGCGAAATATAGTTTAAATAAGTATTTTACTTTTAAAATAAAACCATATTTTGAACGTAACACTGACTATTGGCCCAATACAAAGTTTTAATAGCTAATTTTCACTTCACTCGGGTACAGAATCCCATCATTCAGTGATTTCCGTGGCTAGCTTCTTTTGGGATTTCATCATTCTCAAACGACGGTAAGGGAAGCTCCTCTTCAAGGTCGCCTAACGATGTTGATAAGACCTGCCGGGTAATTTGAATCGTTGGTCTGGGATTTTCGAGGGGGGGGGGGGTGAAGGATGATGTCACGACTGGGCTGGTTAACCTAGTTCTGCCAAATACCGCCAGGGGCGTATACAGCCGATACCCTGCGATGAAAGCGATCGCAGCGGCGGAGCTTGGAACTACAACAATTCTTCTAAGAAACCGGACAGAAAATTTAACCTGGGCTCGCGACTTCTATACATTATATATATTCAATGGTAAAACTAACACGTCACATTAAAAAATGCCAAAAAAAAATCATGTGTAGGTATGTTCGTGCAAACGTTAGTATGTAAACAAACCTCGCATGGCTTTGTTTACATAAGCTGTATTTGACATTTATGTTGGCAAATTTATTTTTGTATATCAAGGATAGCATTGTACGGAGAAAACAAAAACCGGTCTGTATCCTGGCTGGGAGCATGAGCTCTAAAAAGCGCTGTGGCGCAAAGGACGATACTTGCGTATCAAACCCCTCTTCACCTCTACGTGCCGTTCGCGTCAGGAACGCGCCTCTATGGGACTTTAAGGAACAACCCTTAATTTTATGCTGGAATATTAAAGATAATGGCTCCCTGTACTTCCCTATACCAATAAACCGGGTTCATTATAGCATCAATAATCTATGAAAACAAGAATATTCCCGTGAAACACACCCGTTTTAGTCTTTTTCAACTTTGTCAATGTACAAAAATCACACGTCAAAGACGAAACCATGAAATTAAACTTGTACGGGCAAAAAACAGTGGCTCTTAAACGCTATTTCTTAATTAGACACTTATAAACCTTGAACAAGTTTGTGAACGGCGCGTTAACACCCGATCTCGTCTCGCATGACGCCAGTGCAGGTCAGAGCGGTCAGATGGGGTTTTCTGGAGTCGCTCACTTATAACCTGAGTTATTCCATCACTGCGCCGTCTTAGAAATTAGTTATAATACGTAATGATCATGTACGACAGACATTTACACGACTCTCATGTCAGAAGCATACGCTGCACAGCCACCTTTATGTAATTCATGTTTTTGCGATCATGGACTATAGTTCGACAGTTTCCGTTAAATATAACGTTTAGTCGACTTTGGTGTCATCAGAGACGATAAATGATGATGAGATGTGAATGGAGCAATAATGGAATTAATGAGTTTGGGGGGAGGGGGGGGGGGGGGGAGTTAAAATTTCCGAGAAATCCTCACCGACTCACTGCAAAGTCCACCACGTTTACTACTTGCAGAAAAAATTCGGGATGACCCAGCCGGGAATTGAATACGGATTGCTTTGGCGTCACCATATGCTCTCTTTCTCCCCCACCACCTTCCTCTTCAAGTGGATGTCAAATGCCGTACTCACGTGCAACATGTCAGCGGACTGTTAAGGTTCCAAGAGTGCGAGCTTACTGCTTCCCGCGCTTACCTGCAAAGAAAGAGACAATCGTCATCATAAACTGGTTGAGATAATACAAATAAATAATCCTAAAAAAATTCCATACAACAACCCTGCATAAATTATTTTCACATCTACGTAGAATCTCGTCATTCATTACGATGAAGGCAAATAAGAAAGTATCTATCAATTTCGTGTTTCTATCGCCTTCTGCGACTGCGTTGAAATTAATTTAGCATTTTAATCTTGCACACGTATCAGCAAGACATGAGAGTGTAAATACTTCCTCTCAATCGGACGGTCGCGGATTCTAGTACAGAGCGGAATACTAGCTGTTAGCCGAATTTAAGGGGGAAAGTGTCCCCCAAAAAAAGGAACTACAGCAGTAGGTTTGCAGGCTAGGCTACTCATTTAAGGGGCCCGCCTCGTCAGGGGTGTATGTTTGTTAGTGATGCGGGATGATAAGTGCGACGCTCGCTGGTATTTCTAGCGCGGTGTCGCCTCTAAGCGCAAGTCTCTGAACTGGCGTGCATTCGTCTCGTCGTCACAGGATAACTGTGAAATTTGAGCGGTGACCGTAACATTATATGGCTGAGAAATAAAGATAAAGGTGTAATGCAAGTCCCTTAAGTGCTTTAAAGAATCTATACCGGTTGTTTTACGCCTAAAAATTACTCTGAAAACATGCGTTTAAGCCATTTTAACTCTTCTAGAAATACAGTTTAAAAACTTAATCCATTATCAAAAGTACTTTTTGGCCCTCAGCGAACCCTTAAATGCTTTTCGTAAGCAGACCTCACTAGGATATCTTGAGTAGTTTTGAAATAGCGTTGTTTTTCCTGAAGCTCTGCACACCGTATGTGTGTCCGGGTAGGCGGGCCCCTTAATATTAACCTCATATGTCTTACTACACAGCTCTTACCAGCTTTACAAGCAACTGGTATAACACTCATACATCCTGCTAGAGCCTGAGGCGTAGTCCTGTCTTCGAGAGCTCTCGGCTTCGCTACCCGCAGACCACGCCCCAACGGCCCAATCAGAGTTCAGCGTGTCACAAGCTCGGATCACGAGAAACTTCGGCTCCTAGAAACTTCCGTGGTTCCGGGGGCAAACATGCAAATTTTATCCAATCGTTTGTACAGCGCGTTGTGTAAAGTTAACTCGTGTGTGTACAAGGCCGCTGATACATCAGTACCTTGACGTCAGCACAATTGTCCACAATGCACGCACAAACATTTTCTAAGCATTAGCAAGCTGAGTGTATGTTAACCCAAAAATAAAATAACTACAAAAATAATTCTTTGTAACATGTGTGTTACGTCTCCCCCATTTCAGATATAACCTCAATTATATTTAATTCCCCCCCCCCCTTTTTTAAATTTATTCTTCTGTTAAATATTTAGTATAATTATATTAAGATTATTAATTTTTTTTAAATTTAGGTTTAGAAGAAAGTTACTGGCCGTTCATTGCAGGCCGAAGGCCATAATTTGTATGAAAATTAATATTTCTGATTTATGGTGTTAGTATTTCAGTTTATGATGTTAGACGATTATTTTTAATGTATTTAGGTCTAAATATAATGTATGAACTATATATTACTGTATATGTACGTGGTTTCCGCACCAGCTAGAACTCGCTGCCGGAGCAGCTACGTCGACCATCGAATCATTTCATTAGCAGTCCGAAATTTTAAATTATGCATTGAAAGCGAAAAAAAATACTTGAAAAAATTACAAATCCCTGCTTTGGACCTGATTTTTCCACAATAAATTTTATTAAAATTCTACCCATTTAGTTAATAGTTATTTAAAAATTAATAATACAACTTTCCGTTTGTCTTTGTGAACTTTAATTCCCGCCATCCACCACAGATAACATCAAAAATCCAACATACCGTGTACAGACACGTATCACAAAAGTAGAAATATATATTTCAGATTTAAAGCGCGGGGTAGGATTTCTCTTCCGTGAATCGATTAGGCAACCGATCACTCGATTCATACGATTATGCATATGACTATCGGTCACGAGCGGCCGTTGGGCAAGCGGCTCCTTGCGTCACACGGCCTCTCGGACACTGGCCGCCCGCCAGACAGGCGCGCACGCTCCCGTCGGCGACTGCACAGCGTTGCCAGACTGCCTCCCCGTACCAGCAGCACGACACTTCCGCGTCTCAACGGGGGAGCTGAATTGTTGCCCCTTGGATGGGCAGCCTTTCAGGATTTTTCTGACAGTGGTTAGTTTAGGTTAGGTTAGGTTAGGTTAGGTTAGGTCAGGTCACTTTACAAACTAACCACTGTCAGAAAAATCCTGAAGGACTGCCCATCCAAGGGGCAACAATTCAGACAAGCTTTCAAAAACACCACTGTCAGAAAAATCCTGATGGGCTGCCCTTCCAAGGGGCAACAATTCAGGCAACCTTTCAAAATCACAACTGTCAGAAAAATCCTGATGGGCTGCCCTTCCAAGGGGCAACAATTCAGACAACCTTTCAAAAACACTACTGTTAGAAAAATCCTGATTGGCTGCCCATCCAAGGGGCAAGTTTTCAGGATTTTTTAAACTCTTATATGAGCGTGTTTTCAGAAATTGGATGGGCTGCCCTTCCAGTCTCTGTACAAATAAACCACTGTCAGAAAAATCCTGAAGGGCTGCCCTTCCAATGGGCAACAATTCAGTCGCCCCGAATATATTTCCGTGAATAAAATAATATTTTATATTAATTTAAATTGTTTTCGTGCCATAGTTAGTAATTGTTTCGTGTATTTCACTTAAATGGATACTTAGGGCGGTATTCCAAGACGTTCGGGTAAGGTAGTGTATAAGCACTGACTTGCTGGGATAACTCGCGGGCCGTATTCCAAAACGTGTCCAACCCAAATCTGCCACCGTTTTAATAAACGGTGCCCCGCGCGAGGCTAAAAACAGGTTTCTACGCATTCTAGCGGACGTTTCGCAACCATCGATACAATTCGTTGCGGAATAAAAATACTAGAAATAGCAGCACAAGCGCAAAAAAAAATTAAATTTTTCAAATACAAAATCAGCTTTATACAGTTATGGTCAGAAAAAAACTGAGCGGTTAAAATAACTTCAATTCCACTTTGGCATGTTTGGCTCTTGAAAAGGAGTGAAACCTTAGAGCTTAGGCAATACGCAACACGTGAAGCATAAGTCAAAACACTCGTTCTTTAATTAGTATGTTCGCTTGGCCACGAGCAAAAACAAGCAGGAATTAACATATTTATTGGTTGTTAAATGTCAAAAGCCAACATACCAGCCAATTTGACACAGTGCGTGCATTACTGGTATAGAATCAGCTCGGTTTGAAGCATACCAAGTTAACGAAACAAATAAAATAAATATCTTACAAAAAATGTATATGTTGTCACATTTTTATATTTGATAAAGACAACATATCGTATACATTTTGTTTGTTTCACACTGGTACTCCTCCAAACTTTAAACATTTGCACATTTGTACTTTCATTTCAAATAATTCCTAAACAATCTTTCTTAACATTTGAACAACGCATAAATGCAGAAAACATATGTGCCATTATGTGACAAAATAAAAAACAAAGCTTAAAAATATTGTCTACACAGAAAAAAAAAGCTTTGTTTCAATCCAACAAAGGAATAATTGTTTATTTATGGCAAAAGTATGGCAAAATAAATATTTACTTGCTGTAAAAAAATAATTTGCTGGCCTAACCGAATTTGGTGAGTAATAAAATTGTTTTTTTACACCTAACTAAAAATCCTTTTCTTGGGTAAATAAAATCCCTCGTATCAAAAAAATATTTGTTTGAATCAACACAATATATTTATTTCGCCATAAACAAACAAAAACATTTTTTGAGACAACCAAACCTTTCTTTCAGTAATAATAAACACAGTAAACATTGCATTCATTTTAATGGAGTGTAAATATAATATTTATGTGTGTGGCCAATTTAATTATGGCATCCTAACAAAACAAAACAAGACCTGAGACGAGTAAAAAAGCTGACTTCTTTGAAACTAGACTTAAGCTCAATTGAATTTTATAAATTAAAATTCTGAAACATTGTTATACTTAAAAAAAATTAATTCGTCTGTTTTTAATATACTTATAAATTTTTTTACATACCTGTAACCAACAAACCTCGGAAAAGTCTGTCTACACTTCAAAAATCAAAACGGCTGCTAAAAAAAACCAGGCTAAAGTGCACAGCAAGAGTAAATTCTCGCTCACTCTCACCTTCGAGTTGGGACAACGAGAGAGCCTACTCTATGTGACGTCAAGAGCGGGCGAGAGTAGCGTGAGAGTTGTCGGTGAAATGGGACACGGCCTTACTGACAGTTCAATGAACCTAAATGACTTACTTACAAGCGTAAACCGAGCAAGATGAAAGAAAACTTAAATATATCTTTATCGAAGGGCATTAAGTTAAAACTTATATTTTTTTAATTAGAGTTTAGAGGAATACTTCCAATAAGCTGTATGCCAGACAATTTACGGGTTTTATTCATTTCCAGTTTATCGGCAGTAAATTTTTTTTAACGGATGTTTTTTTAAGATTGTTCAAAAGAGCATGACAACTCTTTATAAGCTACATTAGCCTTATGACATTCCTAATTATGATAGGTCAGCTGAAAACGTACTTATAATCGCCTAGAGTCTTAAGTATAATTGTTTGATAATATACTGGCTTACTAACCTAAAAAAAAATAATTTGAGTTTTTGTGCAAAAAAATTGTGGAAAGGTTGTAGGCAGTTTAACTGCCGAACTTTTTTTTATTTTCTCGCGTGAAAGGTTTTGAATACTTAATCATTTAGGCTGCACATGCATGAGAAGTCTCTTGGATCATCCTGAGCGCTTCTCAACCCGCAATACAAACCTATGTCACACATTGCATACGCTCCACATGACAGGGACTTTGGGTAGACGAGTTATCCATAGCATTTAGATAGCAAATATAGTGCTCATAAATACAACAGAAGTCTAACAGTTTTAAAGTATTTAGTAATACCTTTTTGAGTTCCGTGTATGTAAGATAGCTTATTAATATTTTAATGCTCACGGGTGAGACCTTCTTAATTTTTGTTGCAGTAATAAATCAGTTCCTTTTAAGATGTTCAGCTGTTTCAAGGTTATCCTATTACTCATATGTAACTTAAACTTATCGCAAATCGCAGGGGTAAATTTGTACCAAAAGTCCACTTCAAGAAAAGTTAAAAATGTTATATATATATATATATATATATTGAGGTATATATATATATATATATATGTTCCGTTTGAAATGTGTGTGTGTGTGTGCATATATATATATATATATATATATATATATATATATATATATATATATATATATATATATATACACACACACACACATTTCAAACGGAACATCGGGCGATTCTGTTTCCGAGGGTTTTAGAGAAGAAAGGCAATTAAAAACCTTGGACGCAACAAACTGATCATTTCAATAACCTGTTTTCTTTGATTTAAGAGACTTTTCTATAAATTTAGCAGTGAATTAAACAGTTCTTACCAATGCAGGTTTATTAAAATTGTTTCATTTCGAACAGCCTATAAATTCGACGTGAAGTTTTTGCATGATAACTTCTTTTCGTTCGTGTCTTCCATCGCTCAATATTTCATAGCGACAAGGTGAAAGGCAATGAATTTAAAAACTAAACACTTTTTATTCTTGTTACTACATTTTATTCTAAAATGGATTAGAAGTCCTCTATTTTAATGTTCCCTTGACAAATGTTTAAATCTAGGATTGAGGCGACACTTCCGCAAGTAAACATTTGAAGCTCAGAGGTTGCAGAAAGTGCAAATAATATTTGTGTATCGTATTTTAGCTATCAAATTACTTGCCTAAAACAACTAAGACAGCTGCGTATGATGACATGTTTTCATTATAGCATACTTGCATATTTGCACACTCGAATACTAGCAACGTGCATACAGATAAATACTTTATTATACTAAACTTACAAAATTTATCATACTCTGTATCTCTTCTTGCTTTATTAGTCAATGAAGTCTTGGAAAAAAACAGTTAAAACACACGAATTGAGAACAAACTATGTCGTTAAAGTTGAAATTACATTAAAATAAAAAAGCATAAAAAATATATATATGGTGATCAAGAGTGTAAACCTAATGTACTGAGTTATTGTCATATAGGTTAAACGTGTTTTTATTTCGTTGTTTTAATGTTTTCCCCGTCATTTTTGTTAACAAACGCAAATTATTATTTAGTTTCTTAACGTTATGTTATATATATTTATCCAAATTACAAAATATATTTGGTATATTTAGCAAAATGCGTCATTTGTTTCCAACAGTGTTGCTATATTTCACTGCATCGTAAATGTTTATGTATTAGAGAATTATTTGATTGAAAATAATACATTAACTTGTGCAACCAACTAAAATACTTCACTGAAATAGAACCGTTGAATGAACTAAAAATTGAAAAAATTAAAATTTAATTTAAGTTTTTGTCCAACAGCTCAATAATGTTCCACAACTCTGTATAACTAAGAGCGTTGGGTGCTCTCTTCTTTCATTTTCGTAATGACTTTATCCTAAAACTAGCTGCCTGACCCGGCTTCGCACGGCTATACTAATGGAAAAAAAATTAAGCCACATCTCCCATTTACAGTAATGGTAAATAAAAAAAAAATTCAGTGAAAATTTATTACATTGCTGTATAATGTACCAGAGAGAAAATGAATAGCACCGATGGTTTCCCGACTCGTGCACGCAACGTACAACTGATGTACCCTTACTTCGCTACGGCAGTCTACAGGCAGATCACTCTTGCGCCGCTCATTATACATGCCCCTCCTTGTGGGTACGCCACTGCCGCGCGATGCCCGTTGCCATAGAGACGCAGAAGGCATGAACAATGCAAAATCCTGTTCTCATGCAGACAAAGTACCCACTGTTGCCTGGTTTTAACCACCCATGGGATCTAATTTTCGGAAAATGTCATCCTGCGTAACATAAGGAACATTACTGTGAAGTTTCAAGTCTGTAAAATATATATAGGGGAGGACGGGGCAAGTTGGCGATGTTAAGAGTTCACCATTTTTTATAATTTTAATTTTGGAAATACGATTTCCTTCTTTCCAGACACTATTAGAATAGTCTTTTGTCGTGGTGTAACTACATGAAAAAAATCTATATTTCTATATTATCTCAAAAATTCTGCCCTTTTAAAAATATAATGCAAATGTGCCATCTTGCCCCGTTACCGGGGCAAGATGACTTTGACTACGGGGTAAGATGACATTTTTGACACAAGTTTAAACATATTTATTCTTAGAATGCAAACTACTGTAAACTAACTAATTTAACATTGTTACATGCGTTTTTACATATAAGGCATGTTATTAAAGGCTTGGTTTGTTGAAAATTACAATTAATAGTTAACTTACATAACTAATTCAGAGTTGGTGTTTTATAAACAATAATCGCACACAAATTTTCCTCCTTCAAAGTTCGAGCAGTCCTCGTGCCACCATGTGTGGCATTTGCAACACTCGATCCAGTCTTCTGATGGAGGATTGACATAAATCTCATCACACACTGGACACTGCACTTCGGATATTTGAGCTGAAGTCATGCCTGTCGAAAGTTGGAGCTTCTTGGATTTTTCTCGAGAATCGAGCTTCAGTTTCTTAGTAACAGTTCCTTTTTTGGCTTCTCTAGACTCTTGTCTTTGTTGCTTCAAACGTTCTTGTTCTATCCTCTGAGCTCTCCTCTGAACCAGAATCGCTTTCATGGGTGAGCTTGTGATGACACTTGCATTTTGCTTATGAGATTATAAAGCTCAGAAAGTCAAACAAAAGTTATAAAAGAGTTGTATGTGGATACCACAAAAACCGTATAAAGCACTTGGGGCAAGATGACGAGTCGTCATCTTGCCCCAGTCAACTTGCCCCGATCAGCAATGTTATTAGTATTGGATTTTTTCGCTAGGAAAAAAAATAAAAGGTTAACAATATAAAGTGGTTAAGAAAAGTATATAGTCTAAGGTAATAATGTGTGGCATTGAATATCCAAATATCTTACCTGTTTGTCCATGAGATATTACTTCGAAGTTCTTGAAAATTACAATACGTCAGACCAAATGTACGAACATCATCTAACAAACAACTAAATGGTGGCAGCGGCTTCACTGTGCGATTCTTTAGTGCCCACCAGTGTGGAGCGCTAGTAGTGTCTGTTAGGTGGTGCTATCTAGTGCCATGACGTGGAAATAAGTCATTCGTCATCTTGCCCCGCTCGTCAACTTGCCCCGTCCTCCCCTACTTGAAAGAAAGGGCAATTTTTGATATTTAAAGTACACGCAAAATTTCAACGGTGATGAGGACTGCACTAACAATAAAATAGTCGTTGCCATAGAGACGAATGAAGCATCAACAAAGCAACAGCCGTTGCCATGGTGATTTCCTACCAAAAACTGGAAATTTTGATATATTATGCCCCCGAAATATATATATATACATACATATATATACACATACAAGTCCTTGTCAGAATTGTAACGGGAGAGGAAAATTATTGATGGTCCGAAAAATGAAAATGAATTAAAAATAATAAAAATAATTCTAGTAAAAGATAAAACAAATTAAACACAGAGAGAGGAAAAAAAAACAATAGTTTAGGTTTGCGTGATAAAAAGTATTTAAATACTAATTGAACTCTTATGAGGGTACTGTTTGCTTCGTTGTTAATATCACACGGGTGTTTTTTACTTGTATGGGAAAATTAAGAATGATAAGGCATTTAGTGCGTGGCAACAATGTTAATAGGCAGTAGGAAATAAACTTATAGCGCCTGCGGCATTGTCAACACACGCTTCGTACATGTACTGCATGTTGTATCTAACCCCCTCCAACGCATTTGATTCTAAATTGGACTTTTAGTAAGGATCCCTAATGTTATTGATAATATAATATAGCCTATAGCCTTCCTCGATAAATGTACTATCCAACACTGAAAGAATTTTTCAAATCGGACCAGTGGTTCCTGAGATTAGCGCGTTCAAACAAACAAACAAACAAACTCTTCAGCTTTATAATATTAGTATAGATTAGTGATATAACATTTAAAACCAATTATATCCAGCACTTAATTACTAATTTTAAGTTCATTATTGTTATTAAGTTCACATAGTCAATTTCGTAATGACTATATCCTAAAATTTTCGAATAAACTATATTATAAAATTTTCGTATTGACTATATCCTAAAATTAGAGATAGAAAATCTGTTACAAATCATATTGTATTTACTAATATAAATTTTTTAACAAATTATATCAAGCACCCCACGCTTTTAGTCGTATAATCTGTTGCTTCACTCCAGAGCAGGCAGCGATATCACAATGTTGGGGCACAAAAAAAAAATTATTACTGGCTGTTACTAAACAGAAAGTGGCAAACGGAAAAGTAATAGTATGTTGCGTTAAAACGGCAGACATTAACATAAGAATAGAAAATGCTTAACAATTCTTTTTAAATTTATTGCAAACAAGTAAATCTAGAAAAATATTTCCTAAAGCGGTATAACTAGATGAATGAAATGTTGCACACAGCTCTCCCAAAATAAGTATGCTAACAAAAATAATATAGGTATGTCCCAAATATGTTTTGAAACAACAAACTGTTCAATTAGTACATAATTTAACAAAGAAAGTTGAGAAATCTACAAGATGAGGGAGTTATTGTCGTGCAAACAAACCAGTGGAACCGCGAGTCCATTTCAGAATATGTTGTGCGAAGATTCTTTAACACGAAATCATAAAGTGAAAAGATGCAAACAACGCTTTTCTGATCTCACACTGAGCTTTGTTTGAAAACTTCAGGCGAGTGATAAAAATTGTAAAATAAATTTTTTCTACAATAAATTGAGTGACCTCAATTCTTCACTCAAAGGTGAGCTGCAGATGACTAGGACTTCATAGAAATGCCCCGAAAATGCAGATTACTAACATATCGACAGAACGCACTGAGAATATGTTCTTCTGGATGTATTTCAATCTCTTCAAAATCAGTAGGATTTTATGTATTCCCATAAAGATGTTTTACACAACTTTTACTACCAAATTTTAAATGCTTGTAGAAGTTTCTCTAGTTTCAGGTTTGTTATTTTACTATGTACAATAACACGACACGGTTCAATGAATTTAATTTTTTTATTATTTTCGGTTTACATATATATATATATATATTACATGTATCGAAAGTTATTAACATTAATCTCGCTGTCTCCAGAATTTCCTGAACGTTACACTACGTCTAGTAAAGTATTTGCTTTTTGTAAGTAAAAATATGAATACTACACAAACCAAATAACTGTAAATGTATTTTTACGTACTTAAAAGTCCCTGTTACGAGATAGCTTGACAAGTGCGTCAAATTGTCAGAAACTACATATAGAGTTATGTTCCCCTACAGCATCGGCAACATGCACAACAACCTCGTGTTGCAAAGTGTGGATGTGAAGGCGTTATCTACATTGGCAATTGGATTCAGTAATTAAAAAAACGTGATATAAGTAGTAAACACAATTTATTATTTACTTACCGAGTGTTAGAGATCCCAGAAACTTTCGCTCGTTAACATTATAACTCTATTAGTTAAATAATTGTAAAGATGAGTTTAAGCCACGAACGTAATAATGTATATATCTGATCCCATAAAATGGCACACAGTAGGCACTCCGATATCATGAATCTAAAACTTGGTATAAGAAAGCTAATAACTATTGGTGGATTCTTTTGTTTTCGATGTAATAACATCGTAAAGCATAGCTAAAGTTACAAGATAGTGAGTGCTTGAAGATGGGGAAACAAAGGTTTTACTATATCAGGTGCTGTACGGTTGTTAAACTAGTACTTATCCCTTGTGTTTTAGCTTGTTTTTGTTTGCGGTAAATTTACATTTGTAGGTTTCCTCCGTTTTCTGTGTTTTGTAGTCTCCTCCTATCTTTTCAAATTTATTATACCTCTGTGTTGGTCGTACTTTTCGTCCTTTGATGTTAGATCTACAGTTCTTGGATGCTTTTTGTGTAGCCCATGTTAGTCGAAGAGAAAATATATTGTTATATTTGCTCAATATTCCCTTAAATTTTAGCTGTAAATTGATATAAGACGTTGAAGAAGGCTTACGTGGTAAAATGATTAAAACTTGCATACATCAAAGACTCAACTATAGATGTAATCTGACTCAGCAATTTCGTAGTGAAAAGGTACCGCCAACATTTTTCTTTTTCGTACATACTGTCGAGGTATAAGGAGATTTAATTAAACCGAATCACCCAACTTTTAAAATTGAAGATTACAAGCTTTTAGTGCTAACAAATATTTATTTTCAATCTCGACAAAAGTATGATAAGGTCGCTGAGATATTATACCTATCTGTGTAGACGTGATAAGATAAGAGAACCTAGTGTGACGTAGGAACTGAGTTTTGCTGTAAGACATTTAAAACCTACTCGCATACTCAGCATTTATGTTAGAGCAAGTAGCATAACCGTTCACGCATCCGACTCTATAGTTTGTCTCACGCTTGGGTTGCAGTACAGAGAAAATGGCGACCACTGATGCGAAATACTTATAAGTTTTTGTATTCAATAGTTAATCATAATAATTTTTAATATATATTTTATTTTGACTATTTTTAAGATCATAAAATAGTATTCCTGACAGTATTACTACATTTGTAATTCAATGCTAAATATCGATTGATATTTCACAGGAGAAGCTATTTGTAGCAGCCGGTCAGTATTAATAACAAGGCATACCATTTAATTATGTACAACCCACAAATATAGCCCAAATTTCTAAAATTAAATGATATAAAACTTTTTTGACTGAAAATATTGCAACCAAGATGGCTTATTCAATTACCGTCTCATTAGAAGTAAAAATGAATATTATCAGATGATACTCTTGATGAAATACAACATGAAAATGTATTTGGAAATACGCCTTCCAAATTTTCCTTATAAAATAGTTTTTAAAATACATCAACAAAAATGTACGATTAACTAGTGCCGTCAAGAAAGAACTGATACACTCAAAACACGCATGGGCACATAAAAATTAACATAAATGTTGGTATTTGAACACAAACGTTTACCCAGATCTCCCGATTTTTTTACATTTAGGCGCTACACAATATTAATATAGTTATGCATCCTATTATTATTTTAAATACATGATATGCAAAACACAACGATCTCTCAACGAGAGCGATTTAAAAATTCAAGGACACCAACCTGACGGAGCAAAATTAGTTGATTGACGATGGTTTCGTCAACATTAAAATCTTGTTTGGAGTCAAAATAATCACATTAAGAAAGTAAAATTACAGTTCTTTCACAAATAACGTTTTTTTTTTAATTGCTTATGATTCAGCTTGTGAATGTGAATGACGTGATGTTGGTACAGACTGATCGTTAGTGTACAATGTCTAGCGACAGCCCCATCGTGACAACTACTGTTGCCGAAAAGAGTCGTTACGGTTATTCGCGCGGGGTGAAGCAGGCCATCTCCACAGGGGTAGTGGAGAAGTAGGGGAGGCGAACCGGTTTGCCGCGTAACGCCTCCATGCTTTGTTCCGTTCTAAAAACATCGCGCTTCGTTTAGCCGAGAATAGGGTCCTCAATAATGTAGAGTGAGGAACGTCCAAAGACATGAACAGCACAAATACAGCAGTTATTACAATGGTAACATAAACTTACAATTAGGAGAACAAAAAAAAGGGGGATTAAGTTAGTAGGCAGCCTGATGTTTGCAGGACGGCTGATGTCATACTGCCACGTTATTACGAAAGGGCGTGGTTTCACCAGCGCGCCGTGTGGCATCACAGGCGAAATTCAAGAACTAGGGCAGCGACCCTTCAAGACGGATGCACTATACGGACTACACCATTAGGAAATAACGGTAAATTTACTGATCTTGCAAAAACGAATGTGCATCAGGTAAACGGAGTGATCTTTGTAGTTCCAGACATCTGAATCTTAGTAGGAAATTAACGTGTTTCGACTTCCGTGTTCTGTGGTCTGTTGTTCTGTTATGAACAAAGTAGACATTCACAAAAACATCCGCCGCGCATACAATCAGCATCGTGATGGAATTCACGTCAGTGGTGACTCTAGACTTCGCAGGGCCCTGGACCCCACTTACTTTTGCAAAGCAGTAATATTTTGGAGAGAGAGTTTACCGAGAGTAAACGGGAGGGGGGGAGGGGGGGGGTGGCGCCTTGGAGGTTTAGAATAGTACCCAGAGAAAAGAACTTAAATTCTGATCGTGGTTTTGTTTAATTTATTTGTATCTTAAAAGTACCAGATGAATAACGGTTAGATGAATTTAACATTTTTTAAATCGAAATAAATTATGTTTACGTAATGTAATGAAAATGGTGCTGCGTCGGTGTAGTAAAATAGCTGGCGCGGGGCCCTGCTGGGGGCGGTTACCCGGAGACACCCCTGGATGGGGCTGATCACACACTTAAGAGGCCACTCCAGTGTTTCAGGGGCACTACGCAACCCGCGTTAACCTCATAAGATTCAATGCTATTTTCATTTTGCTTATAACTAATTAACTAATATAGATTTCGAAATGATGCTTGCTTGATATGAAAGACAACGATGCTCTTATCAAAGCCCCTTTCTTCAAAAACGTGTATAAAATATGGTTCAAACCTAGACAATACACTTATTCATATTAGTAAAGATTAGTATAAAAACATCATTTATGCACGTTTTTGAAGAAAGGGTCTTTGATAAGAGAATCTTTGTCTTACATTTCAAGCAAGCATCATTTCGAAATCTATATTAGTTAATTTGTTATAAGCAAAATGAAAATAGCATTGAATCTTATGATGTTAACGCGGGTTGCGTAGTACCCCTGAAAAACTGGAGTGGCCTCTTAAGCTTCTCGCATTTCGCCGGCTCTGCTTGTTTCCAAACATCGGCTAAACGTGCATGGCGGTGTGTGACGATGAACTGCATACTCCTCCATAACGCAACCACCAGGCGCCTACCGTGTGAGCGGACGGTACTGTATAACAGTTCCTCCGGCGCGTGGTTCTGGTTCGTGGATCTGGAGCCGATGTCCGCCATCTTTGATTGTGACGCCACGGCGGCCATATTGTATGACCTTGACTTTGACCCCATCGCCATCTTGGATTTACCTTTTCTTCTGCCATCTTGACTTCGTCGCTATTTTTAATCGAATGACCTCGCCGGTTATTTAACAAAATTTTATTACGTAATTTTTTATAAATTTTCCCAACGAGAATTACGGAATTAAAATTTCATTAAGTAATTTTTTATTAATTTTCAAAATTATCGGGGGAACTACAAATAATGACAGAATTCCGCTTGGCCTCTTCGAAAAAGGCGAAAAAGTACCACAAAGGAAAACTGCCATACACTCCATGGAATTGGTTCAGCAGCATTTCTCTCGAAGTAGTGTATAGAATACTCGGTAGGTAGCGCTGTCAACCATCTAGCTGTTTCTCAGGTTAACTTTGAAGCCTACAGATAATGCTTCTGACTGTCATATAGTTGCAATCACAAATCACCGCATAGATCGCGCACTAGTCGAAATAAATGTTTACAAAAATATATTATAGGGAGCAGCACTGTATTCTTATCACGACAATTTGTAAAAAAAAAAAGTTTAGTTTTCCATTATGGCACTTTTCCTCCTGCTTTGACTTAAAAGGACAAAGGGGAATTCTGCCAAAAATTTTTATACATTCTACGGCCTTACCTACTCGTAAAAATCGCAATGTAACTAGCTTCATAGAATGTACATTTTTCCACACTGGAATAATTAAAATGATTGTAGATCATTATTATTTAATGAGTGCAAATCCAATGCAAATATTGAAGGGTTTTCTTGTGTAATGTTTTCATTATTAAGGTTTTTAATATCCATATTAAATTATTTAAAGTCTACCAAATGTATATTTAAGATGATAGAATGCGAGGAAAATATTTTTGTGCAGTGTAGAAGGCACGTAGCACAGGCGCTCTAGGGAAGACATAGGCTCATTCAGGCTTTGCACAGGCTTGCAGTCATTCAAAATTTAAGTATTTTTTATATTAGGAAATAAAAAAAATATTATGCGTAGCAAATTAGTCTACTTCATTAAAACTGTCAGATCAAATTGAAATTCATTTTTTTGTGCCTTACAGCACCTATAAACGAATTATGACACAAAATAACAACAAAAAACGCACACTGATACATATCAATAAATTTGCAAAAAAAAAAAAAAAACACGAAACAACAGATTGATAAAGTTCGTGTTAACTAATTGGTTACTTTAGTTTTCATAAAAATCTTAAACGGAAACTAAAATGGTGTAGGTATACAAAACAAATATACGTAGATTACAAAAGTTTAAAATAACTTTTTGCTTAATTTTTTTTTACCAATGCATGTTGCTAGATTATTCAAAAGAGTTATAATTTTTTACACATTTTATTGTAATAATTCTGTAATTGCAAGTTGGAATTTTTAATTCAAACCGAAATACTATGTCTGAACCATAAAAATAGTACTAAAATGTATACAATATAAAGTGCATCACTGATAGAGAGTCTATTAAATAAAAAAGCAAATAGTTTACATAAATAGGAATGTAGCATATTCCAAATAATTTAAAAGCTTAATATTTTTTTAATTTAAATTTAAGATTTTTTTCTGCTTACGTATAATTTTATTCTAGTAAAATAAATTAAATTCATTTACTAAGACCTAAAGATCTTCATGTGTTGCTAACAAAAAAGCTTGGCATCCAATATAACTCCAAGGCCTTAAAAGAGGACACCACGTTTAATGTCATTACTTACCCTGTGATGATTCTATTAATTGAATTAGTTTTTTTTACTAAACTTTATACAATAAATGCTACTGTAATTCAGAGAGGTTTGTTAACTTGAAAATTAGATCTGGACAGCTGAAATATCTTGCTGAATAGTTTCGCAAATATATTTCCTAATTTTATTTATTTTCATCGGCATCTTCTTGATCAATTCTGATTAGTTGGAATATAATTTATTTAATATTAAAGAGTAGTTGAGATAAACTACTACTTTGCAGAACACCTAATACCATGAAAAAGCATTTGCAAATTTGACTGAAAAGCGTATATTTGCAAGATAATTAAAAATGTAGGGATATACCAATGAATGCTTGACGAGGCCTAAAATTGAAACTTTTTTAATCATAAGATTGTGTTGGAAACTATAAAAGGCTTTGCTCATGAAGAAATAAATAGAATATTTATTTATGTCTGGATGTTATACTAATACGTGTGTGTATTTAAGACGATCTTCCTGATTGAAAACTATATGATTTTACAGAAATAATATTTTTAGGAATAAAATTAATGTCCCTATAAATATTTTTTTCGTCGAAAACTTCTAAAATACTACATAACAAAATATTGGTCAAAAGTTTGTGACTTTAACAGTCAATAAAACTACAAGAAAATACATTCCGTTAAATGGTTGAACACACAAAATCGGTATACAACCACTAACTGACTAACACTTAATTCAAATATTTTACGTACAAAAACAAAACAAAAAATATATATTGTTTGTTTGAGATTTATTTATAACATGGTGGAATGATAATGCTACAGTTAATAAAAACTTAAACGCTACAAAACTAAAATAAATATTTTTGCAAAACTCCGTTCCCCCGGAGAAACCCCCGGAATGGCCACCGCATGGGGAGCCCAAGAAAAGAAACGGGCTCCCCATTTGGAAGCCACCTGGAAGGTTTTTTTCTGTTCCACCCACCGTTTCTTTGGTAGCCTGACTTGTTACAAGGGATTGTATTCCTACCAGAGAAAATGCCTCCATTTTGTCTGGGCAATCCGCCTTGGAGGAGCCGGGGCGCGAACCCGGGTCCTACAAGTCACAAGGCAGGCGCTCTACCCCAGAACCAGAGTGGTAGAGCGGATACTTGCAGTCTTCTTAACACTGTCATGATGTTATTCCACGAGTTTACTGTAGTTTTGTGTCAACACGTGCAGTAGGTAACATCTAACCTCGGTAACGAATAAATTTATGTGTTCTTTTGTTGTTCGTTCAGCATGAATTATGTAATTTCATAACAGTGAAATATAATTCGTATTACTAGTCTAGCAATTTTTGATGTGAAAACGTCTAATAAATCGATGAACGCCGGCTGCACGCACGAAAAAATGTCCCACTACGGATGTGTCCTGTTTGCTCATTGTACGCATGCGTGGCATCTCTCTTCCACTCGATTGGAACAACCATCGATTTGACTTTTTCAATCATATTTTCGTCGTTTGAATTATTAATATTATTTAATTTAACGATCGTCCACCGATTTTCAGCACAATCGGTACGGTTATTTAAAAGTAATGTTGAATATTCAAATACGTTTTGAACCAACAATGGTGTTTTACAGTTACACATAATAATTGAAATTACACCCGGGATATTTTGTACAATGTTTTAAAAAATATTGTAACACATTATAAATAAGTTTGGTGTATTTGGGATGCGTATTTGTTATAAAATCGTGTTATAAAAACGAAATAATATTATTTCCCTACCGTGAACAAAATTTTTATAAATATGTATATATACTATCTGAAACTATTAATTTTCAAGTATGGCCTCGAGGCCGTGCGGTCAGCCACGCTAACTTCTACTCCAAAGGTTGTCGTTCGAATCCCGGCAGCTGCGAATTTTTTTTATTGTACTTGTAAAAATAAATACGGCGCATGCAACATTTAAAAAGTAATAAATATATTTGAATTAATGAATGCAAATAAAAGTAAATTTATTAATTAAATTGTACATTTAATTTTACTCCTTTGTATCCATATAAAATAGTGATAATTCAATAAAAATTATTCAATTTTATTCATAAAAGTATGCAGAGGTAGATTCCTCAAAGAATATAATATTTTTAATGCCTAACTGGTTTGGTTGCAAAACCCTATTACGGCTGTCTCAATCCGAATATGATATTTCCTTTTCTTCTGGATCAATCATTTCATCAATGTTTTGTTATGACGTTGTCACGTTAAACTATCGTCCGTAAACCGACTTTACAGATAGACAACCCATTTTTTAGTTTATTTCCTAAAAAAAATTTACAGTCCCACAGAATAATAATTATATAGAAATGTTGACTAGAAAAAAATATGTCGAAGGTAAAGTTATTTTGAAATAAATGTTAGATATTAAAATGTGTGTACTTACAAGCATTAACTTATTGTATAAATATTTTATTTATTTGGTTTTAAAGTTACAGAAAGTTAACTTTTATATATCATTTTTGGCTTTCTTTTGTTTACCATGTTTAATATGCGCAGCTAATCAAACAACTGTTTGCAAATAGGCGTTCTCAAAATCTTAAATTAAATACTAAATCTATGATAGTGTTGTAGATGTCAAATTAAAATATACATTTTCATACTGACATCGCCGGAATTTCAGGTAATGATAGTACCTTAAATCGATCAGTTTGTGAAGACTACGAATTTGGATGACACTAGTTTTGTGAGATTTGCTTACTTATTTAGAAATATTCACATTATTTGAATGCAACTATGTTTTATTGGAATTTGCAGTGCTACTGAGTACAGAATTCTTGGTAATAGCTTACCTCAGGTTTAAGCAGAAGCATGAATGTTTTATTTAATACAATGATACCATAGAAACTTAATTAAATCATCACAACCACAGAAAGTTTTTTTTAAAATATTTGTGAGATTCGCAGTGACATCGCTATTTATTTATTAATAACAAAAATTGTAATTCGGTGTTTTTATTTTGGATGTGTAATATTTCTACGTGTAATAGTATAAAACATGTATTATGTTTTAACTGTTACAGTATCAAAAGTTCATTTAAAGTTTGTGTATGTTTATTTCCGTCCAAAAAAATATTTTGTACAAAGTAAAATATCCTTCAACAATAGTTTTCATTTTTCATATAATTTTGTTGTTTTAAATTATTATGTTCGGACCTTTCCTTCATTTTAACAACTTCATTAGATATAATAATTTCACTATGTAATTAAATACTCCATACATACGACACTTGATATTTTGAGACTATTACGATTAAATATGTAATTTTATTTTAAATACTTCTTTTTGTAAACGTGGGGGTTTCAAATACCAAATAAAACATTTTTTTAATGGTTCTTGCAATAGGGGAGAATGATATTATATATGACATACACTATTGCTGATAACAATGTAATTCATAAGAAATCTCAGCACAGAAAGAATTTGTATTATTACAGCACAGACGGACGAGACAATAGAAACTAGAACAGTAAATAAAGATGAAAAATACTTTGGACAACTCAAAGAATTGAATTTTCAGTACTTTTACAAAAGATTCTATTGGAAACCAGTTGATAAGGAATTGTTTGCAATACTAAAAGAAATATATTATTTTTGCATATATGAAATAACTGAGTATATTTACAAAAATTAACTAAATTTTATACTTTAAGTGATGTGTTATTTCGACCATGGAAAAAAATAATCGATCGAATATTCAACACTTTGGCTTTCTATTTTTTTTACCGTGCTTCATATGCACAGCTAATATCGGAAAGCTATTCAAGAAACAGTTTGCAAATAACTTTAAATATTGGAGGTACTGGGGCAACACAAAGCATAAATGGTAAAACTATGTTGTAGTGATACAGTCATTTTCATGTAAATATGCAAATTAACAAATATGTAAGTTTACATGAATATTTTTGTTCCATTTACAAATTGCACAACGGTAAACAGAATAACTCAACGATGAAACTTAACAGATAAAAATTGAAGGAAAATTGGTTGTCTGTAAAGTCGGTTTACGGACGATAGTTTAACGTTACAACGTCATAACAAAACATTGATGAAATTATTGCATACTTTTATGAATAAAATTGAATAATTTTTATTGAATTATCACTATTTTGTATGGATACAAAGAAGGAGTGAAATGAAATCTACAATTTAATTGATAAATTTACTTTTATTTGCACTCATTAATTCAAATATGTTTATTACTTTAACGAACAGATTAATTTAACTCTAACTTTTATACATGTTTGCTATTTAACTTCTTCCAATATGTGTTATTCTGTTAAGGATAGGACGATGATAGGAAAAGTAGGAAACGAATGGGAGTGTTTCAAGTTTAATGTGCCTCGAAAAAGTCAAATCGATGGTTGTTCCAATCGAGTGGAAGAGAGAAAGATGCGGCGCAAGCGTACAATGAGCGTAACGGGGCAATGTGCGTATCGGGACACTTTTTCGTGCGTGCAGCCGGCGTTCATCGATTTATTAGACGTTGTCACGACGTCAAAAAAACGACGTCTATACAGAGACGCACAGGTGAACTCAGCGATGTGAATAAACAGTGACGACAGCACAGATGAATACCATAAGCAACAGTTCAGCGAAAAAGCAGATATTTTGAAAACTACAATGATGATAGTGCAGACTAACACAAAAATTCCTAAGAGTACAGTTGCGACGTTTCGGGAAAGAGATCTATTCCCTTCACAAACAGACAGGTTTGTCATGACATACAGTTTAATGAGTAATAGCGTATGTACGAAACTACATCTTGAATTAATCTACCTATTATTTAAAATGTTGTTTGTCAGTTTCAAATTTATTTATTGAACTACACTGAGAATGTTGAAATTCACATAGATACTGACGTTCTTTAAACAAATTTGTGTTTTGTTTGTTTTATGTGTATATTTGTATACACTTCTGTTAACAAGGCACAGGTATTAGTGCAGATAATCTCACTCGAAAGAGGAACCTGTTTCTGTAACAATAAGTGTCAAGAGCGTAGTAAAAACAGGGGGGGAGTAGGGTTGCCAGATTTATTTAGACAAATAATTTTATTTTACAACAATTACAAAGGCAGTAATTTCAAAAAACACTTAAGGGATCGTCAACTAACCTAAAAATGTATTTTCAAGCATTATCTTTGTGAAAGAGTTTCCGGAGGAGGGACTGGCTTCTGCCTTCCTCTTCCACAAATACTGTCTACACCCATGGTAAATGTGTAAACAAAATCACACTAAATAGTACAGGATATATTCAAAAGACGTGAATTAAAATTTAGGAGACCGTAATATTTTCTAGTTGTACTTATAATATTAGATGTCAATCATTTTTCAATACATGTGATGATAGCCTACATGGTCTAGTCTGAAATTATGTATTTGTACTGTTATGCAATGATCGTACACTCACGCTTGTAGAAATCTGAAGATGAGAAAATTTACACTATCGAAGTTTATGGACCGAGTCGTAAGACTCTAGATTCAGATTCCAGAAAGCACATGTTCAAATCCCGGCTGGCCATTGTCATATCGTCGTAAAGTCTTAAAATTAACAACGAAGCCTATAGGTACCAAAACAGACAAAAACGTCTGTATCATCTTTCTTTAATATTTTCCTTACTAATTAGGCTTCGGCCTGAGACGCACTTAAGAGTCTTTCCTACCTAGACCTCCCAAATAGGTACACTTAGTTTTAATTTAGGTTAGGAAAAAAAAATTCTATTGAGTGTAGCTCACGACTCAGACGTGATAGCGCGATGATTTGTGTGTTTGTGTATAGAGAACCGACAACACTGGGCAATACAGATTGTACGTTTATAAATAAAACCCATTAATAATGATATTATGCCTTCGATATCTCATATGACAAGCCAATGTTTAATACAATTTTCGTCTAATATTAATTGAAATGAATAGTAAGCTACCATTTAGTGACTGTTCTCAATTAAAATTTTTAGTACGTAGTCACTGTCTCGTTTTTATTATATTTATTTAAACCATTACATTAAAACCGACTTGCTGACATAAGCGTTTCACGTGAAACCAATGGCTGCGAGTCCCGATACAGCCCCACCGATTTTTTCTGCTGATTCCTGAAATTATTCTAGAAAATTGGTAGGATGCTTCCTTACTGTAGGTAATGGCTAATTCCTTTCAAATAGTCGCTCTGCTGTGGCGTTGTGTTTGGCCGTCTGCATTGACCTCGCTATTAATCTGTTCATGGACAAGCAAGCATTTCAGAATAAGAGGAAATATAATATCGGAAATAAGCTATTCCTCTAGTAAACATACATAAAAATGATTTCAAGGGTTTCATATATCAATATTCTGAAATGTTTTCACTTAACCAGCTCATTTGAGTATTTCTAAATGATTTCGTAGTCATTGAAGCAGTTAAAATATAGGCCTAATTTCACAACTACTTAATCAATAAAACTTAACAGCAAACGTGACATGTTGTGATTGTTTTCATCTATTCTTAATGGAAATTGTTTTTCTGTATATCTATATGTTAAAATACTTTTCTAGTGGTTTTCTCAGCACATGCTAAAACATAGTGCTGGAATCACAATATCCTGTGACAGTCCCAACACGACAAAAACAACACCACAGCCATTAAGGAGTAAGGTCGTAGTCAGCCGTCGAAAATTGAACCCCAACAGCCCATCAGAAACATAATGTGGGTATTATTAATGATTTAGTAACGTAAACATATTTTTCTGTGAAATCATTCATGCTTAAGTTTATTTTATCGTTCTTTTGATAGACATGACGTAAAATAAAATCAATCGCCTTGCCACCCCAGTGCTATAGATGGCTATACATCTAATGGCGACAATCTGTCGTGGCATTTTAAACATATGATATAAATAGGGACCGGAAAAATTCTCGGGTTCAATGACCTCTATGATGAACTCTATAGTTCTACGTAAACTCGGTCAAATGTCACCCACTCATTGGCTGCTGTCTTGTGAAGGTGTCCCAATGTAGCGGCCTGTGATTCGATAAAGCTTTGGTCAGGTGTTTCTCATTGGCCCAGAGTCATCCAGGTGAGTTGTGAGCCAATAGCAGAGGCGGCACTGAGGTATAACTATTTGTATTTTAGCCTATCGTGAAAAGAATTCGCGAATTTTTCCGGTCTCTAGATATAAATAATGTTATATTTTACTTACTTTAACCGTCGGTTATCAGGGAATGTGATTTTCGGTCACTAGATTGCATTTCATTTCAACTCTTGACCTGGAGTTAACACATGAATTAGAATCAGGGGCGCAACAGCTAAATTTCCAATATACCTTTTTATAAAGAATCGATCCCCCCCTATTGAAGCGGGGGGTCCGGGGGTCCTCCCCCGGGAAAATTTGTATTTCATGGTGGAAAATGGTGCTAGTTTCATAAGGGAGGGGGGGGGACAAAATACTCTTCCCCCCCCCCCTGTTGTTGCGCCCCTGATTAGAATCACAAGACCTTGCATGCTACTTATTTCTACAAATTCTTTCTAAGATAACAGACATAATTTACTCATGTCGTTCGAGTATTAGGAATGTATGGTTGCGTTTTAACTTAAAGTAGATTTCCAGTATGGCAGTCTTCCGTCGCCCCCCGTCAAAACAGGAGAAATAGTGCCATAATGGAAAACTACCATGTTTATTTAAAGATAGTTTTTATAAGTATACAGTGCTGTTTCCTATAAACCATTTTTGGAAACATTTGTTTCTACTATTGCGCGATCTGTTGAGTTGATTTATGACGAACTACAGAAAATTACTGCTAAAAATGCTATCTGTAGCCTTTTAAGTTAACCTAAGAAACAGCTAGGGGTTAACAGCGCAACCTAGCGACGTATTCTATGCGCTACTTCGAGAGCAAAGCAGTTGTACTCATTCCATGGAGTGTATAAATAAATATGGCAGAATTCCGTTCGTTATGGCAGTTTTTCGTTATAGTACTTTTCCGCCTTTTCGAAGAGGCCAGGCGTAATTGTGTCATTATGGTAGTTTTACATTATGGCAGTTTTCCGTCGCCCCAAATTATCCCGTTAAAATTGTTTTAAAATTACGGATTTTCATTATAGCACCATAACGAAAATTGCAATATTAGAGATTTGAGGCGTTCACTTCTTAGATGGCGGAAAATACTAGAAACCTATATGGCAGAAAAAACAAAATGGTTTATCCAATATGGCGGCCGGGGTCAAGGTTAAGGTCATCCAAGATGGCCTCCGCGACTTCACTATCCAAGATGGCGAAAATCAGCTCCGGCTCCACGAACCAGAACCAGGCGCCGGAGGAACTATTATATACTACTACCGCCTCAAGCTTAGATTGCAGTACACGGCTTATGGCGCGCGCTGTTGCCATACCTCTAACGCAATACGAAGAAGTTAAGGGGGATGTACTCCTCTGGAATTCTGAGTCCAGGAGAAGCATTTTAAGAAGAAATTTTACTCATTTTTAAAATGTTTTAGGCCTATACCTTTCACCACGCTCATAAATAGGTAATTAATCGCATATTAACTTACATAAAAAAAAACAATTCAAACACACTCATTGATACGGATTCATACGAAAATGTTCATGTTCGCTTGATAAATTAAAAAAAAAATTTCCAGTGCCTTCAATTTCGAATACTTATTATACTTGGCAACAGCGTTCGCAGGAACAAGGACAGCACTAGCGGCAGTCGCCGTGTGTTAGATAGAGAGAGAAAGCGCCCCATTTAATTCCACGCTGCAGTCTAAGAGTGAAATGCTCTATTGGGGCATGCATTTCTCACGTAATGCTCTGGGCGCTCATTAGACTGCATTAAGGCACGCCCGCGCCAGCGTTTGTTTCCTTGTGATTGGCTGCCGTGTGCAAGAGAAGCCATTGTCCTGTTCGACCGGGCCAGTCAGGACACGCTTGCTTCCGCACTGAATTATTCTAGTTGGTACGCTGATAGTAGACATGTACCTGAAACCAATTTGACAAATCTCGAAGCACACACAAACTTTTAACTCTCAGCTAGTCTCGAAATCTTTTCGTGAAAAATACATTCTCCTACCGATGCGACAAAGGTCGCATCAAAGGACAAAGGACGTGTTCGAAATGGTTAACTAGTAATTTTGTAGTTCGTGACAGGTTTGTATTTAGAATGCATTCATTATTGACTTGCTTTGAAATCTGAACACTCCGATGCGGTTAGTGGTAAAAACCCTAAAAAATAAATTCAAAGACAAAGACTTTCAGCTTTCAGAATTTATGAATCTCGCGGTACTTTTTTAATGCATCTCTCAAATGTCTCTAACTCGTATAAAATTACCACCCGTGGCTTACACTGAAATAATAGATGGTATAAAATGATGTAAGCTAAGAATCACGGCTGATTGCCATTTATAATAATAATTTTAATCGCCACACCGAATTTCAAACTAAGCCAACCTCTTATTATAAAGTTTGAAACCAACATGGCGATATCGTTATTTTGTTTTTGTAATTTTATAGAGTTAATTTAGATACCAATATTATATAAAAATTTAAAAACATATAGAAATAAATTTTAAATGTTTAAAAACATAAGTATCTATCTAGGATGAATAAAGTCCTGAAACGTCTGAATGTCGATAAAATAGTTTGTTAAGATAGACAGCCTTTGATGACACCACAAAATGTCATAGATGTGGGCGACCTGTAGAACGTAACTTCTTACGTAAGGGATCCCGTTATTTTTACCGGAAAGAGAGGGCACTACCACGCCCTATAATCTGTTCACTGCCCAATAAAAAATTATCTGAAATGCCGTTGCAATACTATGAAGTAGTCACTTGATAATTTCTGGCGCCTCGAACGCGAACAAGATGACGTGCGGCCGGCGCTTGCCGCAACGGTGCTGCGGCACAGCGGTCGCGCCGCGAACTAGCTCGCTGCCGTGTCCGGTCTGCCGTGACGCCCTCGCCAACACATCCTGCCTCGCGCAGGCTGGCCAACCAACCAGGCACGTCTTCAAGGTCGAGTGTGTCCCGGATCGACCCTGCCCACACCGGTTTGGTTTTTTTCTTCTTCTCTCCGCGTTTTCCCTACGTGTGGCACCATCGCGATAGGTTTTCGACTATTCACACAAATGAACAACTCGCACGGAGATTTTAAGGAGCATAGGTAAAACAGCTGGCTGGAGATTTTTAACCTCTGAATGCTTGGATTTGTCAGAATGTAATGTTTGTTCAGTAGGTTTCAACCATTACTTTTTTTTTTGGCATTAAGTATTTCGAAGGACAAACAGCTATTATTTAGTTATGGATACTTTATAGAGGTCCATATTTGCAGACGAATCTAAGTATACTTATTATGACTTTTGTAGAAACACGCAAGAAAATATTATTTATTTTAAATAAATAAATAAAATTCAGGTTGTGGTCATATGTCTGTATATAAAATTCATGTATCTATAAAAACACGTCAACACTTGGGGATCACGTGCAGGACATGACGCAGAGACAGAAATGTCAATTGTTGGGAAACGCTTCTGATTATCGCTCCAACCGTTACCGTGGCGATGAGATCAAACCGGAGCCCTGTAATCTGTGTTGTGATCTCCCGCGAGGTGCGCGACACGCGCCGCTCGCGTGGGCGACGCGGAGTGACTTCTCGGGCGACACGAACGACGAACCTGCTCGCGCGCCGGCGACACCCGACCGGTCGCCACATGTCGCCGGACTCGTCGATCGTGACCTGAGAGTGAGCTTTGAATATATATACTGTTTAGAAGTCGCAAATGGATAAGATTTACTCTACGTTTTTCAGGAGCGTATGATGAGCAGCTTGGGAACTTCACCGCTGCAGTGCGCTGCCGTAATGTCCTGTATCATCTTAGTTGTTATTTACACGTTAGAGCGCAGAACTGTCGCCCGCTGTCATTCCCCGCACCCCCCACCTATCATTCACTGCAGTTCAAGGTCGTTCAACAGGAGGGGGGAAGTGGGTGTTTGAAGAGTTCGACACTTCTCTGCTAGGGACCACCACGAGTCGATGCCCTAGAGATGGTGGCGATTGCGGCGGTGAATTAATCAACCACCTCAAGACCGTATTAGAAATTTTAACCTGGGCTGGCGACTTCTATACAGTATGTATATTCAAAGGAGTGAGTGACGCGTGACTGAGACCGGGGTTTGTAAACAACCCAACGAACGCAGCTACACAACTAAAACTATATAAAACACACGATTTCGTGTGCTTTTAGCTCAACCTACAGATTTGACATAAAAATTGGCCTTTAAGTTCTTAAAAAAAATTATTAAATAAATACGTATTAAATTTATAAAACACTTTCAATGCCATTAACGATAGTTTATTTTATTAATTTATTTAAAATAATGAGCAAAAAAATTCATGGAAGCTATTTTTGAATACTACCCCCCCCTTAAGCCGCTAGGTCACAACTCTCTCTCTCTCTCTCTCTCTCTCTCTCTCTCTCCCTCTCTCTGGACGGCAGTCTGGAACGCTAAACCCAATAACAATTACGACGCAACCCTGCGTGTAGCTGAACGGCAGCCAGGTCTCAAGCGCAAAGAGGAAATCCCCGCTCATTAATTACCGTCATTAGGCGGCCGCCACTAATGGCCTCGCTCGTCAAGATTCAAGACACACACTCTCACACACACTCTCACACACACACGAAGGATGACCGACCCCACGGAGAGAACATAGGTCTGTGGCCGAGTTCAACACAAGCCTTTTTTTTGTTTCAGATAAACGTGTCGCGAGCGCCTGTCTGCAGCGCAAACAGGTCACGATTCACCGTTATTAATTGTAATTACATATTAACCTCTCAGTAAAACAGCAATTGCTGGTTACGCCTTAAACGTTCGATTTATATCGAGCTATAAAATATTAACTCTTCAAAAAACTTGTGTGAAGCATTTAGCAAGAGTTATAAGAGCTTAAGTCCGAAACTTTAGTTGAGTCAGACGTGCGTAAGGTTCAGCCATGATGGCCATGGCTATGGCTGTTGGGAAAGTCACCCAATTAAAATAAATTATTAATTAGTTTCATCTTACCGACATACGCCATTGCTTAGCACATGTATGTCTGCAGAAGAAAACTACAAAAAAAAAAAAACACAAATCATGACAGCACAAAAATTCCGAACCCAAAAAATTCGACACAACAGTTGAAACGAGACAAAAAACACAGCAAAACGAAAAGTCTAAACAAACACAATAGTTGTCCAAAAAAACAAAAACCAAACAGAGAAACGAAAAAACCCCCACAAATGATGACAGCACAAAATATATTGAACCCAAAAAATTCAGCACAACAGTCAAAACGAGACAAAAACACGACCAAACGAAAAGACGAAACAAACACAATAGTTTTCTAAAACAGAAACAAGCGACGTTTTGGAAACTGCTATCTGCTCCCGTCCTCAGGCAGAGACGCACATGGTACGGAAACACAGGTGCGACTGAGAAGGGGCTGCCGCCGATCCATCATATTGCCATCCGGGGCAGTTAGTGTGTGCGAGACCAGAAACCGAAGTTTCTATAACTCGCTTAGTGCATTGTAAATCAGGTGCACCCCACACCGAGAGAAGGGGCTGGAAAATGAGGGTATTTATCAGAAAATGGACTACATCTTGCTCAGCCAATGGCAGACAAGCTGACTCCTCATTGGCTGTGCACCATGGAGTTAAAGCGGATTGGTTATTGTAGGTTGAGTATTGGCTATTGTTTTGTGCTGCAGGGATGTTTCTCTCTTAATCAAAGGGATCCACATATTTTTTAATTCAATGCTCCGCTGGCTGAAAATATTTTTATTGCTAATAATGAAAGCTGATTCTTTGATTTTCCTTTTTATTTTATCGGGTTCCTGTATGAGTGGTGTGGAGTCTTCCCAGAGAATTTTGTGGCTATTTTCCCATGTATGTTCAGCAAGTCTGGATTTTAGGGTTTCACCCTTCTTGCAGTTGTTTTTGTGTTCTTTGATTCGGGTGGAAAAGAGCTCTGCCAGTTTCATCTATGTACACGTGGCCACATTCACAGGGGATCTGATACACACAGTTGTGGGTTTGTAATTTTTCTGTGGCTGGTTTCACCTTTGTAACAATGCTTTTAATAGTAGATTTAGAACGGAAAGCTGTTTTGAGTCCATATTTTTTTCCCAGGCGTCTTATTTTTTCTGAAAGCCCTTGAACATACGGAATGACTAGAGTTCCTGCCGGTTTATCGGTTTCTGTGGGTTTGAGTGTTTTGTTGGATTTAATATGCTGTTTGATGGTGTTAGCAGGGTAACCATTGGCTATGAGTTCCTTTTTTATATGATTGTGTTCAACCGCAATAGATTTCTCATCAGAACAAATAATCTCAGCTCGGTTGGTTAGTGTGTGAATTATGCCAGTTTTTGTTATTTTGGGATGGTTGGATGCAAAGTTAAGGTATTGGCCTGTGTGCGTAGGTTTCCTGTATACTTTGGTTTCCAGACTGTTGTTTTTTCTGCTGACTAGTACGTCCAGGAAAGGAATGCTACCATTGGTTTCTTTTTCATAGGTGAACTTTATTGATGGCCTCAGAGAGTTAAGGTGGTTCACAAATTCCTCCAAAGTTTCAAGTCCATGTTGTCAGACAGTGAAGGTGTCGTCTACATAACGGAGCCAGATTTTAGGAGGGCTATTACTTTTGCTAAGTGCTTCTTGCTCAAAGTTTTCGTTAACCCTTCCAGCCTATTCGTCAACTGAAATGGACAAATTTACACCAATGTAGCTGGCAGCTGTATCCCCACTGATGTAGGTGCATTTTCACTCCACATGTGTAAGTATGTATAGACAATGTTATGTTTTTAAATAACACGAAATAAAAGTAGGAGTAATTTTACGCATACCTGACAGGTAATTTAACTACTAGGCATTAAAAATCACATTATACACTGTAAGTTTAATTTTTCACAGACTGCATGAGTAATTTTACTAATATCTATAAGTGTAAATTTTCACATAAATTGTATATGTAATTATGCAGTGCATGTATGTGTAACATAGTGTAATATAACACCTTTTTTTTTGGCCGTGTAAAATTACGCTGCTCTAAACGTGTTTCTATCGTTCATCAAATTAAACCGTGCACTTTGTAAGGTGTGGCTTCTTGTAGACTCCTTTATAAATCACGAGGGTTCATTTACTCATCCAGGACCGCAGACACTCATCTCCTGCTCAGAGCAACCACCATCACCGTTAGGCTACATAAGTTGGCGTTATGGAATTAAACAAGGTACACATACGGGAATATTTGTTTAAATTATAAATAGGTCACTAGGAAGCCATGGTGATTACGGGTAGACACAACCCCCCCCCCCTTCTTGATTCTTTTAATCACTTTTGTTCTTCTTATATTGACGGACTGATACAAATTGTGTCCTCTGTAAAATTATAATTGGTGTTTAGCAATTATTTTTTTTGGTCAGAATGACTACAACTGTGATGATACTGTTAATGAATATTAATTTTTAGTCTTAAAAAAATGGTTGTGTGTAAAGTCGGTTTACGGACGATAGTTTAACGTGACGTCATAACAAAACATTGATGAAATGATTGCATACTTTTATGAATAAAATTGAATCATTTTTATTTTAATAATAAAAGAATAAATACTTGAAATTATAATAGTAATCATATTTTTAAAATGCAAGAATAATTAACCTTTATTGCCGAAATTGTTGTAATAAGCAATGAAAACCACATTAACTTTTCACTTCACTTTATAAACAGTCGACGAAACAGTTCGCGTGTAGATGACTTGTAATTAATTTTAAAAACTGGAGTTTAGCTATAAAGTTTAAATATAATTATGAACAAGTTTTTATATAGATAAACTGTAATCAAATATATATCATCAATTATATGAATCACCATAATGTTTAGTCAATTGTAACATAGGTAACCTATTATTACTGCACTCGCCGACAGCGTAACGGAACACAGCGTAACGGAACAATGAGCGTAACGGGACACAACGCAAGCGTACAATGAGCATAACGGGACACAGCGTAACGGGACACTTTTTCGTGCGTGCAGCCGGCGTTCATCGATTTATTAGACGTTGTCACGTCAAAAAAGAACTGTAAAGTTTGAAAATTTTAAAACTTATTATAGTTAAAGAGGGTACCTATGTAAAATTAAATTTGTTAATGTTAAAGAGCTGGGTAGTATGAATGTGGCAACAGTGGTCACCACTTACTCAGCGCTGCAATCTAAGCGTGAGACAGACTATAGTCACTGGGGGCCGCGGAACTATCATAGCGCCGTGGTCAACCCTGAATTACCGCGCCACGTCATTGGAAGCGTCTTGACATTCACGCCGCGAGTTGTAACGGTGCCCGCTTATCAGCGAAGTTTTACAGCCGTAAGGAAATGGCAGATTTAACGATGTCTGTTTAAAGCACGCATTGGCTCCCGACTGCATGACCAATAAGCCATGTTATCAGGCAACCAGCGACAAATCAGGCTGACTGTGTAGGTACGTAACACTGTGTTTCAAGTGGACTCATCGTAAGGGATGGCAGATTTAACGATGTCTGTTTAAAGCACGCATTGGCTCCCGACTGCATGACCAATAAGCCATGTTATCAGGCAACCAGCGACAAATCAGGCTGACTGTGTAGGTACGTAACACTGTGTTTCAAGTGGACTCATCGTAAGGAATGGCAGATTTAACGATGTCTGTTTAGAGCACGCGTTGACTCCCGACTGCATGACCAATAAGTAGGGACCGGAAAAATTCGCGGATTCAATGACCTCTAGGATAGCCTCCATTATCCTCTGCACTTCTCAAGTAAACACGCGTGTGCATTGGTTACTAAATTGTGAGTCGTCTTCACTGGGTAGCTTGTGATTCGACGCTTCTTTGGTCGATAGTCTCTCATTGGCCCAGAGAGCTCCAGTTAAACCGCGAGCCAATAGCAGAACCAGCAGAATTATACACATGTTTGAATTTCAGCCTATCACGAAATGAATCCGCGAATTTTTCCGGTCTCTACCAATAAGCCATGGTTAGAGACCTGCAAAATTCGCGGTTTCGATGGCCTTCAGGATAGACTGCACATACCCCTGTACACTCGGGCAAATAACGCAAGTTCATTGGCTTCCGAATTGTAAGTCGTCTCAGCTGGTTCGTCTGTGATTCGATCCTTCTTTGGTTGAGGGTTTATAACTGGTTGAGATTCGTCCAGATGAACAGTAAGCCAATAGCAAAATTATCTAAGAGGTATATGTATTTGAATTCTAGCCTATCACCGAATGAATCCGCGAATTTTGCAGGTCTATAGCCATGGTATCACGTAACCAGCGACAAATCAGGCTGACTGTGTACATAACACGGTGTTTCAAGTGGACTCATCGTAAGGAATGGCAGATTTAACGATGCCGGTTTAAAGCACGCGTTGGCTCCTGACTGCATTACTAATCAGCCATTTTATCAGGCAACCAGCGACAAATCAGGCTGACTGTGTAGGTAACACGGTGTTGCAAGTGGACTCATCGCAAATGAAACATCAACACAATTTTACACTTGTAACGTTCAATAGGTCTTTTTAATCCAGGGACCGGTTGATTTTCTATCAACTTATACATGAAGGTACAAAAAATTTTCCTAAAATAAACTTGTAACTGGTTATTAATTACTGTTTGTAGGTTGTTTGGAGTCCGACCTTCATTGTAAAACTGTGTGTAATTTTACACCTATAAATGTTGGTATATTTTTTACTCCTGTACTCAAGTAAAAATACTATCAAAATTGTAAAAGTAAAATTATTCCTATGGCTTGGTAAATACGTCATAGCTGTTGTGTGTATTTTTACTTTTATATAAATTTACATATGCTTGGATATATATTACAAATGTCGGTTCATTTTACTGCATCGTTGAGTAAATTTGCAATAGCCATAAACATGTTAATTTGTACTGCTTTCAATATTACTTTTTTTAAGGTATGTGTACTTCAGATCAAATATTAATTTTATAATTTTAATTATTCAAATGGACACGTCTAACAATCTTAGTGACTTAGCGGAGTATCGTACACACGACTTTGCTGTTGTTAGTACAGGGGCTTAACCTTTTGTCCATCTTGCAAACCAACAAACATTTGTATGATGGGAATACCCCTTTCGTAACCAATGTGAATTTAATACGGTTTTGTCAGTATAAATGGCAAAGACATTGATTTTTTTATTTCAGATCCTTGGTGGTTGTAAATATACATTGACAAATATTCTTCGCTTTTACAATGACGTACGTGTGTGCCTACAAGTACAGTCTACCGACAAAAAAAAACTAGGACACTGATTAATTTAACACTTGTTGAAATGTAATTTAATCTGTACATCTAAGTGTGTAATTGAACATGTTAGTAATTGCTATAAAAGGTGTACATTTGAGTATTTAAACTGAATGGTTTTTTTAGAACCATTTGTATAAAGTTACATCGGCTGTACTATTTTATTTTTCATTATCACACGGAAAAAAAATTAATTACTAATCCTTTGTACAGGTAATTTTGTAAATTTTTTGTGTGTACAAATCTTAAATCTCGGCATACGGCATTTGGTAGGAGTCATTTCGTGAATGAAACCTGAGACGCGCTTAAGTCCGAACCTACCTGGTCCGAACACATTCGTCAATTTGAACTTTTTGTCTCAACCTGTGTACTTCGGACACAGAAAAATAACAGAACACTCACGATATTTGAATTTCCAGTTCCCGTTTGAAATGTGATATGAGTTCATTTTTTAGCATTTACATTTGCCACTTTGCCTTACTGAATAAATATATAATATTGAACTCCCACGACATTCATAAGTTCAATCTCAAACTACAAAGCATCAAAAAAATAAACAAAAACATTTGGTTCGGCACATTTACTGCGCTCTGGTGACAACTTTCGAAATCAGTTAATGCAGACATCGGACATCGCAATTGTGGACAGGGCAGTTTTCGGTGAGACAATGTGACGTCACTCACATTCGGATAAGGACACGGACCACGCACAGGTTCGGACGGGTCGTTACCACAACGTCGAAATACCACAACGCCGAACGTACAATAACGCCGAATACCATAACGCCGAATGTCAAAATTGACCACAACGCTGACAGCTAGAAAACTGCTGTGTACCACAACGCCGAATTACTACAACGCCGAAAAATGATTTTGCGGGGAAGGGAGGCCACAGGAGCAAAATGAAAAACAACTGAATGAATTTGTGTGCTAACCTTACCTAACCTAACCTTTGTGGCAGTCCTGCAATGACATTTTTCGGCGTTAGTGTATTTCGGCGTTGTGGTAATTCGGCGTTGTGGTACGCAGCAGTTTTCTAGCTGTCGGCGTTGTGGTCAATTTTGACATTCGGCGTTTTGGTATTCGGCGTTATGGTATTCGGCGTTATCGTACGTTCGGCGTTGTGGTATTTCGGCGTTGTGGTGCGTCCCCGGTTCGGACTATTGTAGACGGGCTCTAAGAACCTGGGCCGAAGTGGCGACAGTGCGAGCGACGTGTGCATCCCGGGTGGAGGCAGGAGCCGCGGTGTCGCCCCGTGGCCTTTCCGCGCAGCCGGCGGCGGCGGGAGAAAGTGGCGTGTGTCGTGGTGGGGGCGGCTCTCGAGGGGCTGGTTCTCCAAGGCCCTGCCTCCAGCCTGGCAGCCTGGCAGCCTAGCAGCCTGGCAGCCTGCTCTGGCGCCTGATCGTAGATTCCAGGCACTGACAGGAGACGGCGTGGCTCAAGTCACTTTTTAAACCTCGCCATCGGCGTGCTGTTCCGTCCGAAAACACTGGCCGCGTCTGATGATGGTTGGTATGTTTGGATTAGAATCTCCCTAGTTAAAAACTGCCACTTTCATTTTAAAAAAAAGTAATTTAAAACTGTTTCCGTAATGCAAACACACCACACTCCTGAGGTAGCTTGGCTTCTGGGTTTTAGCCGTGTCCTTGGCGAATAATTCACCGACATTTCGGTCGCCATCATCAGGGAGCAGTTACCTACTGTAGGTAATTGCTCCCTGATGTAGGTAACTGCTCCCTGATGATGGCGACTGCAATGTCGACTGAAATGTCGCTGAATCATTCGCCAAGGAAACGGCTAAAACCCAGAAGCCAAGCTACTTCCAGACAATGGCCCTGAAAGTCTTGCGAACATGACACTACACTTCAGCCAATGTTTTGGGCGCCTAACCAATGGCCGAAGGGGAAGGGAGGAAGGCGGCTTCGCACACTCACAATGTAATCATGCAGATGTGGCCACCCGCTGCGTTAGACGCCGCGTCGCAACCGAGTAGATGATCCGGAAATGGCAATCCAGCTCGCTGTCCGTTAGAGACAGGAAATTTGATCTCAACCGTTTTCAGACCACCAACAATTTTATGTTTGGATGTTCGAAACGTAACTTCGTTAAAGAATAGTACGTGAATTATTTTAACGGAATGACGCGAAGTTTAATAGCTACTAGCTGCTGCAAATAATTTACCCCGTGAGGTCACTGGTTTTTAGTATTTTATTTATGTTCGGGATGACTTCAAGTGTGATATTACTGTCGACAGGCACTAGGTTATCGGGTGTGCAGATATCCTAATGTGTGATATGTACAGACAGGAAAAATTCGCGAATTCATTTCGCGATAGGCTAAAATACAAATAGTTATATCTCAGTGCTGCCTCTGCTATATTGGCTCACAACTCACCTGGATGCCGCTGGGCCAATGAGAAACACCCAATCAAAGTTTTATCGAATCACAGGCTGCTACGCTGGGACGTTTCACACGACAGCAGCCAATGAGTGGGTGACATTTGACCGAGTGTACGTAGAACTATGGATTTCACCCGCAGGTCATTGAACCCGCAAATTTTTCCGGTCCCTAGTGATATGTGCCTAAACGAAGGCAAGTTTTCAATATTAAATGATGGAAAATAACTGTTAGAGCGTAAAAACTGTTTAAACCAATATTGGGTATTCCCGCATGACCTTGCATCGCAGATAATAACTATAAGGTCGACCTACACTCTTCCGCCAAGCGTATCTTCGCCTTAGCGCGCGGATATCTCGCTCTTGGGAATAAATTAAGGTTGCTTCGTTTCATATTCCACCGTGACCACGTGGTTTCTTTCTTAGATGCTGCTTTGAAAACGCTTAACACCCAAAGTTTAAAAATAAAATAAAGCTTTAATATCAGTTTAGTAAAAGTAAACCCACGTAACCCTAATGACGTGCTCGTCTTTCAATAAAGTAGAAAGAATTTGGTAGTGCACGTGGTACGGAAATAATGAATTGATTTTTAATTGTACCCCTGCTTTTTCAAAATCTCCTGCAGCAATGGCTCATCTTATCAAAAATTGTTTCAGATAAAAGTTTTAGATAAAAAGCATAAAATTTACAAACATTTCGAACGGATTTGATGTTGTAATTACTAAGGTAGTAAGGAATTAATTTTTGTATTTTAACCCCTCATTATCCACCCTTTGCAGCAATGGTATGTGTATCAAAAAAAATTCAGACTGAAGTTTTAATTAATATTTATTTATAAGGTTTAGAAACATTTCGAACTGATTTAATATTGTACTTCCTAAGCGCGTTATTAATTCATTTTTCCTTAAACCCCTGTTATTTTTCACCCCTTACAGCAATAGTTGGTCGCATAAAAAATTATTTCAGTCGAAAGTTGTAGATAATTATTGATGGTTTTACAATAAATTAGAATGGATTTAATAGTGTATACATGGTACGGAATTTATGATTTTTTTTAAAATTCTAATCCAGTTTTTTTAAAGCCTGTTTCTGCAATGGTTCGTTTTATCAAAAATTGTTTTAGACGAATGTTTTAGGTAAAAATTATACCATTTACAAATAATTTGAACACATTCAATAGTGCGCTTACTAAGGGAGTTAATGATTTTTTTTATCCTCCAACCCTTGTTTTTTCCACTCCTTGCAGTAATGTTTGGTCGTATCATAAATGTATTTAGACAAAAGTTTTTAATATTACCCCTACGAGTTATAATACGTTCAAACGGAAGTGATATTCATCATATTATGGGGGTTATAGCGATTTTTTTTTTTACAAAAAATCCTTCCCCATTTCTACCCCTTTGGTCGGATATTGCCCGAGATTTTCCATGATTATATTTTCTGTATCAGTTTGCAAGTGATTTGTGAAAAATTACGGCAGTTATCGTGTTATATATATATATTAGTTGACGATGGTTTTGGGGTCTATGGACCATGAAACTAAAAACTATAAAAAAAGTTCCCGGAAGTCGCACCATAGTAACGGTTAAAATAGATAGTAGGCCTATTGCTTCGAAATCTACCCAAAAATTAAGGTTTAGCCAAATTGATAAGTTTTTTTCTCATAATCCTACAGCCAAAATTCTATGACTTTCAGGGCAAAGAATCTAACGTGACTGTTCATGTCTCATGCTGGACAAAAAAATATAAATTAAAAATGGTGATAATTTGGATTAATGCATTTTTTCAATACTTTTTTTTTAACCATTCAGAATATAAAATTTGCTTTTGTAAGCGCACTAGATTTCCTAATTCAGTTTGAGAGCGACTGTTGAGATGATAATATTATTGCAGTGGTCATAATTAATAAATTATTGCTGAGCCACGATGATTTCAAAAAGAAGAAAAAAATTATGACAGGTTCTCTTGATTGTATTAATTTTTTCTTTAAAATGTTTCTTCTGGATTTATTAGTCATATTTCTACGACAGGAAATAAATAACATCTACTTTTTTTCCACAGGTGGATGATAACCAACAAGTCCCGGCATGCAACTGTCGGAAGGTAAGTATTGACTATCACGTGGCGGACTGCACATGACGCGACGCTTACACAAGGTCACAAGTGTTCACTGCTACAAGCGCCCAAAGCTGTGTTTCCCATGGTTTGGGGGCCGAAACATGAATCCAAGGCCATTGCGAGAAACCAAAGGCCCGGGGACAAATAAGTTTGTCGGGCCCCCTCCTTATTGTTTAATGTACAACTTTTGAAAACCCACAATTCAAACAAAAAGACTGTACCGTCTCCGTTGTTATCAGCGTGACTGAGCGTACCGCGAAACTTGTAAGGTTTCCTATCAATTCTATTAATAATAACCTTGTTATTTTCGTCATTTCAGGGTAAACACAAGCATTAAAAATAAAATAATAACCTCGAAACTCGATTAGAGCAGGGATATTTGTACCCCCCTTCCCCATAAAACCAGCAAAATACACTTTTACCCATAAACTTGACCACCGTTTGACGTTCTTTCTAGTGACATACAACACTAAGATCTACGATACGTCAAAAATGCATTATTTTGGGTAGAAAATAGTTGAGGAAATAAGTGAGGTACTATTTAAAATTCTTTTATACTGCTCTCGTGGAAAATATGGTTTATGCGACATATTATCTTATACCTCCGAGGTGTGTGTGTGTGTGTGTGTATATATATATATATATATATATATATATAATTAGGGACTGGAAAAATTCGCGTATTCAATGACCTCCAGGATAGACTACACAGTCCTCAGTATACTCAGGACAATAACGGCTGTTCATTGGTTGCTGACTTGTGAGTCGTCTCAACTGGTTTGCCTGTGATACGATACTTCTTTGGTTGAGTTTTTCTCATCGGCCTGGAGTCGTCCAGATGAACAGTGAACCAATAACAAAAGCAGCTTAAAGGTATATGTATTTGGATTTTAGCGTATCGCGAAATGAATCCGCGAATTTTTCCGGTCTCTTTATAAAATCCGTAGTAAATGTAACCTATCAGACACGCTGACGTGTAAACGCAGCAGCCTTCGCTGTTAGAAATTACAAGTAAAGAAGAATTCACCTAAATAAACGAAGAGTTCATCATAATTTCACACAGCTGGATATACGTAGAAGTAACGCCGTAATTCGAATTTCGAGTTTTGTTTTGAGAGTAAAAACACAAGTGGAAGAAATTTGAGTGCTTTTGCAGGAGTATAAACTAAGTTTTTTTTTAATATAATATGCCAAGATTATCGTTGTAGATTCATGTTTAAAATAAATGAACTTAGTACCTGAAAATTTACGAAGACAGCGGTAGATTTACGGAAGATCCCTGAATAATTTGTAACCGAAATTCTTCGTAAATTTAAGGTGAAAAAACTTGTGTTAACAGTGTGTGTATGGGAGGGTGTATGTAGCTCGCGTGTTGCGGGGGGCCTGCCGCCGGCGGAACACGAGTGTCGGTATCCCCGGCGTCCGCCCCTGACACACTTACCGGCGGCCGAGTTCATGTCACCGCGCGTCTACCTGCCCCCCTTCCCCCCTTCCTCACCCCGCCCCTGCCCCGGCCTGGCGCGGTCCTGCCAGGGATGGGGATCTTCCCGTGGCGCTAACCGTCATATCCATGGTGCGAGCAGTTCTGAGTGTAGTTACCAGGGGAAGCCTAAGATGTACATCAAGCTCTGTCCCTGCCCGAACACGTCCGAATATTCACCTTCGGCCAACCTCGGGTTTATTTATATATATATATATTTATATTTCTCTGTTTATTTTAATGTAGCTATACTAACCTTAACTAACCGTCCACAGTGTTTTAAAGTGTTTTAATGTAGCTAACCTAACCGACCACTTTTAATATTTGAATTCATTTTTCCTGCGCAAAAATAAAACAAATCCCGAGGTTGGCCGAAGGTGAATATTCGGGCGTGTACGGGCAGGCACAGAACTTGATGTACATCTTAGGCTTCTCTAGTTACCATTGGACTGCGTCCTTGCGCGCTTGTGTGTTCATGTGTGATTGAGCTATTATAAGACAACGTATAAGCATTGTTTACGTCGTTTTAGTTTTTTATTTCAATATTTACGTCATTAAAATATTTTAAAACCGTTAAAACTATGGATAGAAATTGATGGATTAAGATAAAACAAATCACTATCTAATATCTTGTACTTTACGTAAATCATGTTTACCGTATTGGCTAAGTTTTTTTGTTGTTGTTATTTTATATTGGCTAGGGATATTGTTGATCTAGTTTTTATTTTATTCTACTTGTGAGTACTTTTCGTATTTTTTTTGGCTATAGTTTTTATTAAGCTTATCTTTCATGGACCTACTCAGTAAAGATGTCTGTGGTTAAGGTAACACAAGGCGGCACGCCTTAACTTCGCCACTTAAAATAAGACAATAAAATAGCTAAATAAATAAGATAGGCAGACAGCGGGACGAGTATGCCGCGGCGTGTCAGTGGCGTAACGATAAATGCAACGCTGTATTGTCGCTTCACTAACGATTGCCCTAGAGTAAGGAGTGGGGCCCTCGATGTCCCCCATCCTTCCTCGAAACCCTCACTCCTGAGCGTTGCATCTGTCGTTACTCTCTGATCAATCATCGCCTAGAATCACCCTACAGCTGTAAATAAGTTTTGCTTTTAAAAAAAATTGCCTAGAGCTTCCAGTACTGATGTGTTATTGAATTTTATTATTTTATAGCGTGATAAACCGCAGGACCTAGATCTGGTTTCTGTTTTCACTAAGGTGCAAGTGTTGTTAATAACAACAGCCTAAAATAAGCTCTCAGGATTTTACGAACAGGCGTTTCAAAGTAAAAAAAAAAGTAGAAGTTGTCAGTGTAGTTGGTACACTTGTATAATTAGCATGATTTGACAACACAACCACACTTGTAACTAACAGGACTTGGCAGTATCATTTAATTTAATTAATGCAACGTTAACAGTTATTATCGTTTCGTTGCAGCATAAGTTTGTTTGTGATTCTAGTTAACTTCCTTTTTTTTTTAAATATAAATTTTAACTCATAAGAGGAAGAACTAGACCACAGCATCTTTCTAGAATGATTATTGGTGAACTTGTAAATGTAACCTATCTAAGATGTGGGCTAGATAGAAAATAAGTAGCAAACAAGTGTCAGCTACAAGTTTTCAAGCTATAAAATTAGTTTATTTTTGGTAGTCTACAAGTAAACACTTGTATACTTAAGAAAATTCACTTTTTATTACAAGTTTACAAGAGCGTTTTTTTTTTTTAAAAAAACATTTGCAACTGAATTTTTTCTTAAACTTGCATTTAAAATTTTACGTTTCCGTCAAGCTTGTACTTTCGTGGAATAACCCCCTATAATGCTCTAAGCTCGCTGCTTTGGACTCTAGTTGAGACCAATTATCGTCGCCTAGTCTTTAGCGTACCATCCATTGACGTAAGGAATGCCACGCGTGCCTGGCCGGATTACAAGGGTCTTCGCTACCACCCCTCCCCCCCACCCCCCCGCAACACGTCATGGCTGGCCAATCCCCGAACAAAGCACGCGGATACATGATAGGCCTTCGGTACTACTTTTTTTTGAGTAACGTCAAAACTCGAGACAAGTGACGTGAGACAGACTCGGGCGCGCGCTTGCACGGACAAGTCAATGAATAGTTAGTTAGGTGCGCTCGCCGAATGGAGGTCGTGTGCGCGTGCAAGGAGACACGCGACAGCAAGAACGAGAGGCGGCTGCCGTCGGCGCGATGTCCTTGAACACCGACCAGGAAGTAAACAAAGGCAAAGAGGAAGACAGCTGTAGCCGCCGCCCTGCTATATGGGACGGGGACGCACCACAACGCCGAAATACCACAACGCCGAAATGTCAAATTGACCACAACGCCTACAGATAGAAAACCGCTGTGTACCACAACGCCGAAATACACTAACGTCGAAATACACTACTTAACGCCAAAAAATGTCATGCAGGACTGCCACAAAGGTTAGGTTAAGTTAGACTAGGTTAGGTTAGACTACGTTAGGTTAGAATAGGTTAGGTTAGGCTAGGCTAGGATAGGCTAGGTTAAGTTAGGTTAGGTTATATTACGTTAGGTTAGGTTAGGTTAGGTAAGGTTAGGTTTAATTGTGGTATTTCGGCGTTAAGGTACATTTAGGAAACACACACAAATTCATTTTGTTGTTATTTCGGCGTTGTGGTACTCAGCAGTATTTTAGCTGTCGGCGTTGTGGTCAATTTTGACATTCGGCGTTATGGTATTTCAGCGTTGTGGTAAAGTCGGCGTTGTGGTAAATTTTGACATTCGGCGTTATGGTATTTCGGGGTTATGGTATTTCGGCGTTGTGGTAACGACCCTTATAGGACGAAGTGCAAATACCCCTGCGCACGTGATTGGCCAGCAGCCGAAAGTTTTTCGAACAATTCTCTTCTTCATAACACTGGTGGCTGTGAACACTGGAAACTTCCCGACCACATTTCTTCTGACTGGGGGATTGGCGGCTACCCTGTACCCTGAGCATGGCCCCCACAAGGGTGGGGCTGGGTGAAGGGACTGACACAGATAAAATTTACGGGACGGCAGGTTATACATTCGGCTCCAGGAGTATTTTAAAGTAAAGCTTAAAAAAAACTGCCAATTACGTGCAAACATGGTTTATAATAACTATGACGCTTGGCCTTACGTCGCTTGGTTTCGCACGGGAACATTTGTAAAGACTGAACTTCTAAGAACAACTTTGTCAGCAAATAGGTGCTCACGAATGCAAACAAACTCCCTGAGGAAAAACGTCAGAATACGTTTTTGTAATTTATGATCACCGAATTGCCAACAATTTCTTGTCACGATCAGGGGCGTAGCCAGAGGGGGGGGGGGGGGGTGTTAGGGGTTCAAACCCCCTCCACCCCTTAGCACCAAATCTTGAATTAATTTCTTATTCATCACTCAAACAAATTTCATATTAAAATTAATAAAATTTTTACAATTACAATATTGAAATTTAAGTACCGAAAATTGCTAAAATAGCACTATTTTACACCTTAAAATCAAAATTTTTCGGGGGAGGACACCCGGACCCCCCCGCTTTAATATTGGGGGGGGGGGGGGCGGCATGCTTCTTAACACCCCCCATACACGTATCCTGGCTACGCCACCGGTCACGATGGCATTGATAAATATAAAAAGTTCTTTAGTCCCGCCTAAATTTGCACTCTACTCCGCTCTCATTGGCTGCTGCGCCATGCGTCCGTCACAGATTCGTGTCCCGTCTATGCACACGCGACCTCTCTCCCGTGCACACGGTCGTCATATGCGCTATCGTGAATCAGTAGTTTCGAAAACATGACGGTATCATCTTGTGCACAGGACATACTGGTACTGTTACTGTTATATTTTGACGTGACAACGTCTAATAAATCGATGAACGCCGGCTGCACGCACGAAAAAGTGTCTCGTTACCCACATTGTTCCGTTACGCTGTGTCCCGTTACGCTCATTGTTCCGTTACGCTGTGTCCCGTGACACTCATTGTACGCTTGCGCCGCATCTATCTCTCTTCCACTCGACTGTTTATAAAGTGAAGTGAAAAGTTAATGTGGTTTTCATTGCTTATTACAACAACAATTTCGGCAATAAAGGATATGCTTGCATTTTCAAAATCTGATTACTAGTATAATTTCAAGTATTTATTCTTTTATTATTCAAATAAAAATTACTCAATATTATTCATAAAGTATGCAATCATTTCATCAATGTTTTGTTATGACGTTGTCACGTTAAACTATCGTCCGTAAACCGACTTTACAGACAACCAATTTTTTTCTTCTAATTGTACACCCAGCTTTACTGATGACAATGCCCCGGTTTCCCTGCATCTTCCTTGTATGTGTGTCAGTCCACGACGACCTCGCTGGCGACGTGACGTTCCAAACGCGAAAGACCCTCCTTTCTCCATGGCCGCCGCGGTGGCTGTGCCGGCGCGGTGACCTCTCCGCTGGTCGCTGCAGCCTCGGGTCGTCTTCGTGACCGGCTGCACCGCCAACCAGTCCTCCTCCCAAGGTCGTTCCTGCGACGCGAGAATCCGCAGCACGGGTGGAAGGAAAACCATCCAACGTTCTTTCCCCATTCTTCTGGGAAGGCAGGTAACCCTAGACGTACGCACCAAACGATAGCGCGTTACAAATCGAAGGCAATGCCATCTATTGACGAATTCCTGAACTAAAAACTGTCACTAGCGCCTTTAGTTCGCTAGCAGCCTCAAAGCCTTCACTAAGCGGACGGGTCTCGTCAAAGATGACAGGAAATTTGCAAGACCTTACTATATGGCCGTGTGGCGGACATGGAGAAATGACACAAACTCACTGTTTGTGTGTCTATGACTTACCTCCTATGATTTTCTACTATAAAACTGAATCCATTCCATTTTCCACTCCTTTGAGGTTGGAATTTCATAAATTTATGTAGTTTATTTCACTCTCCGACCCATAAACTATCTACATGCAAAAAATCATGTCGATCCGTTTCTCCGTTGCACTTACGCATTTGTAATATTAGTAGGGATATATAAATACACATACATAATACATACATACTAGCTGAAGCGGATGTATGTTCTAGTATTTGTAAACAAATGAGTGTGTCTATGTTTACATCTGCTTTTGTTTTCTTACAGTTGAATCAGGAAATAGTAAGCCGCAGCTGGAGTCATGCCAGAAGGCAAGGATCGGGTGTGTGTGTGCACTGATTATTCCGTCAAGTTGAAGTCGTGACACCACATCGTGGGGACGAGACACGTCACGATGTGGCAGCTGCGCCCAGCCCGGGAGGTCCGAAACACGAGCCCTCGCGTCTGGAGGAAGGAGGGGGGGGGGGGGGGGGGAACCACACAGCGACCCGTCCAGGTTTGTTGTGCTTGGCTATCAGAGCGTGATAAGATAAAGCGAGGAGCCTCCCCTCCCCACTCCCCAACCAGCCATCATCTTCCCGCTCCGAGCCGGAAGGACAGGTCATATCCGCGTGCTGGCGCGCGCTCACTCTTCGGTTGCAGTACACAGGGCTTACGGGCGCGCGCTGTTGCCAAATGCCTGACACATCATGAGTTTCAGGATATGCGTTTCTTTGGAATCCTGACTGCAAAAAGAAAACCATTGTGAGAACTCGTATCATAATTTATTATATTTTTTTTTATACTATCGCGCTTATAAACTTATTTTGCTCTAAGTTAAAACAAGAAACCGTTTATACGCAATTCATTGGTACGAATTAATACGATGATTGCAAAGTGAACTTGATAAATAAATGAAAAAAATATATATATATATCACATACCACATGATCACTATCGCTACCACTGACCAAAATTAACCAAAGCTTCCTTAATTCCATTCCAGTTTTTTTTTTTTAATACTCACTTTCAACACAATCTTCCTCGTGGCCTACCAATGCAGTTTCTTTCTGGTGTTCCACCTTCCACAGTTTACATTTATGCAATACACATAAAGTGTGAAAAATAAAATCACATATGTGAGTGAATAACCCGTCAAGCGTGCGACTGTGACGAGTCACCGGACACAGCGCGGTCGCTTGGGCGCGAGACACGGCACTAACAGGCAGGCTGGTGCTCGGAAATGTCCCAAGGAAGCCGCCTCTATCGTTGCACTTGCTTGAGGACGGAACCTCGCTCCTCCGAACACTCGGCCGTGCCTACAGCAGTAGGAGCGAGCCTCCATTGCAGCGGAGCTCTCGCGCTGATACGACACGTCTGCACGGCTACAGCCACGATCGAAAATGTAGGAGCAGTTGAGATGTTTTTTTTTTCTTTCGAAAAAAAAAAATTCCATTCATTGTAAAATATTTCACGCTTTCGACCCCCATCTTACTTTAATAGCAAAAAACTTTGCCGCCGATCAAAATTTTGGTGAGTCAGTTACTGGGGAAATGCATTTTATGATTTAAAAAATATAAATAAATAGGTATATATGTATATATATACAACTGAAACATGGAGCATTTTGTCTTGAGATTTATTTGGTGGTGTCATAAAACATGAATTTATTAATAAAAAAGCTGAATTGAATACGCCTGTAGGTTTTTTTTTTCTGTGATACATTTTGGAATACTTCAAAATAGTTCCCAGTAGAACTGCTCTGCAAATAGAATCGTTTGATAGTCGACGTAGCTGCTCCGGCAGCGAAATCTAGCGGCGGGTGTGAAAACTGCGTGTGATTCGCGTCCATAAATGTAGTTGAAAACAAAATTTGCGTATGAAACTATCACGCTCGGCGTTATCATTTCGAGTCCTTGTTCCGTGTTATATGAGTGAGGGCACGTGAACTTGCTCGTCGCCGAGGGGTGGACGTTGCACGTCTCTGACGAGCGCTGGCAGCGCGTGCCTGCAGGGAAGCCTAAGATGCACATCAAGTTCTGTCCCTGCCCGATTACACCCGAACAATTCACCTTCGGCCAACCTCGGGTTTATTTATATCTATTTATATTTCTCTGTTTATTTTAATGTTAGCTATACTAACCTAACTAACCGTCCGTAGTGTTTTAAAGTGTTTTAATGTAGCTAACCTAACCTACCACTTTCAATATTTGAATTCATTTTTTTCCTGCGCGAAAATAAAACAAATCCCGAATTTGGCCGAAGGTGAATTGTTCGGGTGCAATCGGGAATGGCAGAACTTGATGTGCATCTTAGGTCTCCCGCGCCTGCACCAGAAGTGCCGGACTTGACACCGGTGACGACGAAACAGACCGCAGGCGCAGCAGAGAGCGCGCGCGGTGCACTAGCGCTGGCTGCCCAGTCGCCTAGATGCTGCAGATGTTGCAGCAACTCCACGCGAGTTCAGCTGCAGCTGCTGCGCGGGCAACTGGCCGGGCAACACACGCAGACCCGCGCATAATTTTCATTCTCCTGGTTTGTCTAGTTCTCCGTGAAAAAATAATGGAAATCGAAGGGGAAGAAGGAACGATTGAATTGTAGTAACTAGCGTGTGACTTAAAGAGCTGGTCAATAACTTTCGATTTCAATTGGGTTTTCACGATTTAGTATTAGAAAAAAACTTTCAAAGATTTTATTGCCTCATTTATTGATGCGATTTTAACAGAGTTTGATCGTAGGCATTTTTTTAAAAAAAAACTAACCTGATATAATTTATCAGGAAAGAATATTTAAAATTCTTAAGCCATGGTTGCGAAACCATAATCGAAATTTAAGTTCTAGGTTGGCTTAAAAAAATTTTTTCCCAAAGAGTTTAACTTTCATATTTTCCAGGGTAGAGCCTTGGAACGTCCATTTCTTCAAGGTCCATTCCTCCCGTCTTCCAGTTCCCCGGTAATGCTCCTTGTAAGATATCAGGACCCTTCAAAAGTAAATGGACTCAAAACCCCGCAAAGTTTAGGACTGCCACCGACAAACGAGTGTAATTTAATAATCATTGCTAGAGACTCAAAAAAATCGCGTGTTGTCGGATTCATAATGCGATAAGCTAGATTTAAAATGCTTATACGTTTTTTTCTACTGTTCGCTTTCAGTTCTTCTGGGGGACTGCGGGCCAATGAGAAACACTCAGCCAAAGAAGTAACCTTATCATTAGAGAGCTGCAAAATTCGCGGATTCATTTCGTGATATGCTACAATTCAAATAATTATACCTTAGCGCTGCTTGTACCACTGGTTCACTGTTAATCTGGAGTAATGAGGGCCAATTAGAGACCCTCACTCATTGAAGTGCCGAATCACAGACACTCAGTCGAGACGACTCACAAGTCAGCAGCCAATGAACAGGTGGCATTTGCCCGAGTGTGTAGAGTGTTGTAGAGTCTATCCTGGAGGTCATTGAACCCGCGTATTTTGCAGGTCTCTACTTATCACAAGCAACTCAACTGCAACTTGTCACAAGTCAGCAGCCAATGAACAGGTTGCATTTGCCTGCGCATGTTGAGATCTGTGGAGTCTATCCTGCACGTCAATGAATCCGTGGATTGATCCAGTCCCAACTCTGTATAAATTCTCACCTTGAATTCAAGAAGAACACGGTTCACAAATTATCCAGGGATGATGCGCTTGAAGGAGATACCGCGCTAGAAGCACCAGCGAGCGTCGGAATCATCACACCACCCCACTAACACAAACACACCCCTGCACTGTTAAAAATTTTCACTTCCGAAGTTGGCTACAAATTATCCAGGGATCTACGTAAGTTACCGGCTATCTTCGCGAATTCACGGACACTTGAGTAAAATTATTTTGAACATTAGTTTTAAAAAAAATAATTCTTGGTACATTAACAAAACATTCAAAAACTTTTGTCCACCTTGGTTTAAAACGAAACCTATAACTCGGAAGTCGAAATACGGCGTAGTTTCTAAAAATGATACAGTTTTTGGGAATTACGAAGAACTCTTCGATTTATTTCAGGTGAATTATTCGTTGGAAAGTCCGTAAATTAATTTTAATTTCTAAAGATGTGACCGTGGGGAAAATTTCATTACGTTTTAAAGGGAAAAACGGAAAAGGGGGGGGGGGGGGTGTAAGAAGAACCTCGTGCGTCGCCGAGTCGTATGAAACGAAACAAGAGGACAGACAGCCCCACAGCAACACCACAAGTCGCGGGCAAAACGAGCGCAGGCGCCGCCACAATGGACGGAAGGCGGGGCCCGTTCGTTTCGACACCCGACTCGTTCCTTGCGACACGCGCGCTCCGTGTTCCTGAACACGCCACAAAGAACAAGTCTTCCCGTGCGGGGTTTCCACGTGGCACGAGCATCTGCAGAGCAGCTCGGTTCACCGCCGGGTCCACTACAGAACTTAGAGTCGTTCTTTTTCCGGTGTTGCGCCATGCTGCAACTGGGTCGAACCAAGCTCGGTGGAGAGCATCTCGTGTCCACCATTTTGTGGGTCGATTGCCAGTACAATAGAAGGTTAATTATTTTTTTTTGTCGTGGAAAATAGCACGTTGTAGGCAGACAACGAAATAAAACGAAATCACCAAATAAATATTAAGGAAACTGAAAAGCTTTAAATAAAAAGGGTGCCGAGAAGGGGAAAAAAGGGGGGGAGGTGGTTAGGTTGAGTTCCAAATAATTGTTTAATACTTGTGTTTACCCTCATAGCACGATATAAATTACAATTATATTGCTAATAAAATAAATTGAAACCTTACAAGTTATGTAATTTTTCCAGATAACATTTATAGTTATGGCTAATGTAACTTTTAGTCTTTATATATATATATGTTAGCGTTAAAATATAAATTTACTTTTAAAGTCCTTAAAAACCATAAATGAAAAACAGTTATTATCTCTGCATACTCATTATTAAAGGATAATCACTACAATGCCAGTATATATTTAGTCATAAGAAGACACTAATTGTAGAAGCGAAATAGGGGTGTTAGTGTTTATAATACTAACGCCTATCCTCTGTATTTTTTGAAAAATTGATGTGAAATTACAAATATTCGTAAATTTGTTCATTTACACGAAACAATTTTATCTCTACAAAATAATGCTCGCAGTAGTACTGGGTTCGGATTCTTACCCGGGCATTTATGTTTTGTGTTGTCCCAGTACCGCCAATAGTTAAAGTTATTTGTTAACCGTTCCCTGGATAGCGCACATTAATAAGCATGATCAAAGTCCAATTATTGAATATAACTTAACTTTTCAATTGTTTTTAAAAAAATGCTTAAACGAAACATCAGTTAAAATATAAATTATGCGCAGGGGCATGCAGATTTCGCGAAAAGATTTCGAGACCAGTTGAAAGTTAAAACACTGTAGCATCATCTGTGTTTCGTGATTGGGTAGTTTATTTCCTATTTGATGTCGATCGTTTCATAACCAACAACAGTGATTCAGTGCGCAAGTAAACCCGTCCTGAGTGGCTCGGTCGAATAAGGCAACGACTTCTCTCGCAGACGGCCGCCAATCACAAGGAAGGAACCACAGGTGCGGGTGTACCTTGTTGCAGTCTAATAAGTGTTCAGATCCTTTCGCGAAAAATGCCTGCCCCTAAATGCGCCAATTTTCGTAACAAAAACTCAGTATGTATTTCATAAATGCAAAAATAACCATAGCCACGTGCTGTAGAAAGTTACAGTATCTTTGTTGCAGTGTTACGAACTGGTTTCAAAACGCGTTACCGCGCGCTTCTTCACAAGCAACAGTCAGCTGCAACTCTGACACAATAATGGTGCCTGCACACTCGAAATGTGACCTACCCAGTAAATATTACAACAGACTATTTTTTACAGATGTGGCATATTGTATTGTATAGCTACGAACCCTTACTTTTATGTTTTATTTTTCCAAGTGATTTTTTGGAATAGAGTTTAGTGTTTTTTTCTTCTTAATTTATTTTATTCATTAAGCTTCCTTAATTTATTGTATTCAATAGTGTGGTCCCAATTTTCAGTGTAAAAGTGTTTTATTTTATAATGTAGTGTAATAACACGAGTAAATTGAAAACCGGCCTAGTGTTGAATTTTGTTCGTGTATAAAATAAATAAATAAATAAATATTACTCGGCAACTGGTTTCCGAATGATTCATTTGTAAGAGAACTGAATTTTTCCTCCCTCCTGCGTGCGGCCTAGACGGCTGAGTGACGGTGGGCTTGTGGCAGGGAGGGGGAGGGGGTGCTCGGAGGAAGCCCGCCCGATCACGTGACTGCGGGAGAAGTGTGCCACAGACTGAGACGAGACGAGACTCCGCCACGCTGCGTCTGGGCGCTTTCACCGCGCGCCCTCTGCCGCCACGTCGCATTTTTTTGGTGAATGTTCTTTACTTTTAAAAAACATTCCTTTGGAAACCAGTTGCCAAAATTACATATTAATAACACTAACCCACGTGGCAGTTGACTCCAAGACTCAAGATCGCACTCTACTTAATATTGCATTCCCATGCCACAAGGATTACAGACGTCGTTGGCCGCGAACCAATACACGTCGTCAAAAAAAAAAAAAAAACTATGAGAAGATGCAAAAAAAAAAAAAAAAAAAGGCACTTTGAATTTCAGTTGATGAGAGAAATGAATGCAGGAAAGGTACTCGGAATTGTTCGGACCAGCTGTAGCACACTGAAGCTGTCCAGTATGCTCTGTGGATGAAAAAAAGTGGGCCCGAGCGAGGTGGCACGTCAGGGAGTGTTCTCGAAGCCCGGCTCGGTCATTCTCATTTCAGATTACAACACATTTTCTTCTCCGAATCACTATTCATGAATGAATATACACCAAGAATACTCTTATTCGTGCATTTCCCCTAAAAAAAAAAAAAAAAAAAAAAACTCCAATACTATGTAGTCAATCCGAAGGAAAAAAATTGCATAAATTACGTGGTCATAAAACTTGACAATTTACTACCAAAAAAATATCACAAACATACATATCTATATTAAAAAAAAAACAACACTTAAACTAGTTCTGTTAGAGCATTCTTCCTAGTCTCTCTGAAAGAATTCACTAACCAAAAAGAAAATGATAAAACTTAACTATGGTTAAATTAACTTAAATCAAACAAAGAAAGAGGAGAAGGAAGGCAAGAAAGTTTCGAGATCTAGACTTAAGTTTATGCTGTTTTTATGAAATGTTTTCTCAATTATATAGTATGTATATATGTATGTACAATTTGACTTCTTCTACATCCCAGAGCACTCCAACTCCATGTGGAATCCACAGAACAAAAAAATTAATTAAATAAATAACATTACAGCTTCAAGGCTAGCACACTTCCTCTGCTCGCTCGAATACAGATCTGATCAGGTTGGAGAAGGATTCTGGGTGGAGTGGTTGGCTCTGACCACCGAGCAACATCTCGTAAGTGAAACTTACTTACAATGGAAGCTGGACAGAGTGAGCTGCAGAGACAACATGGGTGAGAGTAGCTTTCCGACTTGGCTGCAGATGCGATCCGGGGCAGGGCCGGTGCAAGGTAAATTGGCGCCCTAGGCGAAAAACCTAAATTCCCCCCCCCCGGGCCGGAAAACCCAAAAAAATTTTCCTTGCCTCAAAATACATCACGTAAGCCTAAGATTTTGTCAAAAATCAAACGTAGGCAGCTTGTGTTTTTTTTTTTTTTTTTACTTATTACGAATCATAAACAGGACACTGTGGACTTTAAATAATCACTTATATAAATATAAACATTCCAAACTGTTACAAAAATCCATTTTCATCTAGTTTCAATAATCGTTAAACATATTATACGAGCTGTTATGTGTCGTGCTGCGCCGCCCCCGGCTACTTGGCGCCCTGGGCGGTTGCCTGGTTCGCCTGTACGGACGCGCCGGCCCTGATCCGGGGACAGGAATAAAATGACATGAGGACCGAAAGGGTGATTCGAGGACCCCACGTGCGATGCGAGACAACAATCGCCAGTCGAGGACCACAGGGGTTGATGACGAGAGGATCACAACGGTGGTTAGACCACCAAGGCGATAAAAGTACCACACAGGTTACAATTTCCACAAAGGGTAGATGCAAAGACCACAAAGGTGATCCGGAGCCTCAACAGTGATCCAAAGACTACAAGGGTGGTGATTCGAAGATCATTGTGGTGATAAGAGAACCGCAATATTGATCCGAAGGCCCAGAAGACGACACAAAGACTACAAATGCGATACGAGGACCTCAATGATGATACGTGGACAAAAATGGTGATTATCGGTCCACGAAGTCCATTCAATGACCACGAAGAGTGAGACGAGGACAGCAGGTATTTTTCGGGGGCCACAAGGGTATGATATAGGAGAATAAAGGTAACTAGGGTGATTTGGGATGTATTTAAGGTAACTATGCCAGGAGTTATCGCATTTTTTAAAACCAAACTAACCAGTAATTAAAATCTGAAAACTATAAGTAACTGAGCTTGCTGTATTTTTGGTATTTCGAGGGAGAATAAAACTATGTTTGAGCTATTTTCTGCGTACGCAATGTCTGAAAAGAGTTGAAATAAATACGAGAGTGAAATTTTACGAGTTATAAGTGAATAGCTTACATCTTACATGATTGTCAAACTAATATAATTAAACAAAATAAAGTTTCTCCAAAATTTAAGTTTTACCCACAGTTTGCAGGGTGTATATGGAGAAAAAAAAATATTATGATGGATGAACGGAATGTTGAAAACTGCCAGGCTGCTGAAGGACCAACGGATGACGGACGGACGCGACGGACTATTGTGATTCCGGATTAACAAACCAGAAGATCCAACCATTGGACCAATAGGCTGGCCATTTTTACAGGTGAAATAGATTTACACAAGCGTCACATTATAAGCATGTTTTATTATTGGTCTGCTGCATTTGGATACAGTGAATGAAACATAGTGAACTCCCTCTAAGTGCTGGGGCTGTATGTACACTGTTAAGAGCTTTTACAGTAAATTTATGGACTTTTCAAAGTAGAATGAATCTGACACAAATGAAATGTTCTTAGTTTCTGATTACGGGATCTCAGCAGCAACTAGACCACATCCCAGCTTCCCAGTTCTGTGTTCCGTTAAATAGGACGAACAGGTGCGTGTGAGGAAACAGAAGAGTGTTTCAGGTGTGGATCCTGAAGGTTTCGGTAATAATCCAATACTATTCTTCGGAGATCATGTTCGAAGTAAGTAAATGCAGTGTCTGTAAATCTACGGAAAATGTTAGCATATTTATAAAGATCTCCGGATATTTATAACCATAGAGTTCTTCGTGATTTCAAGGTTAAATTTTTTTAAATTTTTAACAGAGTAAGCGCGCCCATGCGCTTCATGCTAGTTCCAGGATGCCTCCTTTACTACAGACATCATAGATAGGACAATCTCATGGTATAACTTGGCAACATTGTTAAAAGAAAACAATATTTTTTTATCATTGATCTGCTTCTGAAATTGTCCCGCAGTTTACGTGGAGGACCGTGAGCCAATGAGAAACCTCCAACCAAAGAAGTGTCGAATTACGGGTAAAACCAATCACGACATCCCTCAGGATAGCAGCCAAGGTGGCATTTCCCAGAGTATGTAGTATGTAGAGAACAAGGGAGTTCATTCAGATATCATTGTACCCGCGATTTTTCCAGCCTCTAAATATAGGCGATTCTCACTTCACTATAAAAAATTTATGTAATTTTACACGACTCTTATTGGCAGTACGAATATCCTTGGATGTTGGTGACTTTTTTTAAAAAACCAATTTACGAATGTGTATTTTAAACAATCAAATCTATGTAAGACTAAAATGTCATAGTGTAAAGTTGCGCCAACAATTTTGTTCTCAATTTAGCTTCATGTAAAGGGTTTTTGCAATATCTTAATGTAAAATTCACCTACATTGACTGTGTAGTATAAAGCTTAGGTTTTGAGATTAACCACTAACTTTGGTAAACACTACACCAACAATGCCCATGTAAATTTAGTTTCTTATTTTTGTGTTTCAACGCACATCACGTGTAAAATAACGTTAAAACTGTCTAACTACTATACATGGCCGTGGACCAGAACTTGCTGGCTGAACGTTCTTTATGTTTTCTGAACGATTTTTGCAATGGGGAAGCTTGAACACAATAATTTTGTTTGACCAACTGAACGTTATAGAGAAAAATCAAGAACGGACAAAGAAATGAGCACACAAACACATGGAGAACAAAATCAGCCGATGTCAAAAGTTGGAAGCGTAGACAGCACAGACGAACACAGCGAGTGAGCTGACAGCGACGGGACAGTTGCAATAAAAAAAACCGTAAACACAGACAAAAAAAAAAAGACATTGGACAAGACGGCGACAAACAGAATGATCCCCCAACTGTATCTGGAATGTGTTCCAGTTAGCGTGGCCACGCCATGGGGCGACACTCACCCAGCTGTTGCTGCTGCAAGTGAAAGCTCGCCCCAACTTTCCTCCGACCAGGATACCGAGCTCAGCTCGCAGAGTCACGACTGCGCGAGCTAGCCTCGTACTTTCCGACCGTCCCTCGTGGACTGTGCTGGCGTCCTCACTGGTGCACCCAGCACAGCTTTACGTGCAGTTGTAGTACGATCACACTGAACCAGTTTCATGCATTATTACTAGGGCCATGAAAATTTCGCTAAAAGATCCCGAGAGTAGCTGGAAGTTAAAACACTGTAGCATCGTCTGTGTTTCGTGATTGGGTGAGTTACTTTGAGGTGCATGTCGATTGTTACAACAACCAATCACACTAATTCAGTGTGGAAGCAAACTCGTCCTTAGTGGCTCGTGCAAACAAGGCAACGACTTCTCTCGCAAACGGCCGCCAATCACAAGGAAGAAACCGCTGGTGTGGGTATACCTTGTTTACCTTTCCGCGAAAATTTCCTGCCCCTAATTATTACACAACACACACATTGCATTACATTAATTATACAATAATCACCGGGTAAAAAAAAAAAAATCTTATTCACGCTGTATAGGCTTTGATATTTTGTCTGCAATGTTGATGAGTCTTTTACGAGGGAAAAAAAGTCAAAGAAAGTGGGAAACATGGCGGTCAAATCTTGTGCGCGCGACCTACTGTTGCTGTCGCTGTTATTTTTTTTTTTTTTTTCAGTTGCGCACCCAGCTTTAGTCCATGGTGTGTTTGATTTAATTTATGTGCGAACAAGTGCTGTTTACATCTCGTTCTAATATTCAAACCAAGGATGTATGTACTCCTCCCAGCGCCGGCTGGACTGCAGCAGGGAGGGGAGGGGGCAGTGCGTTGAGGCAGGGTCGCCAACTGTGGCGGTGGTAACGGTCCCAGCATCCACAAATGGCCGTCGTTATCTGGGTTATGGGTCCCGCCAGCTAGCTTGTTCTGACCCGGGTCTCATCCTGTCACTTCACATTCCACTAGCAGAACACAAAAGACGTTGTCCTGCCAGTGTTTATTTATTTATCTCTCTACATCCAAACTGGCTGGTTTGTATGCAATCTAGAATTTATAAAACATTTTAGAACAAATCTGGAAAAAATGAAACATATCTCATATTGATAGGCTTCTATTATTTATATTGGTATAAATTGATAATAAATTACCATTTTTTTAAAATAATTTACGTGAACGAAAAAGATTTTTGACTATTCTAATCGCTATATAATTGAAACAACTTAAAATAATTTAAACTAATACTAATATCTAACGTAACACAAGTGGATAAACAATATTTTTTGGAAATATTATCAGTGTTCAAATATCTATGTAGCCTATAGCAATTTTCATGGCGATCTGTTGAACGGTATAGAAGTTAACGCGCTGCAGCGCCATCTAGCGGCGAATTATAGCAAAACCTTCACCTTTTACAGCGTTCGAGTTTATCAACGTCATACATACCAACATCCTATATATAATATATGTATAAACACACACACGTGTATTTACCCGAAAGCGATCATTCCATCTGCATTGGGTGGTGTTGTATTTACTAGACAATACTTTATATTATGTTCCGTATTTTTAAATGTCGAAGACATATTTATAATTCATACTGTAGATCTATATAGTAAGAAAACTATATCTCTTACAGAAATATTAAAATATTTTTAACTAAATTATGTCACTGGCTATTGTGAGACACTTTTGATTTATCTGAGTGTCAATAAACGTTTTTGATGAACATTTTTGTTAAATTTATCGAGGAGATAACGTTTCGTAATTATAATTCAGTTCAGCCAGGGTTTTAGATGTTACTTGAACGTTTTTGACTGGCAAGGCAAATTCGAAGGACAGTTACGCCCGCAGGAAGTGAGGAACAGGAAGCACTGAGCCTAAATTCAAAAACTTCTCGCCAATTCTTTGATTTATAAAAATTATAGTACTGGTTTTCCTAATAAGACATTTTGGTTAAGTGACACTAGAATCAACACTTTTTGAAAGATGATTTCATCAGCTATTATAGAGATAAGAATTTGAAGTGAATTGCGGTAAAAAAAAATAACACCGATAAGATTGCCAATACAACATATTACACCAAAATGCAACTAAAATCAATAAACTAATCAACATTCATTTTAACAGACCTTAATTCAATTGTCAAAAATGTAATATTTCAATAGGCCTATATAAAATATAATAAGTTTAGCATGAACATTGTACAAAATACTGAGAGCTTTAATTTTTTAATCAGTCCGATTTTACATTGATACTGGGTTGGTAGATTTTTCAAAACATAAATGCTTGCTGAATTACATTATTTCAAAACTCATTCCTTGACCTACTAGTTACAGATAGCTTTATTATAAAACCGTATCATATCTCTCAGTTAAAATTGCACTAATTTGGTGGAATAAGGGATAAAAAAAACATTTAAGTGTCATATTTGTTGAATAACATACCTATCTTTAAGAATAGACAGAACTTCTAAAATTAAAAATGATAGCACCGAAATATCTAGTTTTAAAAAAAAAAAGAAAAAAAGAAAACACAATATAAAAAAAATTGGTTGTCTGTAAAGTCGGTTTACGGACGATAGTTTAACGTGACAACGTCATAACAAAACATTGATGAAATGATTGCATACTTTTATGAATAAAATTGAATCATTTTTATTGAATTATCACTATTTTGTATGCATACAAAGAAGGAGTGACATGAAATCTACAATTTAATTGATAAATTTACTTTTATTTGCACTCATTAATTCAAATATGTTTATTACTTTAACGAAGAGATTATTTTAACTATAACCTTTATACGTGTTTGCTATTTAACTTCTTCCAATCTGAATTATTCTGTTAAGGATAGGACGATGATAGGAAAAGTAGGAAACGAATGGGAGAGTTTCAAGTTGAATTTGCCTCGAAAAAGTCAAATCGATGGTTGTTCCAATCGAGTGGAAGAGAGATAGATGCGGCGCAAGCGTACAATGAGCGTAACGGGACACAGCGTAACGGGACACTTTTTCGTGCGTGCAGCCGGCGTTCATCGCTTTATTTGACGTTGTCACGTCAATAAAACCACAAGATCTTGTCCTCTAGCGAGGAGTCACAGGTGAAAATGGTCGGCGCAGCGGGACCGCACTTTGGAAGCCCCTGACTTATAGCGTAACGGAACACCGCTTCCTGGTCCACGGGTCGTAGCGTCCATGCAGTAAATGGAACAGGGAGCACGAGCGCACGTGGACGCGGCGTCGTTGCCGTGGTTACAGCCGCGCTGCTGCTCTGAACGGCACCTCCACGCCAAGATTAGCAAGAGTCGACACTTCTCAGTGTCCATTACGTCTGGCTGCGCGCCCGCAAACATGTGCTTACACGCACTGTACTTTCACCCAGGGGGTGGCCGCGTCTGCATGATAACATGGTTAAGTGTTCGAATCCATCTTTTTTTTCCCAGCCAATTGTTGCGCCATATTGGTAAGACGCCCAAAACATTGCCTTAAGTGTAATTTTTGAACTGTGGAAACAGTTTTAAATTGCTTTTTTTTTTATGACTGAGACTTTTTTATTTTTAACGACGGAGATTTTAACTGATACATACTAACCTTCATCAGACGTTTTCGCTATGTTTTGGGCGGAACAATATGGCGGCGGGGAGGTTAAAAAAAAGTGGCTTCACGTCACAGCTTCCCGTCTCCTCACAGTTCCTAACGCTATGAATTTTACCAAAGATTCCTTTTGGAAACCAGTTGTCAAGAAATAGTCTATAATTTTACAAGAAAAATACCTACTGTTAATTTCACAACACATTGTTATGGTTTTTTTTTTTCCCATGTGTAAGAATACTTTTTTTTGTTGTAAAATACAGAAATGTTCTTGTTGCGCTTACGAAAATTGTTGAATAATTTTAAATTTACATTGATGTTTTAAACAACCATAAAAGATAATCGAATATTCAACAATTTTACTTAATTTTGTTTTATGTTTCTTATTTGTGTTTGTAGCGATACAGTTGCTTTCATATAAATGTACAAATATGTGTAATTTTACATGATTATTTCAGTTCCATTTACAAAAAAAAAATATTGCAGTGTGCCATGAAGCTAAAAACTGTCAGGAGATGACCCGGCGACCAGTTAGCCAAATAAAAGGAAACAAAAAAAAGTCGAGAATATGCCACACAACAGCTGTACAGTGGCACACTTTACTTTTGCTCGTGTGTATTTTTTTGCAATAGAACCTGAAGTTGTGATTTTCACCACTAAAATTTTGCTGCTACGCAGTTTTTAATATTTGCAACGAACAATAAAAGTATTTTAACATGTTGCTTTGGTTGTTCCTTACTTAAAAATCAATTAATTTTGAATTATAATACGGTTAATATTCCCAGCGAATTACGACCACAAAAAAAATTACAAAGGTTGCCAACATTTTCTTTCACGTTTCCACGTTGTTGAGGTTACCTCCAAATCCCGCACAGTTCTCGTATTTCCAAAGAGGAAATAAGAGCGATATTTAGTTATAGCATCGAGTTGCCGCTCTTTGTGGGCCAGACCTTCCCCAACCCTCGACGTCATGGAGATCACGAGACGGGAAGGTAAGAGAGACATGTATGTACTTCCGCGGCGCCGATGGAAGCTTCGCCCGGCGGAGTGTGCACAAGTGGGTGTTGGTTAGTGGAGGGGGGGGGGGGGGGGGGGGGGTTTGAGCGCTTCAAGGTCGCCGTGTTGGCTACTGTCCTCCAAGGCAGCCGCGAGCTAACGGTGCCCGCAGTCGCCCCCTCCCCCCTCCCAGGGTACTACAACTCTACAAGCGTCCCAGGGGCCGCGGGTAATTCCTCCTCCGAGGGCCTCCACACCCGCGCAGTCGCGTCCTGTCTCCATGCGTCGGAGCTGACGGTGCAGATGCGGATGTTGAAGTTATACTTCTAATGCGACTTCCAACCAGGTTGCGTTGAACGTTTAACGCTACCATGGAGAATAACGCTACCATGGAGAATTATTAGCATGCAATTAAAAACTAATTTTTTTTAATGATGCCAAAGAAGTATAACTTCTCAAGCGCGTAACTAAGTACACGCACCCTTTTTTTTAAAAAAATCTGATAGTTTAACTGATGAAGAGATGGCTTTAGTATTTAAGTAAGTTTTATACATTGTTATAACTTTGTACCCGTGCTTTACTTAAAATACTCATTTTTTATTGAATTATATTTTCATTTATTAATGTAACAATGTTGTAATTTATACGTTTTTTTTTGTTTATACGTTACATTGAATTTTAATAAATTGCTCTTTTTTTAACTTTCATCTTTATAAAAATATTGTAAAGTTTTTTTTAGGTTATATTTTATACATTTGTTTCTCAGTTATTATATGTACATTTACAAATGTTTGCATTTGTCAAAATACCGTATGTAATTTGAAGTGACTAGATGCACTCACATTCAAGCTTGCTTTCGTGAGTGCTAAATTTCCTGGTTAATTAAGTGAATATTGTTAACAAAGTGTAAAAAAGGGGGAAATAAATTATTATTATTATTATTATTATTATTATTGGTTAGTTCACGTGACATATAGTTAGTGACCTGAAAAATTCGCGGGTTCATTTCGTGTTATGCTCAAATTCAAATAATTATACCTTAGTGCTGCTTCTGTCATTGGTTCACTGTTAATCTGGAGAACTGAGGGCCAGTTAGAGACCCTCACTCATAGAAGTGTCGAATCACAGGCCACCCAGTCGAGACGACTCACAAGTCAGCAGCCAATGGACAATTGGTATTTGCCCGAGTGTGTAAAGGATATTAGAGTCTATCCTGAAGGTCATTGAACCCGCGAATGTTTCCGGTCTCTACCTATAACGCCAGGCGCTGATGGTGCAGTCGGCGTCTGAACGGCTCTCTCCGATCAGCGCTGGCCAACTGGAACTCCCGAGGTCTGACAGGTCCAGTCAGCACCATCTGTATCTGAAGGCGTGAACAACATTCGGCCAATGAGAAGCACGGCGAGTACAAACAAACTGCAAGATCGTGAGAAAATGATAATATTTCTAAACAAACGTTTTAATTGCGTGTTTACATAATTTCGTCTTTGGCACCACTTTTGTTTGATTTGCTTTTTCCGTTTCAGACTGAAAACACAGTACACGAAAAAATGAATAAAATGGTAAACGTGTGTGCGGGCATGAAAATAACAGGTTTGAACCAAATATATATTAAACTCTTAGATTTGAATAAAAAATAGAATCGAAATTCTATTAATATATACCTACTGACAATATCTATTTTGTATAAAGTTCTCCAGCAAAGCAAACATACTATACCAATCTACCGTGTTGCCCTCAGTGAATGATCACGTCAACCAGACTCATCAACAAGTGAATGTGGCATGTTGCTACAGAAAATCCATCAGACAGCATGGAGACAACACGGTCAGACGGAAGCGACTGCGGCAATTCAAATAATTCCATTTTACCCGTTACTATAGTCAATGTCATTTAAGTTTTCTCAGAACAGATAGTTTTCAAAACTAGTGCTAATGGTGTACGTATCCTTCTGTAATTATTGTTCTGTTTGCAGTGTTTTTTTAGCAACAACACGTGGTTGTCAGAGTTCGCAGACAATCACCATGCTATGCTTTGCAAGTTACACTGTAAACTGTTTCTGTACTTTTTACAAGGAAAATCCTTGTTGCCTCAGTGACCAACGATATCACTTATAAAACTGCAAGGCAGAGCTTTGTATAATTGTAATTGCCTTGCAATTTTACAAGTGATATCTTTGGCAACTCAGTTTCCAAGGACTATCCTTGTAAAAGTAGAAACATTTTTTTGCAGTGTACCGTTGGTGGACACAGGGTGGATAGAGGCAATACAGTTATTCTCAAGAAAAAAAAAGTGATATCTCGGTCGGTGAAATAAGTACGTTATTTTGGGCGGTGCGTGGTGGCTATTACAACACCCGGAACTACGGAAAACAAAGCACGTTGAGAATGATAAAGTAGGCTTAACTGTCCAAACCCCTTTTTGACGTAAGGTTTTTTTTCATATAAAAATAATTATTATATTTTTATTTTCAAATCTTCTCCCGGGGAAAAAAAATTTCCTGTATCCGCCACTGCAAGGTACATTTGGGAAATGAGTACCGTTGGTAATTGTAACATTTTTAGATATGTTAGCTAGGGGCATACGTAGGAAAGGGGGGGGGGAATTGAGGAGGGTATATATATTATCATCCCGATATTCCAAAGAGTCTCTATCAGTCCCAAACAAACAAAATTAATTAATTTTGAAAGAAAACGGTGGGCCAAGAGGTTCTATCACTTGCCCCCTCCTCCCTGAGATGAAGTGCAGGCTACATCGCACCGAGCAGCAGAGACGTGAAGCTTGTTCGGAGCTGACGTGTCTCTCCTGGCACCTCTCTGGCCGAGAGGACCGGCGCGCCAGGGGCGTAACTGGACCAGTTTACACCGAGGGCAAGAACTCATCTTGACGGTCCCCCACCCCCTCCCCAGCCCTCTTTTTTCCAAACCAACCACACCAAAAACCTTTCCCGACAGCACCTCACATCATCACCACACATTAACTCCACTATTCCAAAAAATTTTTGATCGAAATTACATTTGTAAATAAACTGATTTATTTGAATACATCGCAAGCTAGATCGGTTTGCGAAAAATATACCATTGTTTTAAATATTTGACAATATGCATGTATCCGTGTGTATCTTTAAATTCAGTTCGTATGTCCTCCAACATTTTGTGAAGTTATGGAGGAAAAAAAAATAATGAAGTGAAATTTTACGGTACGCGCGCACCATGAAACAAAATCGAATTAAAAAAAACAATTGTTGAAACTTACAAGGATGTTTTTAAACGTTTTGTAATAAATATGAAAGTGTTACGACGTGTTGCCTTTAGGTAAAATGCCATCAGGCAAATCCATTTTTTTTTATTTTTTTGACGTGACAACGTCTAATAAATCGATGAACGCCGGCTGCACGCACGAAAAAGTGTCCCGTTACGCACATTGCCCCGTTACGCTGTGTCCCGTTACGCTCATTGTACGCTTGCGCCGCATCTATATCTCTTCCACTCGACTGTTTATAAAGTGAAGTGAAAAGTTAATGTGGTTTCATTGCTTATTACAACAACAATTTCGGCAATAAAGGTTCATTATTCTTGCATTTTAAAAATCTGATTACTAGTATAATTTCAAGTATTTATTCTTTTATTATTAAAAAAAAAATGATTCAATTTTATTCATAAAAGTATGCAATCATTTCATCAATGTTTTGTTATGACGTCACGTTAAACTATTGTCCGTAAACCGACTTTACAGACAACCTATATTTTTTTACTGAAAACGGAATAAAATGATTTGTGGCCGCTACAAATTCATTTGTAGTTGATCCCGGCACCGCAGAGCAGCGGTGATGTCGAGGCGCGAATGTCCGAGCGGTGGACGGGAAACCAGGCCACTGAAGACAGCGAAAGCCCACTGATTACTGGAGCGACCCAGTTTCTCAGTATCGCCACTGGTTTCCACTCGTTTCCCCAAGCGGATCGATAGTCCGAAGGTGGGTTTACGATTGAAAATTAAGAATTAAGAATTAGGTGTGTGTACTTAACGATATGACCACGCATACAAGCGGGACGGTTTATGATTGTCGTGTAGGATATTTGACGGGCCGTGCGCGGATCATGTGTTGACTACGAACAGAGTAAGTAGGCTTCCCAAGACAATCTGAGGAAATCTGATGTGCAAGCACATGAAATAGAGCTGGCAACGCTGCGCCTACAGGGTAAGCACAGACAGCAATGAAGGCAGCCAAATAAAGATACTTATTTTCAAACGTCAACTTCCCCATTTGTTAAGTTTATATCCCTGAATCGGTACTAGGCCGGTAAAACGGACCTGAAACCCCACATCGCAAGTAGCTTCTGAGACGGCGGGTTGAGAGATGTGACAACCAGGGGGGGGGGGGGGACAACTTATTTACGCAGCTTGTTTTCAACAACAAATCTAGTCTTTATAACTGCACGGCACACGAGCGGAGAAAGAGCGAACAATGCATGTATACGCAAAGTTAAAATGAAAACACTGATAAGGCAGATTAGATAGACCATAACTTGAAGTGAATATCTGAAGTGTGCGGCAGCCTAAATTCCGTTAATTACTCACACCACCCCGGCTGCGATAGCGACGACTGGGCGGTGGAAAGCAGCTGAGTTTGCAGTAAATGTGCATGTGCTCGAAATTAAGTACTTAACGTTCAAGGGAAATCGCCCACCAAAAACATCCGGCGACGTAAGAGTCCTGAAATACTGCGGAGAAGGTTACGTAATAAGAATACCTCAATGCAGTAGAGACGATGTCGGAATGATACATAATGCATTTTAAAACAAGGGTAGCACTAAATGATCTGAACTGAGGCATAGGTGCCTAAATGTAACATGAAATAGGAATATTGGACAGAGTGCACTCGTATATTACTTTCAATTCATCGTTAATTCTTTAGCCAGTATCAAATATTATGCCTACAGCCATTGTGGTGCTCTGTTATTTGTTTACATTTATAGTCTGGCGTAAGAAGTTAAATCGGCCCTTAAATCATCGGTGCAGCAAAGCGAAACTAAGGCCTGCTTGCTCAGTTACGTGAGGAAAATGGAAGCAAAAACTTTGCAGGTTACTTTTCAAGTAACGATTAGGTACGCCTACGTGTCTGGCACTGAGACTTCTTCAAGTGAAGAAGCTAAGAGGTCGAGTTCATCGTCCAACATGAGTAAGGGTCGTGAGCGGTTCATCTTAAGGGGTAGGATCCTTAATTGTTTTGCTTCCATAACTTCGTGTTTTTGCTCATTATTTTATAAAACTATATTTAACGATCGTTAATTTTTAGAAATTTAATATCAAAATTGTCAATCCTAGCATGAACTAAGAGCATGCAATCGTGTTTTATTAAGTTTTAATTTAACTGCTTGTGGATAGCCTTATTAGTGTATTACTTAATTTTTTGTATATAATTCATAAATCACTAAAAAAAAAATGGTTTTCCATAATCTTACAAACTTGAGGTTTTCAGGGTTTTGGGAAGTTCAAATTTGTATTGATTTATGAATGATGATATTCAAAATATGTCAAAGGCTACACACAAACGGTTAATTTAAAACTGCATAAAACAAGTTTACATGCTCTTAGTTCACATTGTAATTTACATAAAAATTGACCTTTAAATCTCATAAAGCTATTAATTATGTAAGTATTAAATTTCTGGATCACTTTATAAACATATTTATGTTATGAATTTATTAAAAATAATTATCAAAAACTCGAAATTATGGAAGCAAAGTAATTTAGGACTCTGCCCCCTTAAGAGCGACGGTGTCATTGAAACTTGGAAATGTTGTATGATTCGGGATGCAATCGGAGAAGATGCACAAGCAGACGGCTGGTAAAACAGTGACCTACGTAAGAGAATCTCGACGCGCATAGCTGTATTGTGTTACAATTCTGCACAGAAGTGCCGATAAGCAGGGACCTCTGAGAACTCAAGCGGACTCGCAACATCACATCTCTGCGACCACAGAGTTCATTCATTCGTCATGACTAAGGACCGGAAAAATTCGCGGGTTCAATGAACTGTAGGATGAACGCCATAGTTCTACGTACACTCGGTCAAAAGTCACCCACTCATTGGTTGCTGTCTTGTGAGACGTCCCAACGTAGCAGCCTGTGATTCGATACAGCTTTGGTTGGGTGTTTCTCATTGGCCCAGAGTCATCCAGGTGAGTTGTGAGCCAATATCAGAGGCAGCACTGAGGTATAACTATTTGTATTTTAGCCTATCACGAAATCAACTCGCGAATTTTTCCGGTCTCTAGTCATGACTGTTCGTCTCGTCTCCGGTGGCATCAATAGATACGGATGCATGATCTTACATGGGGTAGTCTGTGATCAGCTGCGCTGAAAACCGAGATTCCAACCCACAGTGGTTTCCCACTGATTTTCAAGAGATTTTTTTGAAGTGAGACTTCTTTGCAGAGGGAGTTACAATTTTTCGAGCGTTACGAAAATTTCGATCGCGTAAGGGGAATATAGTTAGTTAGGTACGTGGTGGGGGGAACCGGGAGAGGAGACCGCATAGGAGAGGCAGAAATGACGCAGCAATCTTTCGCAGTTGCATACTTGCACGCTTGTCTACTTGCGCACTTACAAATTTTAACATTGGCATACTGGCGTAACAGCATAATTTGGCGTCCGTGTATACCCCAAGTGGCTGGCGCCCGCGCCTCGATGGAGGAAACAGCGAGCGCTGTTGTGTCCGCGAGGTTGGCATCGCTGCACAGGCGCGCACAGGTGAAAGCTACGTGCTAGCGGCCGCGGCAAACTCCCCCCCCCCCCCCCTTCCCCATACCAATCAACGTGGCAAATGTTGGCCGGACAACTTCTCGAAGGAGGTTAGCGGCGTTCGGCTCGGGCCAATACGGTCCTGTCCGCGCGCTAGGCTTGTTCCGCGCGAACGCTCCTGCGCACACTTGCTGCCAACTGTATCATCAAAAAAAAAAAAATGCGAGCGAGTCTTCCAGAACATTACGTGTTCTCGTGTTGCAAATACACTTATAATGCAAAACTCGGACACGAAATTTTACGTAGAATAATGTTCAGCGTGATGAACATATACACAAACAGTGTTTTCAACTACATTTACTGACACGAATCACGCGTAGTTTCCGCACCCGCCGCTAGAGCAGAGCAGCTCGAATCATTCGATTCGCAGAGAGAAATTTTAAAAATTATAATGAAACGGCTCCGATAAATGCTAAAAAGACTTGAAAAGATAGGTACTACATCCGGCTTCAAAACTGAATTTCGACAAGGAATTTTATTAAAATACTGCCCGTGTTACTAGAATTAATTAAACATTTAATACTATAACTTTTCCCTTTGTCACTATCAACTTTAATTCGCGCCGTCCGCTTCAGATGGCAGCACCGTGGTTACACATTTCATTTCCATGCGACTTTTCGTATCATTGACGAAATTACTCCTACCAAATGCCGTATGCCGCGAGATAAGATGTTTACACATAACATAATTATATCACGAGTTTAGGCTTTGACACAATATTGCCTTTCTCAAAACCTTTACCCGATTGAGCCTCAATTATATTGAGCGAATCAACTAGTCACTCGTAGGCATTCGAGCTTGTCATTGGTTCAGCGAGTATCGATTACACAGTGATATTTCGTGGGAGGTTGAACTGTAATAAATTAAAATGAAACTTCTTTACAGCCAGTAGGTCGAGGCAATGACGTCACAAGCGCGGCTCTAGGAGGGGGTCGGTAGGGGGACCCCCCCCCCCCTTTTCCAATCCAGAGATAGAACCTTTTTTGGAGGGAGTTATTTATGTTTACATAAATACTTTCATTCGAGTGTTAAAATGTAGTTTCGTCAAAAGTTGTATAAAACTAATAAAGTTCAGTATTTCATACGAAGAAATTGTAAGTATTCCAAGGCCAATCTCTGACTTATTTAATGTCATGTTTCATAACTGAATCATTTCTTTGTACGGTAGCCCCTCCCTAAAAGTCTTCCTGCAGCCGCCACTGAGACGTCATCAGAGCGCAACGAAGCACCGAAACTTAAAAAGAAGGGTAAATAAAGCTCAAAGCGAATAACGTAGAAAGTCTTGGCAACCGAAATTCTTTGCAGGTTTTTCGCCGCCATGCTTGTACGTATGTGTGACACTAATCGAAGATATTAGGGCAGAAGTGAAAAGGTGATAAATAATAATAATAATAAATGATTCGTATGGGGCAGGCATTTTTCGCGAATAAATCTGAGCGCCTATTAGACTGCAACAAAGTATACCAGTACCAGTGGTTACTTCCTTGCGATTGGCGGCCGGCTGCAAGAGACGTCATTGCCTTATTTGACAGGGCCAATCAGGACTTGTTTGATTCCGCTCTGACTCACTGTAATTGGTGTTGTAAAAATCTATACTGACCTGAAATAAAATCACCCATTTAAGACACACCGAAGATGCTACAGTGTTTTAACTTTCAGCTAGTCTCGGAATCTTTTTCGCGAAATATGCATGCCCCTAATGATTCGTAATTGTAGGTATCATCGCAGTGCTGGTGGAATTCTTTGTAACACAATCGCTACAGTAATATCGTGCATGGAGTATGCTACAATGCTATTGTGGACGATTTAGTTTAAAAATAACAGAACACAAGGAATCCCACAGATAATTATAATTTTTGCTCTTGTTCTTGAATCTCATGTGTAGAGACCTGCAAAATTCGCGGTTTCGATTGCCTTCAGGATAGACTGCACATACCCCTGTGCACTCGGGCAAATAACGCAAGTTCATTGGCTGCCGACTTGTAAGTCGTCTCTGCTGGTTCGTCTGTGATTCGATCCTTCTTTGGTTGAGGGTTTATAACTGGTTGAGATTCGTCCAGATGAACAGTATGTAAGCCAATAGCAAAATTATCAAAGAGGTATATCTGTTTGAATTCTAGCCTATCACCGAATGAATCCACGAATTTTGCAGGTCTCTACTCATGTGTGTGCCTTCACGAGGACGTAAACCCGGCTACGCTCCTGAACCAGGCGCAGGTCGCACACTGTGTCGCTGTGGCTCAACCTTCCGCAGCGTTTTGTGACTGGATATTATTTCGACGGCTTTTCTTACAGTGCACAGTGCAGGTATCTCAGTAATGCTCTACATACGTAAATCTAACCAAAATCGAACATGTTAACATTTGATGTAGAATAAATCACCGTGTAGAAACAGGCAACAGTGTGAGACCTGTCCAGGGGATGAGACGTACTGAAATATAAGTAATTTAAACACGCGTTCAGAACACCAACATCTTAATTTTCTTACCCCGGGATTGAAACGTGGGAACCTGAAAGGAAAGAAACGCGCTGGGGACCTTGATAATTATAAAGTCACTAGATAATTTTGGAAAAGAAAAAAAAGTGGGGGGGGGGGGGGGGGGGGAATAATCAGTAATATATGTTGAAAAATATATTTTTTTTTAATTTTAAATATTGTTAGCTTAAACAAGTTCATTTTTGCAGGGAGAATTTGTACACTATATACATTCTACAAACTTCAAATAATTTAAATTGGCATTAGTGCATGGTCTTGGTAGGAAACTGTCTAGTTTGAATTATTATTATTTTTTTTAAATAGTGACTGATTTCCTAAATTAGCAAGAAAAAAATGAGTCCATCACTTTGAAATATTATTTAACTTGGTTGTTTTATTTCGCTGAGATGCATTACAAAACTCTAACAATTTTTTTTTATTTTAATTTTTTAAGAAACTAAATGCCGCTTACAACCGTGAGAAATGCTGTATCCAGCGAACAGCGAACAGCGAACAGCCAACAGCCGCTCGTTGAAACCCGGCTCGCCTTGGGACTCCAGACACGCCAGAAGGTCACGTCGCGTCGGTTAGTCACTTCTGCACGCCACGACCAGAGAACAGAAGCTCGTGGCGACTGTCTGGTTCTGCAAGGGCGCAACAACAGGGGGAGGGGGCAAGGGTATTTTGCCCCTCTTCTGAAACCTTGAAGTGGGGGCAAACGGGGGCAAAGAAAGTGCTGTGTAATCAATTTTTAGATAAAAAAACTGCTTAAATAGCACCATTTTCCACCTTGAAATACAAATTTTCCCGGGGGAGGACCCCCTAACCCCCCGCTTCATAAGGGGGGGGGGGGGAAGATGATTCTTTATAAAAAGGTATATTGTCCCCCCTTTGGAAATTTAGTTGTTGCGCCCCTGTGGTTCTGGGGCCACAGCTTCACGCAATGCAAAAAAAATAAATAAAATATATCAAAAACTGAAACTAACTCGGAGACATACCGACAAAATAATTCATAATTTTTCTTTTATTTCCATCGGCAACACCTGTATTTGGTCCTCTTGAGCTGGAGTCACCCGACGGCCCGCAAGGAATAGATTCCATTTATAATTTTTGTCGTGTCGTGCCGCACGACGGAGAGCCAAACGGAAAACCTTACAAAACTAAACTTCAAAAAATATTTACCCACTTGGTAAATCTTTATGATGAAAAACTAAAATTCGTATTTATTACTTGTGGGTACACTTTCACATTTGTAGTATCTGTTTATGTAAACGGATACATTGTGTTGGGTTGAAGTACTACATAAATCAGCCACAAAAAGAAAGAATAAGCATGGGCTGAGACAGCTTTTTTTCCCTTCCAGACTGTTTTTAGCGCATTCTATACTGAATTTTATGAACGCATTTGGCTTGTAAAGATTTCCCGACAGCCATAATAGAGTTTGTTGTGTTAATGTTGTCGTGGTATTGTGACCCTACGCTTTCAAATCTGTCGTGCTCGAACGCTGTACGACGGTTTGTCGGGTTGGTCTTGTCGTGCTCGTCGTGTCATTGTTACTCCGACTTTAGGCTTAAATATCTCAACGGCTGTGTGTCGGTCACGAAGGATTACTTCAGTGTAAAATGGCTATGGTAATGCTATTTGTTTGAAGTCATGTAATGCTGCCCCATTAACAGAGCGTCTCACAAAAACTCATCTCGTTTAGCACGATTTGGATTGTGGAGGTACAGGCGGGGAAAACTAACAAAGAATAATACTGCAGGACGCACGTTTCTAACCAATTATATAGTTAACGGTCAGGCATTATCGTGCGGCTGTTTCTGGTGCCATTAAATTGTGAAATAGTTTACAAGTAGAGCGTTCAGTCTAACAAACAACGAGAAATTCGCAAGTCAATTCGAGTTACTGTGCTTGAAAAGTTCCGTAAATATACTAAAATAGATTTTACAAAACTTTACTTTTAAAGTGTGACATATTGGGGTTAGCAAGTTTGTGAGAAATTATTGACATTTTCCATTTATTTTATTTTATTTATTCACATTTACATTATATTTTGTAAAAAATATAACACACAAGCAAACTTGAGTGGAAGTGCTTACTAGTATAGTTTATTGTCACGCGCTATTTTTTTTACTATAGGCCTACATACTACGAACTGAAAAATAACGAAAACCTAAAATAAATCCTCTTACAGCTGGGTGTTTGGAAAACTTCAATCAACTGCAGGTCATCTGCCTGTAGCTGAGGTCCCAGCCTATAGACCGTCTCACGCTCAGAGTGCAGCACACGGCTTATGGCGCGCGCTGTTGCCACATCTCCAACACTTTACGGAGACGTTCAGGGGGATGAACTCCTTTGGTATTCTGAGTGCACGAGAAGCATTTTGAGAATCCGTTTTAGTAATTTATAATTTTTTCTTCAGGCCTAAACCTATTTTCACTATCATAAATCTGTAATAAACCGCCTGTTTTAAATCAAAACAAAATAAAATTCCCACACAAGAATTTTTACGAAAATATATCCAATACTTACAATTTAAAATACTTATTATGTTTGTGAAGAGCGCGCGGGAACAAGGACAGCGTGTTTGAAAGAGAGACTTCCACGCTGCAGTCCAAGCGATGGCTCCCGGCCAATCACGGCGCCGAGCACCGAGCTAGCTACCTGCAGCTACACTGTCAGAAATTACAGTAAACTTACGGACTTCGCAACGAAGAATTTGACTCAAATAAACAAAAAGTTCTTCGTAATTTCAAATAACTGAATCTCCGTAGAAACTACGCCGTATTTCGACTTCCGAGTTGTGTGTTTCGTTCTAAACAAAGGTGAACACACACGTAGAGAAAGAAAAGGGTTTTTTTAGTGTAGACTTGACAAGTGTTTAAAATGTTTTTTTTTTTTAATAACCCGAGAATATAATTTTGGAAATCATGTTCAAACTAAGTGAACTCAGTGTACGTAATTTTATGAAGATCCCTGGATAATTTGTAACCACCGTTCTTCGTAAACTGAAAGGTGAAAATTTTTAACAGTGTAGCTGGGGGAGAGCGCGGCGCGGGGAACTTTCCCTTCGCCGTCGCCCCCAATGCGCCGCGGACCACGCCGGACACCTCTCCCGGAGTGCCGTCGTATCCCCTCGGCTCTGTCTGTTCTCCCTAGCCCCGTGCGGCTCAACACCCCACCTAACCTGACTCAAACCGAGTGTATCTGTCTGGGAGTGGTCTGGGTTAGGAGAGACTCCAAGAGCGTCCCAGGCAGAAGCCTACACGCCTAATCATTAGAGTCCCGGAAATTTCGCGGATTCCTCTGGCCTCGGGATAGAATTCAAAGTTATAGGTGTGCTCGACCCATGCTTACTTTCCCATTGGTTGATTTTATTAGCGAGAACATTTTTATCCTTGTTATTTGGCAATACCTGATTCGCTTACTTCTCTCCTAGCTGGACATCGTTGGCTCGCGGTCGTAGAGGGACGTGTCCAGATAACTGCGCTCCAATCATGAACACAGTGCGACAGTGCGGAGGTTTGCATTCTAGCTTGCGACTATATGAATCCGCGAAATTTCGGTGGCTCTACTAATCATGCTGGGTTTAAGCCACGCAGGAAGTTTAGCATGCATCGTATGCTTAGTTCGGGGATTGGCAGCAATTGATGCCATGACTAGGGGCAGGCATTTCTCGCGAATAAAGCTGAACGCCTATTAGACCGCAACAAGGTATACGCGCACCAGCGCAGCGGTTTCTTCCTTGTGATTGGCGGCCGTCTGCGAGAGAAGTAGTAGCCTTAGTTGGCTAAGCCACTCAGGACGTGTTTGCTTCCGCAATGAATTACTGTGATTGGTGATTTAACAATCGTCATGTACCTGAAAGAAACTCACCCAATCACGAAACACAGACGATGCTACAGTGTTTTAACTTTCAGCTTGTCCCGGAATCTTTTCGCGAAATATGCATGGCCCTAGCCATGACTAACTCCCCTCTCCTGGATCTAGATTATAACTAGTCAAGTTGGGCCCAGGTAAAAACCTGCACAGACACAGGGAAAACCCTGGGCACACAAGTGTGGGGTTAAATCATTACAAGCACTAAGCAGGCAGGTTCAGTACTGGGCAAGGATGGACCAGGGAAGAAGAGTTGATCAGGGACAGACAGTTTGAACCGAACTTGGGTCTTGCCGTCCGCATTGCTTCTTGGGCGCGTCTGGATGCGCCCCTGGCGGCGGGCGACAGTACTTGTCGCCCTTCAGGCTGACATTCAGCGCGTGTGCTTAAAGCTAGGGAGGAAGGATGTGTATAGCGCATTTAAAATTAATTGAGTTAATTTAATTACGTTAATTTTAATCGCGGCTCAGTGGTTAAGCACCCAAGGGCTTAGTCACGGAGGGGCAGGGAGGGGCCTCTCCCCCCCCCCCCCCGGCCTCTAAATAAACTTATTAAGCAGATTAAAATAAGCAATATAACTTATGACTTAATTTATGGACACTAAACGTAAAAATATTATGGCGTAATTAGCCTTTTCTTCGAAGTAGTAGTACATAAATTAAGGATCTGCCGTTCATAACTGTCACGTTTGATTTAAAATTTTCACGCCTAGAAAAAAAAATTAGTGTACATCAGATAGGCCTAGTCCAAAATGCGTATTCAAGTTGAAATTCTGGGAGAGGAACACCGGATCAGTTGCTTTTCTGTGAAAAGTGTGGGGGAGGGGGAAGGGAGAGGAGTATTCCATACCGCTCCCCTCAGATCCAACCAAACCGGCCTACCAATTACGTATCCTTGTTACAGCTTCGTTTGGCCCTCCCTTTCCACGAACCCCAGGCTCGCCCAAGAAGCAGCGCTCCGCAACTTTTCTTGAATCACGTCACCCGAACCATACATTTCTGAACCAGTGACACTCTACAAATATTTTGCGTCAATATTTCTTTTTATTTAAAAAACTTTCTATGGAAAACGCTGTTGTTGGTTCATACTTTATGTCATGTAGAAATCGAATAACGGACAAAGAAAGATGAATACAGAAACACATAGAAAATAATTTTAAAAAATTGGTTGTCTGTAAAGTCGGTTTACGGACGATAGTTTAACGTGACAACGTCATAACTAGGGACCGGAAAAATTCGCGGGTTCAATGACCTCTATGATGAACTCCATAGTCCTATGTACACTCGGTAAAATTTCACCCACTCATTGGCTGCTGTCTTGTGAGACGTCCCATCGTAGCAGCCTGTGATTCGATAAAGCTTTGGTTGGGTGTTTCTCATTGGCCCAGAGTCATCCAGGTGAGTTGTGAGCCAATAGCAGAGGCAGTACTGAGGTTTAACTATTTGAATTTTAGCCTATCGCGAAATGAACTCGCGAATTTTTCCTGTCTCTAGTCATAACAAAACATGATTGCATACTTTTATGAATAAAATTGAATCATTTTTATTGAATTATCTCTATTTTGTATGGATACAAAGAAGGAGTGAAATGAAATCTACAATTTAATTGATAAATTTACTTTTATTTGCACTCATTAATTCAAATATGTTTATTACTTTAACGAAGAGATTATTTTAACTATAACTTTTATACATGTTTTCTCTTTAACTTCTTCCAATCTGTGTTATTCTGTTAAGGATAGGACGATGATAGGAAAAGTAGGAAACGAATGGGAGTGTTTCAAGGATGATGTGAAGGAAAATGGCTTACCCAACACCAAGATGCGGTCAAAAATAATATATTTGCGCCACGGACTCCGCAGCAATGCTAGGAGGAACGGGTTAGCAAAGAGCAATGAAAATGTTACATTGAAATGCATGAAAACAGAATTACGCCACGGACCCGGTCGCAATGCTAGGAGGTTCAGGTTAGCAAAGAGCAATATAAAATGAGCGCAACGGGACACATTGAAACGGGACAATGTGCGTAACGGGACATTTTTTCGTGCGTGCATCCGGCGTTCATCGATTTATTAGACGTTGTCACGTCAAAAATCAGCCGATGTCAAAAAATTAAATGCCTAGACTGCACAGAGAATTCCGTGGAAGGAAACATTACAGCACAGACCAACACAGTGAGTTAACAACGACGTGACAGTTGCAACAGGAACAGTAAATATATATTTTAAAAAATCCTTTTCACAAGGCAGAGACAAACAGCGGGACCCAACGATGACACTGAACAAATAATCTGGACAGCACGACGACACAGCGATGAAATAAAAACAAATTCTGGACAACCACTACGACAACAGGACAGACGCAAATAGTCGCGACGTTTCGGGAACTGACATAATGGTCCCGTGGTCAGGCACGAACAGACTGACAGATCAGTCTGCTTGAGACTGATGACGGGAGCAGATCAAGCAGACTGGTCTGTCAGCCTGTTCGTGCCTGACTACATGAGCAAATCCTCACCGCAAGAAACATTCAAAAAATACTTAAGTTTTTTTTTCCCACGTGACCTGTTATTGCTAGAGACCGGAAAAATTCGCGAGTTCATTTCGCGATAGGCTAAAATACAAATAGCTATACCGCAATGCAGCCTCTGTTATTGGCTCACAACTCACCTAGATGACTCTGAGCCAATGAGAAACACCCAACCAAAGCTGTATCGAATCACAGGCTGCTACGTTGGGACGTCTCACAAGACAGCAGCCAATAAGTGGGTCACATTTGACCGACTGTACGTAGAACTATGGAGTTCATCCTACAGGTCATTGAACCCGCAAATTTTTCCGGTCCCTATAGTTATTGCATACCACAAACCCTTGCGTCCTTGCTTCCCCTCTACTGCCTGTACGTGATACTTTGTTCTAATTTTAAAATGTATTCGAATTATCAGCTGCCAAAAGGTAAAAACGTGGACGTTTCCATGCAGTACCGGTAAGGAAAGTTAAATGTATATCACAGAACTGGATGGAAACATATATAGGTTTAAAGGAAATGTTACCCGGCTACTCCACGATGTGGGTTGGATCTCTTCGAGAGAATGGTAGCGTTTGAAAATGCTGCGGCGCACTCGGTCGCCCGTCGCGCCCAGAGCTGCTTTCTAGCGAGGAATGTCCCGGCGCGTGACATCACAGCGCGCGGCCCCGAAAACAAAAACCGGGGACTGATTACCCCGACCCCGGGGAGGAGGAGGAGGGGGGGGGGGGCAGAGTCTGCGTGCAGTTCCTAACTCGCGATTGTCACGTATCGAGATTATGTAGTTACCACCCGCGAGCTTGCCGCAAGCTCTATAAGACCAGGGAAGTGGAGGAAGGGGGGAGGGGAAGAAGTGAAACATTTCAAGCAGCATGTCGGTCGAACTATTCGAGACACAGTGGTCGAGAGATCGAACCACTCACCCAGGCACGTAGCAGCGATTGAAAAAGGGGGGGGGGGGGGGGGGGAGTGGAGGTCATACTGATCCGGAACCCCTCCCTTCCAGAATTTTAAAGAAAATAAAGAAAAAAACAATCGAAAGGCAGAAAAGGAAAATTATAACTCACTAGCTGGTGCCCGGTGCGCTTCGCTTGACCTAAAAAAAAAAATCATCCTTCTACCAGCAGCTATGGTTCAAAAGATAAAAATCACTGCCACCAGAGCCACCTATCCGCACTAACGTAACTATGTTCGTCGGAGTGGTCATGTCGCCCTTTATATGTGTGCAAAGTTTCATATCAATTGGGCTAACGGTTCTCCAGTTTTAGGTGGGTGAACATAAATACACACATACATTATCTTATATTTATATTAACCATTCATTGAGAATCATACATATTTGCGTCCCTGAATGAAGGCAAATTAATTTTCGGGCTTTGTTACTATAACTATTTTAAATTTAAAAAAAAAACTTTTAAATAGCCACAAAATATTTAACAATGTTAGTAGATTACCTCTTTTGTTTAGGCAAAGAAAAAAATATGTTTCAGTTTTAAATTGGTGGCATTGCTGTTTAAAGGAAAGAGTATTTGCACACAAAAACTGAAATTTCTTCCTCAGAGAAACGAGTGACCGTAATATTAAGGAAGATAATATTAATTAGCAAGTTATAAACAAGCCTCAAACACAATTTTATTATTGTTCTATTCTTATCAAATTCACAACAGTGAAAGAAAGGTGTATGTTTTTTTTTAACGCAAATGTGTTTTTATTCCCCGATTCCTGACTCAGAACTAACTGTTGTTAGCTAGAGCCCTCATACTAGACCAGTCCTACCATTGCAGGAATTTTCTTTGACACTGTCAAGTGTAGCATTTTGTAGTCTGTATTTATCACCTGTTCTAGCACGTAGCCTTGGATAACCGTCAACCTGCGTGTATTAAAACGTTCTTAGCCTTGGATAACCGTCAACCTGCGTGTATTAAAACGTTCTTAGCCTTGGATAACCGTCAACCTGCGTGTTTTAAAACGTTCTTGGGCAGTCGCAAATATTACTGTATTGCTCTGGTGTAGTTGGAATACCACCTAGCAACAAGTTTCAGACACAACTGACGCTTCATTACGCAAACTACGTAACACAGAGATCAGTATGATATCATACTCCATTAGCTTTCGATATCATTCTCTTAGGGACATGTTAATATACCGAAAAAAAATTGTCTTTTCACTTATTTCATTAGTTGGAATATTATGGGATTTTCAAATGCAAAATTCCCTATTTCGTACCTCTGGTATCTAAACAATTTTAGGGATTTTTTTATATGTAACTTAATTTTGAAAAATATGATTTATAAAAACTATTAGACGCAGTACGTAAAAAAAAGGAATGTAAAATTACTGTTTTTTAAGTATTACTTTAATAAACAGTCTCCGTTCGTATATCACATCTTTCATACGTGTGAAAAGAGGGCTTTAAGTTTGTCTTCAAAATCCAAAACGAAATATTTCTTTGTAGCTCATTGTGTGTTACCGTCTTTAATGACTTTTAAAAAAAATATAAACTCAAATTAGTTTGTGACGTCACGTCTGGGCGACGAACCGACGTGACTGCGCGGTTACTTCGGAGTCTTGTCTGTCCCTGGGCCCCGGGACCTCAGCTGACGGCTCGCTCAGGCGAAGATGGTCCGCTCCCCCGTCAGCCGCATGGGGAAATACTCGACCGCCGCACGGCAAGAGACAGAAGGCAGACTCATTCCACGTACCTACCTTCCGGAGCTGCGGGCGAACGCAAAGGGACAATTGGAATAGTTACGAAGAGCAAAAAAAAAAAAAAAAAAAAAAAAAATTGGTTGTCTGTAAAGACGGTTTACGGACGATAGTTTAACGTGGCAACGTCATAACAAAACATTGATGAAATGATTGGATACTTTTATGAATAAAATTGAATCATTTTTATTGAATTATCACTATTTTGTATGGATACAAAGAAGGAGTGAAATGAAACCTACAAGTTAATTGATAAATTTACTTTTATTTGCACTCATTAATTCAAATACGTTTATTACTTTAACGAACAGATTATTTAAACTATAACTTTTATACATGTTTGCTATTTAACTACTTCCAATCTGTGTTATTCTGTTAAGGATAGGACGACGATAGGAAAAGCAGGAAACGAATGGGAGTGTTTCAAGTTTAATGTGCCTCGAAAATGTCAAATCGATGGTTGTTCCAATCGAGTGGAAGAGAGATAAGATGCGGCGCAAGCGTACAATGTGCGTAACGGGACACTTTTTCGTGCGTGCAGCCGGCGTTCATCGATTTATTAGATGTTGTCACGTCAAAAAAATTGCGAGATCTCGGTGAAGGCAGCATGTTTATTTTGAATGACGTGGGTTAGCTGTCCAAACCCCCTTGTTGTTGACGTAATTTTTTTTTTCAGATCCCATCACGAGAACTCGCTAATCGCTAATCTCCCCAGAGACCTGACGCCGGGGGAGGGACTGTGGCTGCCGACCAGGACGCAGCTCTGAGCTGGAGCCGCGCCAGGCAGTCACAGTCTGGTAGCGGCGCACCCCCCCGCGCGGCCCCCAGAGGCGCCCCACTTGCCCGGCGAGCAGACCGCGGCGGCCGCGTCCAGTGGCGAGGCGCTCCACGCGGTGATTGGTCGGTCTTCCCCCCCTCCCACCAACTAAGAGGCCAGATTTACCCCCCCCCCCCTATCCAAGCCGCCAAAACTCTCCCCTCCTACTAGGTGGGGTGTTAATAATCAATATTTTTAATGTATATATATTTTTTCTTATTTGTTTCCTTTGATTAAAACCCTATCAATAGAGACCGGAAAAATTCGCGGGTTCAAAGACCTTCAGGATAGACTGCAATATCCTCTACACACTCGGGCAAATGCCAACTGTCCATTGGCTGCTGACTTGTGAGTCGTATCGACTGGGTGGCCTGTGATTCGACACTTCTATGAGTGAGGGTCTTTAATTGGCCCTCAATCCTCCAGATTAACAGTGAACCAATGGCAGAAGCAGCACTGAGGTATAATTATTTGAATTTTAGCATAACACGATATGAATCTGCGAATTTTTCAGGTCTCTACCTATCAATAAGGACTGGAAAAATTCGCGGATTCAATGACCTCTAGGATAGCCTCCATTATCCTTTGCATTTCTCAAGTAAACACGCGTGTTCATTGGGTACTAAATTGTGAGGCGTCTCCACTGGGTAGCTTGTGATTCGACGCTTCTTTGGTCGATAGTCTCTCATTGGCCCAGAGAGCTCCAGTTAAACTGCGAGCCAATAGCAGAACCAGCAGAATTGTACACATGTTTGAATTTCAGCCTATCACGAAATGAATCCGCGAATTTTTCCGGTCTCTACCTATCAATGTTAGCAAGTAGTTGAAATCAAACTGACAGGAGAAAAAAAAATGTTAAATCAAATGTTTTAAAGCCCCCCACTCTATATTGACACAATATATATATATTGACACAATATATATATATATATATATATAATTACGAGTGGGCAAACAGGTTATAAAAGGATAGCCCAATTAATTAAATACAGTTTTTTTTTACCTAATATTTACACTATTCGTTAAGGTATAACAATTTAATTGGCTGCCCACAAAATCAATCACTATTTCATTTTAGTCAGTAATAAACTCTTCCCGATCGGAGCTCGGCTCGACAGCGCCGCTCTCTACTGCTCGTCTCTCGCCGCGCACCTCGGTCACAACTCACTCGTCCGCCGCGCACACAACACCGTCCCGGATCCTTCTGTCCCCGATGCTCCGATTCTTCGCACACAAAGCCGGTTTCTCGCCGCCCGCCATCCCTCGCCAAAGGGGCCCATTCGTCCGCTTCACTTCACGGCCCTCGCGGGTCAACCTCGCCGTTCGCACACCCCTCACCCCTGTTCTGCAAATGTCTCGCAGCCCTTCGGAGCCGATTTTGTAAATCGTATCCTGAATAGTTTTCAATTATAAACTGCGCACATTAATAAGAACGATAAAAAAATAAATGCCAATTGTTTAAATTCGATTATCTTTCCAATGGCCTAAAAAAAATTAAAGTATTAAACATTATTCAATATTTAACAATTATCGTAAGCGCGACTTTATATACGAGTATATTCAGTATTGTTTCCAGAAACAACGTATTTTATACATAATCAAAACCATAGCAATGTGTTGTAAAATTAACATTATTTTTCTTGTAGTGTTACAAATTATTTCTTAGTAATTTCCAAAGGAATATTTTGCAAAAGAACAACTAAATGTTTTCTCACAAAAGGGTACGGAGTGGCTCGCGCCTGCTAGGTCTCGTCGACGCAGGGTCATTGGAGACGATGAACAAAGGACGAGATGGCGATGGAGCACCAGCGGAATCAACAGGCGAGGAACACGGGAGCACCCTGAGATAACCCACTGGATCGCGGCAACGCCCGCCACGTTTACCACTTGCGAAAAAGAGCATGGTTAGGCGCATGGACTACGTGTGTAGTAATTTGTTATTTGGAGAGCACTACCATACTCTTACGAGATCACAGCAACACTGACGTTTAGAGATCTCCTATCTGGGCAGCTACTAATGAGGGCAGCTGCGTGCAACTATTAGCCTTGGACTTAGTGGCACCAACATTTTACTGGACTACATGGGTAGTCCACGCGCCTAACGGAGGGTTAACCATAAACTTGACATTCTTTCTCGTGGAATACAACACTAAGATATAATATACATCAAAAACTCACTATTTTGAGAAGAACATGGTTGAATAAAAAGGTGAGATACTATTGAAAAATTTTAAACTGCTCTCATGAAGAATGTGGTTTATGCGGCACAGTGTCTCATGCCTAAGAGTTACAGAACCATACCTACATAGAGTGAAAGCCGTGAGAATCGTAACTAAACAAATCAAACCTAAAAAAAAAAAATACCCAACACGAAGGTTGAAGCCGATGACTTAATATAAGGAAGCTTACATGTCAAAAAAAAAGTCAAACCACATCCAAAAACAACTCTGAGGTCGCTGAGACCACAAAACCTTTGCGCACTTCTCCTTCCCCCGACATAGGCACTGTTTTCACAAGCGCAACCGGAAAATGCGCGACGAGGGGAAAAGTACTTCCGCGACATTGTCCTGGCGCTCCAGAGAGAAATAACTCGCTCCGGTTTCACGGCTGCGACAGAACCACGTACAGAAAAGTAACGCGGCAAATATTTGATTGCAATAACTAAATGTTCTACTGAAATAGTATCATCAAACAACCACTTTTTTATAGTTTAAAATTTATTTTCACAAAAATTGTGTTCTCAACACACACACACACACACATAACACATCTTAGCTCTCGGTAAATTCTGTAGGAGTAATTTGGTGAGTGGAACGGGAAGTCGCATGGAACGGAAATGTGTAACCACGGTGCTGCCATCTGTGAAGGATGTTGCGTACCAAAGTTCACAAAGCCAAATGCAAACTTTATAGTATTAATTGTTTAATAATTTTTTACATTATGGGCAATAGTTTTTTTTATTAAATTCCTTGTCGAAAATCAGGTCCAAAGCCGGGGTTTTGTATTTTATTCAAAAGTCGCTCTGCAAATCGAATGTTTCCATAGTCGACGTAGCTGCTATGAGGTGACGAAACGACATTTTTTTTTTTTTTCATAGTTGATGACAGGGGAAAAATACAATTGACACTATTTAAGATCAATAATTATTTATAAAAAATAAATAAACGAATCAAAATACATTCACAGTGTTTCGTAATCTCCTGCGGCAATTATTGCAATTACATTAGTTTTCGTTGAATTCATATATTTGGTTGGGATTGCATCGTACGACGGCCGTCGTCTGCTACTGCTGAGACTTGTGTCGCCTCAGGCATGCACTCACGCCGGAAGCATCTCCCCCCAGCACGGGGGGGGGGGGGGGGAGGGGGGGGGGACGCACCACAACGCCGAAATGCCAAATTGACCACAACGCCGAAATACAATAACGCCGAAATGCTGCCAAATTAACCACAACGCCGACAGCTAGAAAACTGCTGTGTACCACAACGCCGAAATACACTAACGCCGAAAAATGTCATTGCAGGACTGCCACAAAGGTTAGGTTAGGTTAGGTTAGGTTAGGTTTGATTGTGGTATTTCGGCGTTAAGGTACATTTAAGAAACACACACAAATTCATTCAGTTGTTATTTCGGCGTTGTGGTACGCAGCAGTTTTCTAGCTGTCGGCGTTGTGGTCAATTTAGACATTCGGCGTTATGGTATTTCGGCGTTGTGGTAACGACCCAGACGTCAGCTGCTGACAGTCGCGGTGTCGCGTCGAGGCACCCCGTGCGCGCCGTGTGCTCTGCGCCGAAGGCCACGCGGAAGTGAGTGACAAGCGTCGCGCGGGCAGCGGGCAACAAGGGCACAACCGACACGGGCGCGCGTGACGTCACCCGCCTCTGGCAGCTACCGGAATCACTTCCTCCTTCCTACCAGCTGATCTGACAGGTGGAATACACGCCCCTCACCACTACATACTGAAACAATTTCACATTAAATAAATCGAAACCAAACAGCAAGCAGGCCGTGTGTAGCGCTGAGGGTTAAAGTGATCCATATTTAACTACATTTAATTTTATTAAATACTTAAATGATTGCATAATATTATTAAAATTACAGTTTGTAACATTAAAGTTTCCCCTGATAGGGAAATAATTTTTTTTTTTATGGTTTCAGCAAGGCTCCACCTATGTTAATTGTACATATTTAACTACATTTAATTTTATTGAATACTTTAATGACTGCATAATATTATTAAAATTACAGTTTGTAACATTAAAGTTTCCCCTGATACGGAAATAAATATTTTTTTTGTTTGAGCAAGGCTCCATCTATGTTAATTGTACATATTTAACTAAATTTAATTTTATTGAATACTTAAGTGATTGCATAATATTATTAAAATTGCAGTTTGTAACATTAATGTTTCCCCTGATACGGAAATAAATATTTTTTTTTGGTTTGAGCAAGGCTCAACCTATGTTAATTGTAGGTATATGTATATTTTTTTATTCTTAGCAAAGCAAAATTTCTCGGAAATAAAATATTATAATTCCTACATTAATTATGTGCAGTAAATGTTTGAGTACAAAAATGCTTGAATAGAATAAATTTAACCCCTCGAAATCCAAATTTTCTGAGGGGAAGTACTTTATTTTCTGATATTTGTGTTCCTCAAAAATAAAATAAATTAAATTTTGTATATTACTTGATTGTTCCCACCTAGACGGTGTTCCCACCTAGACCATGTTCCTACCTAGACCGCGTGTCTTAAAGACCGGAAACTCAACGTTGTTTTCCTGCACCTGCCTACAATCGTCGACTACACTATACTGGCATCTATGAATTTACAAATGAAGTAACATGATCGTGTGTGACAATACGAATATTGCGGGGAAAAAAAAGGAAAAAAAAAAAAAAAGAATTGTGACGGTTTTTAAACTCATTATAACACCATTATTTCACAGTAAAATATTAATAATAATAAACGCTTGAGTACTTGTCGAGATGGTAAATACAATTTCAGTATTTTCCTCTTTTTAAATTCTTTATAATGACCAACTTACACCTGCTTATTTCATTTTCCTAGGTTATTATAGAAAAAAAAATATTTTAAATACTTAAATTTTTATCTAACATCTATTATTTAATTCATACATTTTGTTCCGAAATAAACATTAAATTGATAAAGAGTATAATCTTAGGGCATGTATGTTAGCGAAATAATCTGAACGCTCACTAGACTGCAATAAGGTATTGACTGTTCTATTGTGATTGGCGGCCGTCTGCAAGAGAAGCCATTGCCCCGTTCGGCCCGGGCCATTTAGAACGTGTTGGCTTCCGCACCGGATGGCTGTGATTGGTGTGCTGACAGTAGACGTGCACCTGAAATAAACCCAGCCAACCACGAAACGCAGTCAATGCCACAAAGTTTTAACACACAGCTGATCTGGATTATCTTTTCGCTAAAAACTTCATGGCCCTAGTATTAACTCTCTCTACGAATTTACAAAGAACAACTAACTCGCTACAGTAGCGCCATCTATCGTGCCGATTTGAAACACTGCTTGGCCAACACGTCGGGCTGTTCCCATTGGCGGGGATGCAGTCGCGGATGAAAGCTGGGAGCAGCCCCATCAGGAGGAGGGGGGGGGGGGGGCGGACTGTCCCGCCCCGCAGAGGTGACGTAACGTGCCAGTTGCCGCGGCCATGTTGGCTCCGATGACGTCGCTAGGGGGGGGGGGGGGGGAGAAGTGGAGGGGGCACCGCGAGCAGTCGCAAGCGGGTCAAAGACGCCAAGCCACGTGCGCACGGAGGCGTTTGACCGTGACGAATTTTGAATTTGAAATTTAGCAGCGGTCAATACTTGGATGGGTGTGCTCCGCTTCCCAACGCCTGGGTATTACTAGGGCCATGCATATTTCGCAAAAAGATTCCGAGACTAGCTGAAAGTTAAAACACTGTAGCTTCGTCTGTGTTTCGTGATCGGGTGAGTTTCTTTCAGGCACATGTCGATTGTTAAAACGCCAATCACAGTAATTCATTGCGGCAGCAAATGCGTCCTGAGTGGCTCAGCCAAATAAGGCAACGACTTCTCTCGCAGACGGCCGCCAATCACAAGGGAGAAACCACAGGTGCGGGTATACCTTGTTGCAGTCTAATAGGCGTTCAGATTTATTCGCGAAAAATGCCTGCCCCTAGGTATTACAGTAAACTCGAAAATTTAGACAGTTCGCAGAGAACACCAGTACGTATATCATGAAAACTTTTTGTATTTTAAGATATACATTTTTTTTCTGTTACGCTTGATAGCCATTCAAATTCAACTTGCGAGACCTTTTTGCAGCAAAGATTTTGATGATATCATCATAGCAAATAGAGGATGCTCTCTAGTGTTCTATGGAAATAATGCTCAAATTCGACAGTCTGTCTTGCCTCATATTATTTCTTAAATATTTTTTTACAATTTTCAATTTTCTGAAACTTCTTTCGCCTGAAAAAACTGTTACAGGAAGAGTAAGAAATATCTTAAGGGCTGTGGTCAGGTTTGGATATCCTTCTTCAATTCTGTATTCGTGAATGAGCTTCAAGAGGGTCGCTCGCTGCAGATGCTGTTTTCATAGTGTCATCAACTGCCAAGGCGTGATGTTTAAAACTTTCCATTTCTTGAACTATTTCTTCTCCATTGATGTCATCTTTGTATGTTTCAGACAACCATTTGGCTGCAGTCTTCAAATCTTTAACTTCCATTGTCATTAATTGCTTGAAGAGCCTGAAACCGGGATTTTAAGGCATTCACTATTCCATCAATGATCTCTAACAAAGCTATTCTAAACAAATCATGCTCTGATAAGTTGGAAATTTCATCTTCGCAGCATTCGTCAAACATTTTACCAGTTGTAGTAGGAATTACAATGCAAGCTATTTCGGCGCCCCCACAGCTTTGCGCCCGGGGCGTATGCCCCGCTTGCCCCCCCCCCCTCCCCCCACCCCCTAGTTTCGGCCCTGCGACAGTTCCTCACACGGGACACGATCCCCACGACCCAATGTCTACAAATCAGGAACGCTGACCATTACACCCAGGCGACTGCCCATTTTCACGGCCTCTTTCCCCACACAGCAACCTAACGCGAGGACGAGGGTGAACTGGGTCTAAAATCATAAAACTGAGTCCATCGCTATGTGAGCACGACGTCACACAGCTCGGCCAACAGGGACTCGGAGATCTAGGACGCGAGTTCAGAAGAAACGTGCTGCGCAGATCTGCCGCTGCCAACTATGCGTCTCACTCCTTCATTTCACGGGATGTTTTAACCCACCACGCTGTACTTCAAACGTCTGTACCTTCCTCCTCGAGTGCTTGGACCCTTAATCTTTGAATATATATATATATACTGTATAGAAGTCGCCAGCCCAGGTTAACATTTCTAATACGGTTTGAGGTAGTTGGTTAATTCACCGCCGCAATCGCCACCATCTCTAGGGCATCGACTTGTGGTGGTCCCTGGCGGACGAGTGTCGGAACTCTTCAAACACACCTTCCCCCTCCTGTTGAACGACGTTGAGCTGCAGTGAATGATGGTTGAGGGGTGCGGGGTATGACAGCAGGCGACAGCGCTGCGCTCTAACGTGTAAATAACAACTAAGACGATACAGGGCGTTACGACAGCGCACTGCAGCGGTGAAGTTCCCAAGCTGCTCATCATACGATTCTGAAAAACGTAGAGTAAATCCTATCCACTCGCGACTTCTATACAGTATATATATTCAAAGCCCTTAATCCAACGTCAATTCGCGAAAGATTTCGTGACTAGCTGAGAGTCAAAGACTGTGGCTTCGTCTTGTTTTTCGTGGTTGGGTGAGTTTATTTCAGGCATATGCTTCTACTAGATGTAAGCTTTTGGACATACGCCATTGCTAAGCACATGTATGTCTGTAAAAAAACCTACAAAAAACACAAAAGACAAAAAAAAAACAAATTAAGCACAAAAATTGCTGTTGTCAACAGGATATAAACACCACATAATATTCCATAACAGTAATATGGTCAACAAAGAAAGAAAAACAAAGAAAAATGGTAACCTTTGAATTTTTGGAATTCAGAGTTTAATTTGTGTTTTTTGTAGTTTTCTTTTACAGGCACACATCTGCTTAGCAATGGCGTATGTCCAAAAGCTTACATCAAGTCATGCACTCCCATTGCACAAATCTTTCAAAGATAATACATGCTTATATTGCAGGAGCACCAATCACAGTAACTCAGTTCGGAAGCGAACGCGTACCCAGTGGCTGAGTGACTCTCGCAGACGACCGCCAACTGCAATTCGATTATGTTGCAGTTGAATGGCGTTCTGTCTGCCCCTGCCAACTCGACATCCCCGAGAAGCCACGAAGCAGATGGAAAACACTTAGCTCCAACTAGGTTTTCCCAGTCAAAAAGGTGAACCAGCGAACAGTTTGCCCATTTCACTAATAAGTGCAGGACTGTGGAATAGCACCTGGCAGTCAAATACAACGCGAAATGGTCACATTCTCTTAATATTTCCACTAGGATAGAACAGGGACGGATCTAGAAAGAAGGGTTGGGGAGGGAGGGGGGGGGGGGTGGTTTAGAGGGTACGCAGAAAAAGAAAAAGTGTGAAATAAAAGGCGAATAGAAAAAAAATTATTATTATTCGATATCAGTAATCATGTTTTCAATGGAGAAGTTTATTACTCGGTTTTCTAATGGCTGTGCGCGGCATTAAAGAAATAATTACGCTTGGTACGTTTACATCTTTTCTTTTTGGGGAAAAAAGGTGGGGGGGGGGGGGAGGTCGCTATTCAAAATTTCTGGTCCGGGAACGTCCCTGGGATCAGGGGCGCAACAACTAAATTTCCAAAGGGGGGGCAATATACCTTTTTATAAAGAATCATCGATCCCCCCTATTGAAGCGGGGTTCCGGGGGTCCTCCCCCGGGAAAATTTGTATTTCAAGGTGGAAAATGGTGCTATTTAAGCAGTTTTGTTATCTAAAAATTGATTACACAGCACTTTCTTTGCCACCGTTTGCCCCCACTTCAAGGTATCAGAGGGGGGGCAAAATACCCTTCCCCCCCCCCCCCCTGTTGTGGCGCCCCTGGCTGGGATGGGAGTCGTCTCGTCGACGACTTCGGGGTCGTTAGGCCCGGCGTCTGGGAATACTGGGGGAGGGGAGGCTGACCCGGGGGGTCGAACCCGGATCCCAGCGCCCGCGGCAAGAGGCGAGAACAGCTGAAGAGACGCCGGGAACAGCTGAAGAGACGCCCGAGCTTACCTTGACAAGGTCCCCTTGAGGAGCGGGTTCGGCCCGTCGTAGTATCCGCCCATCATGGTGAGGGAGAGGTGATCCCCATCGCTCGGACCACACACGGCCGCCGAGCCGAGCGAGCAGCAGGTGTCGGCCGGCGAACAGCGGCGGGGCTGGGGTGGTTGGGGGAGGGTGGAGGTGACGAACGGCACAGATCTCGATGAGGGGGGGTCACATGGCCACTCACGTCACACCAGCACACACGCAACAACAACAACAACACACGCGCGCACACACGACGACGCACGACACACTCGCGGCTGGCAGCACCGTGGACAGCGCTCCTGCGGGAGGTACGGGCGCGCGCTGACTGCTCGGCGCTACCCGGGCTATCTGTCGGCGGGCAGACTTTCACCGCCCCCTCCCCCCTCCCTCCTGCCCTGACTCGCGGCCTTGCGCGGCCGGGGGGAGGGGGCACTTTTCCTGGCCCCAGCTGCTGTCCCGGTACAACCAGGCACCTATAGGACACACAACCGCAGCGGCTGCCGTTTGTACGCGTGATAAGAAACTAACTTTAATTTCGCATGCAAATAATTAATAGAAATGAAATAATAAAAGGACTGGAGTTATATTGGTAAAGGATAAATTCAATGTAATTAAAAATAATTAAATTCATAATCATTATTCATTGTGATATAAACACGCGAATAAAATTAATTATTTAAATTAGTAATTAAATTAGTAATGAAAATTAATTAACATTCTGATTGTTTATTCTAATTTATAATTTTTTATTATTTATTAAACAATAATGCAAATATTTATAAGGAAAAAAATATATACACACGGGAACTTAACCTCGCTTATTTAAATACATACACTTGAAAAAGTTTATATACCGAAATTCTATCACTAATATTCACAACAAATATATTTTTTTAATTATATGTATGAACCAGTATTCAGTATATTTCATTAAAGTATATTATTTTAAAGCATATATATATATTATTTTTATGTAGCCTTTTTTTTCATCCTGTGAAAATTTCGTTGCATGGTGCGCGGGTATCGTAAACATTCACTGTCATCATTTTTTCATAATGTACAACTTCACAAAAATCAAAACGCTGCCGGAGTTTCAGTCACAGCGGCATAATTGCACAGTGACACATGCTCCAAAGTCTACATAATCTAAACATTCACGGTTTAATTTGCTAACAGTTTTTCCGCTACTGACCCACATTTATAATGTCGAGGACTGTGGGTCAACGAGAGACCTTTAGCAAAAGAATACTCCAATCACAATCAACCTAGTAGTAACACGGACGAGTAAATGTTTCTGACAGGCAACTTTACCAACGTTTTTAGTTTGTTAGCTGAATCATCTTCCGTCTTTTCTGAGAAAAATACTGTTAAATGGCTCTTCCGAAAACAATATTATTTATTTAATTCAAGGAACTGCCGTTGAACTATATGAAATACACGCGGACATGCGCATAACAACTCACCAAAGTTTTCATCGCAATTGAATGGATAGCATAGGAACGCATAAGGGACAAACAAACAAATATTTATTTATGTATGTATATAGATACATACATACATATAGCTTTTATATAGCTACGATTTTTTTTCTATCCAGTTGTTACAGGGGCGCAACAACTAAATTTCCAAAGGGGGGACAATATACCTTTTTATAAAGAATCATCGATCCCCCCTATTGAAGCGGGTGGTCCGGGGGTCCTCCCCCGGGAAAATTTGTATTTCAAGGTGGAAAATGGTGCTATTTAAGCAGTTTTATTATCTAAAAATTGATTACATAGCACTTTCTTTGCCCCCGTTTGCCCCCACTTCAAGGTTTCAGGGGGGGGGGGGAATACCCTTGCCCCCCCCCACCCCTGTTGTTGCGCCCCTGAGTTGTTAACCAGTTGACTTCAACTTCAGAACAGACACACACTCACTCATGAATACGACTCCCGCGCCACCATTAGTATTCGGACCATAGAAAAGAGGAACTGTCATAAAATATTTACTGGAATTATCCGATATTACTCGCGCGCAACCTATTGTAAGCTATCTCAACTATACAGTAATCCTTCCTCGTGTTTCAAAGGCCAAGTGCACAAAATTTAATAGAGATCGGATGAACGATGTGGAAACAATGAAATGGCGACATATCATTAAGAATAATTAGATTCTGCTTACCAGAATCTCACCCAGACAGAGATCTTCGTGTTTCAAAGGTCAAGTGTGCAAAGTTTAATCACAATCGGTTTAGGGACGCCTAAGAGACAAACAAACAAACATTATTTTTTATGTATATAGATAAAGCTATTTAATTTCAGTGTATCGAAAGTATCAGCATTATTGTGGACATTATAAAACTATTAAAAAGGGTGGTCACATTGTTACACTTGCTATTTTTTTTGTGACAAGTGTATAATTTCGTGGCTTTTATTTCAAGAAAACTTGAAAATTCGAAATGAATTCGTTTGGAAAATCTAAAATGTGACGGAAAAGATACCTAGTGGGTGAAAGTAATAAACAAAAATCTTCCCTGAATGAAAGAACTAAGCATGTAGATATTTTAATGTATTTAGACAAAAGGAGTACATTCAACATTTAACACGAGTATATTAGTTGTTTGGTATTAGTTTTCAGGTTATAAGCATTACTACAAATTATAAAATATTATTTTCTTACATATTACTAGAGACCCACAAAATTCGCGGATTAATTCGGTGATAGGCTATAATTCAAACACATATACCTCTTAGATAATTTTGCTATTGGCTTACTGTTCATCTGGACGAATATCAACCAGTTATAAACCCTCAACCAAAGAAGGATCGAATAACAGACAAACCAGCTGAGACGACTTACAAGTCGGCAGCCAATGGACTTGCGTTATTTGCCCGAGTGTACAGGGGTTTGTGCAGTCTATCCTGAAGGCCATCGAAACCGCGAATTTTGCAGGTCTCTACATATTTACGTAATGGCTTCGTTACCTCTCTGTACTGGCCGAGGCTGGTGCGTATACCCGCCACCCTGAGAGACCATCCAATGAGGAAGTGTCGCCAACTGTGGTCAGCTCTCAGCTGAGTGCAACAAGTGCGAGGTGACCTCTGGGAGCTGGGGCAGCTCTCTGGTCGCCGGCCGCGGAATGCAGAGTGATGTAGGTCATGCGCTCCCGAGGCGACCTTGTCACAGTTGAGCTCTCGACCTGCTCGGAGGTCGGACTCGAGGTGCTGTCATGACTTGAAACACATCAGATAGAATTGTCTAAGTCATGGCAGCTCTAAGTTACGAGACTTTTCTAAGTTGTGTGTTTCTAAGTTAAGTGTTCTAATGTTATGACAGTTATAAGTTGTGTGTTTCAAAATCGTGTTACTTTTAATTTATGACGTTTCTAAGTTACGTGTTTTAATGTTATGACAGTTATAAGTTGTGTGTTTCTAAATCGTGTTACTTTTAAGTTATGAAGTTTCTAAGTTGCGTGTTTTTAATTACACGTTTCTGAGTTATGATATTTATAGGTTGTGTATTTCGTTCCACCTCATGACAGTTCTAAGTTATGTGTTTTTTTTTTTTTTTCAAGAATTATAAGGTATGACTGTTCTAAATTGTGACTTTCTAGGTTATTTGAAGATCCTGCTGGACTCGTCCGCTCTCTGAGTGACTCTTCAGTGAACTGAGTGTTTTCTGTGCTCCCATCTAGAGTGAGAATAATACTGCAATCACTTCAATACTGTTGCAGATAAGGTGAACTTCTCACCCAGCTGGGCATCGTTGGCTCACGGTTATAGAGGGGCGTGTCCGAATAACTGCGGTCCAATCACGAACACAGTGCGAGAGTGTGAAGGTTTAGATTCGAACTTGCGATCAAATGACTCCATGAAGTTTCCGTACCTCTAGTTACAACGCTTACAGAAAACTATTGGCAAATTATGCACAATCTTTCGCGATTTTTATTTATTTTTCAATTTGTGATTAATTATTTACAAAAATTCAACGACATTCCTTGGAAGGAAACCACACATAGAGTTCATTAAGAGTTTTAAAATTTCAGTTGGAATACCTTTTCAGTTCAGAGCCAAGCTCAATATGACCACCAGGGCCGCCGCCTTTGGAATATGGCTCACACATCACCGCACCACAATCTTGGTTTTGTTTTCGGGCGTTACAAACGACTATTTTATACTATTTTCACAAAAAAAAAATGATACGTTGTTTAAATATGTGTAATGTATTTGAGTTCAGGCTCACCCAAAGATTGGTTAGGTGGGGATGGGGGCAGGAAGTTGTTTGGGAGGATGGATGTACATATATGTGTATATGATTTTCTTTGTAAGCTATTCAATGTTGGATGCATTGAGTTGAAAACATTCAAAACATTTTAGCCGCATATTACTGAGTTTTACTTTTAATATTTTATTTCAAGTGCATAGAGAAAAAGAAATCAATATCTGCACTATAGACTTATATTCTTTGCAGTAATTTGTATGTTAGAGATGATATTGTGCTAGCTGTGATATGGAAAATCTTTTTAGCCTCCAGTTGAGTTAAGCAACCGGATTGGTTGTCAGCTTGTTTGGTGCACTATTCAAATGGTATCCTGTTATTGCCTTAATTGTTTTAAAATTTTGTGATGGTGAACCAGGAGATAGAGATTAAAAACAAGGGCTCTTCTACCATTATTGAGGAATGCTGGATATATTTTGTCTGGCCCATTTTATGGCCTAACGGATATTCTAGGCATATATCCGAGTTGAATACTATTTAAAGTTTAAAGCCAAAAGAGCCTGAAAGTATTTATGATATTTAGTCTGTGGGACAGAAGTGTTACTCCGAAGATATTCAATTATATAAATTGCCATAGCCTTTTTGGTATCTTCTGGGTGAATTTAACTATTCACCCATTGAAATTATATAGGCTAACTATTTTTCACTGATTGAATCTAGATTGATTAATCAGATAGCTTTGATCAGCAATTTAGTTTGCAATAGTTAATAGCTAAATCCAGAAGAATTGAACCGACTGAGCATTAAATTTTCATATTTATTTTTGCTAGAACCCAGAGAATTAAGAACTAATATCAAGCGCATAACATTATTTGATTCATGTACAATTTTATCCAACATTTGGACTTTTGGAATTCAGAGCACCAGCGTAATTTCTTAGCTAGGTAATAAATATTTAATATTTTCTTGGTTATATTAACATGTAAAATATTGCTTTCTAAATAACAATAAAATTTAATGTTATTTTTAATACTTGTAATTATATTCAATATAAAAGAGTATTAAAATACATTTGCATGTTGGTTGTTGTTGTTGTTTTTGTGTCCAATCTTTGGATGTTTAATACTGAGTTTATAAAGTTAATAATACAAAATGTCACCAAATTTAATGAATGTAACACAATCCCATTACTATGTATATTTCTCACACTAACAACATACCTAACTATACTACATAGTCCAAAGTCTATTTTGATAGATGTACCGAGATACAGGGCCGGAACTAGGAGATTCATTAGGGGGGGGGGGGGGGGGGCAAAGCTTAATTTGCCACCCCCTCCTTACCAACATTATAAAATACCCTTTTTCGTTAGAAGCGGTGGTTGAAATGATACCATTCACTTATACATAATTGAGAACTTTTATTTATCAAGTACACTAATTGGAAAACTAATACAATTACATTTTTTATTATGATGAAGTAGACTGTTATCAAACTATTGTTTATTTTTTGCACAACAGTGAAAATTAATGTCTTACCAATAAGTTTATTAAGTACTAACATTACATAAGGAACATGTGATTCTGAATTAAGTATAATATTTTATTGATAACCATACAAAGAAATTCAGTTCAAAATTTAATTTTTCGAGCATGATTAGCTGCAAAAGTGTTAATAATATCATCAAAATTGATCAAAGCAGCTCGTTTTTGTTCAATAGATATAATACTTAGATTTGTTAATCTCTGCTGGCCCATCGTGCTTTTCAAATAGCTTTTAATAAGTTTAAGTTTGCTAAAACTTCTTTCACCTGACGCAATTGTAACTGGAAGGGTGAGAAACATTCTCAGAGCAGTAGTAATGTTAGGATGTACCTCCTCCAGTTTATTTTTGTATAGATAAGGCTCAACATTGTTGATGCTGTAGCATCTTTTAATTCATAGTCTACTGTTAATGCATGGTGCTTAAAACTTTCAATTTCAAATACGAATTCTTCTTTGTTAAGATCGGCACTGTGTTTCCTTATTCTGCTGCTTTGACTTTTAAATCTTCTACATCCATTTTATGAATTTGAACACCACTAACAAATCCAAACTTATTGTTAATGTTCTCCAAAGCCTTAAACCTGTTACTCAGTTCCATAATTAATCTGTCAATGACTTTCATCATTACTTTATGTAAGTTTTTTGGACATACGCCATTGCTAAGCACTTTTTCTGTAGAAGAAAACTAAAAAATAAAATAAATAAATAAGTAAAAACAACCAAAAGACAAAAAGCACAAATTAAGCAAAAAATTTTTGTTTTCAACAGAATATAAACACCACAAAATATTCCGTAACAGGAATATGGTCAACAAACAAAGAAAAACAAAGAAAAATGTACTAAGAGAACGAAAAAAACCCACAAATCATGACGACACAAAAATATTGAACCCAAAAAAATTCAGCACAATGGTTGAAACGAGACAAAAACACGACAAAACGAAAAGACGAAACAAACACAATAGTTTTTCCAAAACAGAAACAAGCGACGTTTCGGGAACTGCTATCTGCTCCCATCCTAAGGCAGAGACGCACATGGTACGAAAACACAGGAGCGACTGAGTAGGGGCTGGAAAAATGAGGGTATTTATCAGAGAAAGGGCTACATCTTGCTCAGCCAAGTGATCACCCGCGCAACGGGTCCTTGAGATACCAGCTCTCATCGCAGTGGTTTTACTCACTCCAGACCACGAATTATGGTAATACTTGTTTCTTAGAGTGAAGTAACGCATTTGAAGTACGAATATGTTTATAAATTATGCATAATCAAGTTAAATAGAATTTCTTAATTTCTTGGCTAACTTATTGGTTGCGATATGTACACTTTCAAAACTTTTTTTAATGACTAGTTTCAACTTGTTTTAGTGAACCACTTTTCATATTTTGCCGCCCCCTGATATTTGCCGCCCGGGGCACATGCCCCCCATGCCCCCCTTAGTTCCGGCCCCGCCGAGATAGATAGGTACTAACAAACATCCAGAGTGATATCATTTCAGAGAGTGTGTAGTATGTTGTTTTGTAAATGAAGGAAGTAGATATACTTCTTGTAGTTATTTATTAACCACCTTCATACACAACAAAATACAACATTGCTGCTTCCTACATAGATGTACAACTTATCACACTTGAGACTGCGAAACATGTTACAAAAAAAATCAGTTGTACCAACATTAGTACCTACAAAACAATTCTCAACACATTAAATTTCCCATCACGACATAGTAGATAACTAGAATAGCACTCTCAATGGAATACGAGAAAATGTTTTATCGATAATTTTGGAATAATGGAGAAAATATAGGATGTCATGTATATTAAGTTCTTAAAATGGTTCAGATATTTATAGAAGTTTCCAGAACATTTCTAGAAGAAAAAGGTACTTCGAAATCTACTTACACCTGTAGACCGTGCCCAAAGGGATTTTTTTTTATGTAGGTGGTGAAAGAAATCTTAAAGGAGGTATTCGTGGAACACTTAATGCATTTATATTCCAAGTGAATAAACTTAAGAAAAATTGCTTCAGATGTTGGCTAGGCTTTAAAACATATTGTTGAAATATCACTTCAAATTAACTAACAAATTCAGTAAAAAAAATAAATTAAGGCATTAGTACAGATTAGGCATTTACCAAGCACCCAAGTGAATGAAAAAATAGTAATCTGGGAAAAAAAATTCAAAAATTGAGACGGTATTAGGACACATATTTTATACTAAACTCTCTTTTAACACAATGTTAACGATGTGTTCAACTGATAGTAGCGCTGTTAGACAACAGACCGCCACGAGCTTCACTAAAAGGTCAGAGAAAGAAGGTAAGTTGCCAGACAATCTATATGACAGTGGTCATGGCGTCATCCTTCGGCCAACTTCGGGAAGACTCGGCACTTGATATGCTAAAAACAGGCTTGGCGAATTTGTACATTAATTTTCATTTTATTAAACTTGATTCAATATCAGTGCTACACAAATTAACTTTAGGCTTTTTCTTGATTTGTTTTTTACAAATTTAGGTGACGTGTTTATAAAATTCGGTTATGTAATTCAACTACATCATGAAACCTGCAATCCAGTGACTTATTGGCTGTATCCGAATACATAGGGATGCGTCCTTAGCACACACATCCCTACATCCCTTAGCAAATGCAGCCACAATGTAGAGGACGCATTTTTAATGGATGGATAGTATCCGAATACTTTTACTACTAGCACCACCTGTTGACTGTCAGTCGTACTAATGTTCACGCAGCCATTTTGTGTAGGGATATCTACGAATATTCAGCAAAACGTAAATAATAAATACCTACGAATTAAAAAATAATGTAACGTGTATGTTATACATGTTAGCGATCCAAATAAAATACATTTTATAAATTGTAAACTTTAAAAATACTTATGAGTTTTGAATTATCCTTTAAGTTTAAATTCGTATTTTTATTATATTTATTAACGTATTCATTTGTCTCTGTTTAGGCCCTGCTACAATTGACTTGTCCCATGCAAATGTCCGTTGGACACTACTCGCCGATTGGTCCACGTGACCCTGTGATGTCATGTCTCTTGTCCCTTCGTCCCTATCCCACCGTATCCCATGCAGATGGCGAACTTTTATAATTTTGTCCCTTATTGATGTGTCCCATGCTGGAAGAACTTTAAAAACATGCGAACAAGAAGTAAACAAATATCGATGAAATGAAAAAAAAAATGTAAATACATAAGCGTGCAGGAAAATAGTAGTGTTGTAGTATACAAAAATAAACAAAGTAATTTTTGTGAATTGTTTGTGAATTGACTACTGTGAAGTTAAATGGAAGTAACTACGGACGAGGTGGACGAGATATTAATAAGTGCTGTTCAATTACGCCCGGAATTGTTCAACATCAAAGACAGAAACTTTAAAAACTATAATTATGCTCGTTGTTTACAAAACATTAATTTCTTCCGGGATTTTGTGGCCTCTCAAATAATAAACTGCCACAACACTTCAGAAATATAAAAAAGTAACGTTAAAATGTCTGCCAAAACTACTGCACTCTAGTGGTGGTATTTGAAATGTTTACATTTGGACAACTTGGGACATAACTGTTGTGGCAGCACATTTTCATGAGAGCATGGGCCAAACTGCCATGACGGACCAAGGGACCAAGGGACATGGCAATTGTAGCAGGGCCTTTTAAGTTATCACTTTCGCTTATTTCGCTTATTTTAAACAAATATTATGCTGAAAATCTGAAGTAATATTATACACAAACAAAATAAAACCCGATTCCGAAGCTAATGGATGTAGGGACGCGTTAGTGGATGCGAGTGTCGCATCCCTAGAAATCTCGAATTAGTGGATGCGTGAAGGGATGCATCGGCATCCCTTGTGAGAATTCGGATTCAACACAAAGATGGCCGCGTCCACTACGATGCACTTTTAGTGGATCCCTTAGCTAAGGGATCCATTAGGCCAGTATTCGGATACAGCCATTATTATTATTATTCCACATAATAAAGCAAATTATTTCTTTTTTTAGGTTATGCGAAAATATAAATTAGTTTTAAAATAATAGTATTGTAAATAAAAGTAAAACCATATATTCAATAGTAAAACTGAAGCTAGTTGAGTTACCAGTGCTCTCTAGCAGGAGCTGAGATAAGTAGTCGTGCGCCATCTAGCAGATGAAGATTTAACTTAGAGTTCGATACAAAATATTTCTCTATAGAGCGCAACCATTGATTTAAAAGAATGTAATAAAAAGCCTTCCATACACTTTACGTCTGAATCTTAAATTTATAAAATCGTTCACCACAAATACACATAGAAGGAAAAAAAACATAACTTGAAAAGCAAGCAGTTGAGTGTTAGCCGATTCTTGAGTTGCGTTTTTGCGTCTTTCTTACGTTTATTGCATAGTATACAATACGTATACTCGGCCATAATTCGCGGGGAGGGGGCGCTATAGCCCTGGGGCCCGATCTCCAGCGGGGCCCGGCAAAAGAGAGGGCCGGTTACATTTCAAGACCTTTTAATGCGTCGAATTACCGAGGTAACAAGATTAAAATTACTAGCCTGGAAACCTTAAGTTGTGATATGCTCAAATCACGTTTACAGTCGTGGCTACGGTAACTTTGTACACTCAACTCTGGGAAAAAAGTTTTGATAACAAACTGCAAGGAGAGAAAAAAAAAATTATCTATAATTTATGTTATTTCATCTTAGATGAGAAGGCGGCTAGGTTATCGCCTAGCGAGGGAAGTTTAAAAACCTGATAGGCAATGCAAAATCTGCGGGCCACGGCTGGTGGATGTTGTGTGACGGAAATTTTATTTCAAGATAATGAGCGTGATAGCTTCTGTTGCAACCAGTAACTCAGATTTATTTACGCTCCTTGATTTGTCTTCAGTCTTCATTCAATTTTCAGTTTTAGCATGTTACAGTGGGCAGTTATCTCCAGTTTGATTGGAATATTAATTAAATGACCTGTAAGTACAGAGATACCAAATTTCACGCAAGAAACAGTGATCTGTATAGCTGAACATGCATATAATAAATATGGTAGCTTAAAAAATATTTGTTAAGTGTCATATTAAATAAACAGTCAAGTGACATAACTTGGAAAAGTTTCGCACTTCAACCTGGAATAACTACCACTTTTAAAATTAAAATTTATAAATAAAATATCCACTTAGGCTCTATATTCCCAAATTTTGAACATTCTACATGATCAACTGATATTAAAAAAAAATAAAATGGCGTTTATTCCAAGTTAGGGCCATGGTTCCTAATTTTGGACAGCCATTTTTTTCCTTTGTATTTTCATATTTAGAGTTCTCATATATAACGAGGGACAGTAAGTAATAGGGTGTTAAAAAAAGGTTAGAATGAATTCCCAACCAAAAGAAAATTAGAAATATTTTTAAAATTAAAATATTGACATGTTTACGCTTGAGATTTTTACGATTTCGCAACCTCTGAAACTAAATATAAAATGGAATTCAATCACAGACAAATTCACTAAGTAAAATGGTCTGTTTTCAGTGAATCGAGGTTCTTTTATGCCCTTGGCATCCAAAAATCTTTGAATGATATTTTTCAGATGGAACATGGGGAAAGAGGAAATCCCCAGTCAGCTGCTAATCCAAAACAATCAGCAACCTATTCTTGGTCAGAGAAAACAGGTGGACGGCAGACGTTTTGTTGGTGCTTACCATTTAGGTATCTCTGGATCGACGAATTGGACACGCCAAACTGCTTCTCCGCCTCTCGCTAACTACATACTGTATTGCCTTTCTGCTTTAGACAGTACAGCATCGCTATACTTTTATCTGTCCTTGGCATGGCGTCCAATCACGGGCCAATAATAATAATAATAATAATAATAATAATAATAATAATAATAATAATAATAAAAACAATAGGTATTCGGTACGGTAACTAGTAAATACACGAACATTTGTGACATAAAATTTGGAATGCATGTCTGACGATGAAATTGCTTCGCAATTAAAAAAAAAAAATCCCTACAGACGTAGGTAGATTTTAAATGTACCTATTTATTCTGGAAATATTTCGGAAACTTATAAAAATTTCTGAAATATTTTAAGAAATTAATGTACATAACATATTTATATTTTCCAAATTTCAAAATGTTCGTTAAATAGTTTCCCTTTTTCCATGCTCAATGTATCCAGTATTCAATAGTTTACAAAGCAGCATTGAATAGCTTAGAACGAATTTCATATTAAATGCCAACTAAATTAATTATTTAATTGTTTTGACCGTCGAACACTATTTTGTATATCTTGCACTAATAACGTGGTTGTATAAAAATTTAAAAAAGTTTAATATAATATTAAGATTGTTTAAAATAAATCAAACGAATCTGATACCTACTAAGAAAGTATTGAATTTTTTTTTAAATAACAACACATGTTTTTATGGTAATAATTCGGTTAATCAAACACTGTTTCAGCCAAAGTTTTAGATGAAGTTTAGGATTTATACAATAAATTATAACGCTTATTGCCTTAGAAAATAAATTAATTACATTAGAAAATAGGCGTGGATATGGTTATTTCCAAATTGTGTAGATCTGTGTGAAGGATAAACAAGAAAAAATGTTGTTAGTTTTCTACTTCAATTCAAAACATAAAAAAGTAAAATTAATTTTGCTGCACTTTTTTTCTCCATGGGGAAATAATTTCTTTGCGTGAGCGACTGCATCAACTACCATGTGTGACCTTGGCTCTTTCCACAAACATCTTATCCCTCTACACACCATTATTCCCATTTGCCCCGCCGCGCCGTAATCCTACATCCTCTTTGAACCGCCAGCGAGCTACCGCTCGGAGCTCCACCTAACTACGTAGTTCGAGGAAACGCCACCCTCAGCGACACGTCGCGGGTACAGTCTTTCTGGCAATGAAAGTTTTACACGCAGTGCTAAATCTATCACTCCAGTGTACGTGTTTTGATTTAGGTCGTGTCAAAACCAAAATGATACGAGAATGCATACATAACTCAGTGTCGTGTGACCAAGTATATTTTCAATTTAATAGAAATTCAATTATTGAATATCTTCTGAAATAGACTAGCAATGAGCCATGGATTTTTTCAAAACTTAAGGGCGTGCCTCCCATTTCATTATTATTCACTGATCAACTTTTAGTCTTTTTCAATTGTTTAACTTTTACGAAATGAAAAATATATACAGCACATACTCTTTGCATAATTAGCTGCCAAAGTTACATTTTTAACGTTTTTGGGTTGTACAAATAAGGAGAATTTAATTTATTGCAGAACTGAAACTTTTTAGGTTTAACTGCAATGCTACTGGCTACTTCATGATATGATTTGGATTTATATCACAAAAACTCATTTCGTGTTTCCTTTTTTTTTTTGAAAATTTTGAAATGCCAGGGAAAATTAATTAATATTTTCTGAAAGAAATTCAAACCATATTTTTCATTTCGTTTAAGTTAAACAATTGAAAAAGTCTACAAGTTTATCTGTAATTACTAATTACTGTAAATATAATTCTGGACTTGAAATGGGAGGCACGCCCTTAATTATTGCAAAACAATTTCTTTTATATATTTATTTGTTCAACAATTTATTTTTAAAATCATTACTTACCTTAACTAAACTTTAGATTAACATTCTTTAAGTTTTATTATTTAATTGTAAGTTCGGCTAGAAAATAAATACATTCACAATAACATATCTTAATAAAAATAATTAATGTATATTCTTTACTTAAAAAGAATAATCAAAAATAAATATGTTCTGTTCAATTTGTTTCGTAGCAATATTTCTATGCACCAATGAATGTTACTAGATTAATCAAAACGAGTTATAATTTTTTGCAAATTTTATAGTTACTAATGGTTTTAAAAGTGTCACTAATTCTATAATTGTAAGTTGGAATTCTTAATCCAAACCGATATATTATGTCTGAAGCATCAAAAATGGTAATAAAATGTGTATAAAAAAATTGTGTATCACTGAACGTCTAGTAAATAGAAAATGCAAATTAAATTTATATAGGAATGTAACATATTTAAAAACCTGAAATTTTAAAATATTAATTTAAGAATTTTGTTCTGCATACAATCAAAATTAGTTAGTTATTTAATTCCAAATTACGACACAATATTCTACTTCATAGCTAATCAATTTTAAGAACAAAGTATACAATCGCAGGTAGTGATGCAGGCAAAGTTATAAATTTAAGACCTAAGATCTTCAAGTGCAACTAATACTAGTATTATCTACATGGTGAAAAATAAAAACCTGGCATCCAATATAACTCGAGGGTATTAAAAGAAGACACCACGTTTAATGTCATTTCTTACTATGTGATAATTCTAATTAATAGAATGAGCTTTTTTTGTACTAAATGTTATACAATAAATGCTATCGTAATACAGAGACGTTTGTTAACTTGAAAATCAGATCCGGACACCTGAAATATTTTGCTGAATAGTTTCGCAAACATATTTCCTAATTATATATTTTTTCATCAGCATCTTTTCTTGATCAATTCTGATTAGATCGAATATCATTCATTAAATATTAAAGAGTAGTTGAGATAAACTAGTACTTTGCGGAACACCTAATACCATGAAATTGCATTTGAAAATTTGACTGAAAAGCGTCTATTTGCAAGATAATTAAAACATTTAGGCCTATATACCACGCATAGCTTAACGATGCCTAAAATTGATAATGTTTTAATCATAAGATTTGCTAATGATAAAATAAATATAATATTTTATTTATGTCTGGATTTTATACTGGTACAAATATACACATATTTTATGTATAAGTATAATACGTGTGTCTGTTAAAGACAATCTTCCTATGTGCCTCGTCGAAAACATCTAAAATATTACATAAAAAAACTAGAATTTAACCGTCAATAATAATTCAGAAAATATATACCGATAAATGGTTGAACACACAACCAATCACTGCCTGATGCACACTTAATTAATTAATTTTTTTAATGTTTTAAAATTTTGTTTGAGCTTTATTTATAACATCTTGGAATGATAATGTTACAGTTACTAAAAACTAAAACGCTACAAAACTACAAAAAATATTTTGGCAAAACTCCGTTCCCCCGGAGAAACCCCCGGAATGGCTCCCCATTTGAAAGCCAACTGGAAGGTTTTTTTCTGTTCCACCCACCGTTTCTTTGGTAGCCTGACTTGTTACAAGGGATTGTTTTCCTACCAGAGAAAATGCGACCATTTTGTCTGGGCAATCCGCCTTTGAGGAGCCGGGGCGCGAACCCGTGTCCTACAAGGCACAAGGCAGGCGCTCTACCCCAGAACCAGAGTGGTAGAGCGGATACTTGCAGTCTTCTTAACACTGACATGATGTTATTACACGAGTTTACTGTAGTTTCGTGTGTCATTAACACGTTCAGTAACATCTGACCTCGGTAACGAACAAATTTATGTGTTCTTATGTTGTTCCGTTCAGCATGAATTATGTAATTTCATAACAGTGAAATATAATAATTTGTATAACTAGACTAGAAATTTTTTAGTTGATTTCCTGTAAACAAACTTATACAGTCCTTCTGTACAATAATTATATAGAACTATAGACTAGTAAAAAGATATGTAAAGAGCTTGCACTCTCGATGGTAAAGTTATTTTGAAATAAATGTTAGCTATAAAAAGAGTGTGTTTAGTTAAAATATGTGTGTGCTTACAAGCATGAAGTTATTGTATAACATTTTATTTATTTGGTTTTAAAGCCACAGAAAAGTTAACCTTGTTATATCACTTTTGGCTTTTTATTTTTGTTTTACCGTGCTTAATATGCGCAGCTAATACTGGAAAGCTATTCAAACAACTGTTTACAAATAGGCATTTTCAAAATCTTAAATCAATGACATTGCCGGAATTTTAGGTAGTGATAATACTGATCTTAAATCGATCAGTTTGTGAAGATTAAGAATTTGGATGACACAAGTTTTGTGACATTTGCTTACTTATTTAGAAATATTCACATTATTTGAATACAACTATATTTGATTGGAACTTGCAGTACTCCTGAGTACAGAATTCTTGGTAATAGCTTGCCTCAGCGTTAAGCATGAGCATAAATGTTTTATTTCATACAATGAAACCCCCAGAAACTCAATTAAATCATCGGGATTTTTAAACATAGACTTCTTTGAGTACACAACCACAGAACGTTTTTTTTTTTTTTTTTTAAATATATATTTGTGAGATTCGCAGTGACATCGCTATTTAATTATTTGTAATTTTAATTGTAACAAAAATAGGAATTCAGTGTTTTTATTTTGGATGTGTAATATTTCTACGTGTAATAGTATAAAAAATGTATTATGTTTTAACTGTTAAAGTATCAAAAGTTCATTTAATGGTTGTTTATGTTTATTTTCGTCCAAAAAAAATAATTTGTACAAAATAATATCCTTTTCTTATAATTTTGCTGTTTTAAATTATTATGTTCGAACCTTTCCTTCAGTTCAACAACTTAAGTAGATATAATTTCGTTATGAAATCAAATTATCCATACATACTACACTTGATATTTTGAGATTATTACGAGATAATATATAATTTTATTTTAAATACATTTTTTTTGCAAACGTACGGGTTTCAAATACAAAATAAATACTTTCTTTTTTTTTCTTTTTTTAATGGTTCTTGAAATTGGGGTGATTGGATTATATATACTTACATAATTTAGGACATACACCACTGCTGATTATTATGTATGTCATAAAAAACCTCAATAACATACAAGAAAGATAAATGTGCAAACATACAGGAAACAAGCTCAGGGAACATCAAAACATTTAAAACAGACTGAAAATTACGTAGAAAGAATGGGTAAAATAATTATTTCAGCACAGACGGACACAGTGGCCTAACAAAGACGAGACATTAGCAACAAGAACAGTAAATAAAGACAAAAAATACTTTGGACAACTCACAGAATTGATTTTTCAGTACTTTTACAAAATATTCTATTGGAAAACAGTTGGCAGGGAATAGTTTGCAATACTAAAAGAAAGATATTATAACTTTGTACACCATATAGCTTTGGTTATATTTGCACATCTGAAATACGATTTATCCAGGTATAACTGAGCATTTCTTACAAAAATTGGCTAATAATTTTATACTTCAATTGATATGTACATTCGGCAAATTGTTTTTTAAAACATGGAAAAGATAATCGATCAATTATTCAACAATTTGGCTTTCTTTACTTTTACCGTGCAGTTAATACTGGAAAGCTATTCAAACAAGGGTTTACAAATAACTTTCAAATATTGGAGCTGGAGGTACTGGGACAACACAAAACATAAATGGTAACACTATTTTGTATTGATTTAGTTATTTTCATGTAAATGTACAAATAAACAAATATGTAAGTTTACATGAATATTTCTGTTCCATTTAAAAAGAAAATTTACGGTGCACAACGGCAAACAGAATAACCCAACGATGAATCTTAACAGATAAAAATTGAATAAAAATAAATTGGTTGTCTGTAAAGTCGGTTTACGGACTTAACTAGACAATGTCATAATAAAACATTGATGAAATGATTGATCCAGAAGAAAAGGAAATATCATATTCGGCCTGAGACTGAGCCGTAATTAGTTTTTGCAACCAAACCATTTAGGCATTAAAAATATTATATTCTTTGAGGAAGAATTTTTTTAAATTTTTCTATCTTTTGTATGATGAAATCTACCTCTGCATACTTTTATTAATAAAATTGAATCATTTTTATTGAGTTATCACTATTTTGTATCGATACAAAGAAGGAGTGAAATGAAATGTACAATTTAATTAATAAATTTACTTTTATTTGCATTCATTAATTCAAATATATTTATTACTTTTGAAATGTTGCGTGCGCCGTATTTATTTTTACAAGTACAAAAAAAATTCGCAGTTGCCGGGATTTGAACCGATAATCTTTGGGAGCGATGCTTACCGCACAGCCACGAAGCCAAACTTGAACAATTATAGTTTAAGATGGTATATATATATTTATAAAAATTTTGTTCACGGTAGGGGAATAATATTATTTCGTTTTTATAACACGATTTTATAAAAAAAATACGCATCCCAAATACACCAAACCTATTTATAATGTGTTACAATATTTTTTTGAAACTTTGTGCAAAAGATCCCGGGTGTAATTTGAATTATTATGTGTAACTGTAAAACACCATTGTTGATTAAAAACGTATTTGAATATTCAACATTACTTTTAAATAACCGTACCGATTGTGTTGAAAATCGGTGGACGATCGTTAAATTACATAATATTAATAATTCAAACGACGAAAATATGATTGAAAAGTCAAATCGACGGTTGTTCCAATCGAGTGGAAGAGAGATGCCACGCATTAGTACAATGAGCAAACAGGACACATCCGTAGTGACATCCGTAGTGGGACAATGTGCGTTACGGGACACTTTTTCGTGCGTGCAGCCGGCGTTCATCGATTTATTAGACGTTGTCACGTCAAAAACAGCGGCTATACATAGACACATGTGAACCCAGCCATGTTACAAAACAGCGATGACAGCACAGACGAACACCGGAAGCCACAGTTGAGCAACAAAACAGGTAGTTTGAAAACCACAACGATGGTAGCACAGAATAACACACTATGTTTTTCCCAAGACAACAGTTGCGACGTTTCGGGAAAGAGATCTATTCCCTTCTTAAGGCACAAATAGACTGAGGTTTATAATGATATACAGTTTAATGAGTAATGGTGTATGTCCGAAACTACATCTTGAATTAATTTACCTATTATTTAAAATGTTGTTTGTCGGTTGAAATTTTATTCAATGAACTACACTGTTTTTGAAATTCACTTAGATACTGACTTTCTTTAAACAGATTTGTATTTTGTTTTGTTTTATGTGCATAATTGTTTTTCACTTCTATTAAAAAGGTACAGGTATAAGTGCAGATAAGCTTTCTCAAAAGAGAAACCTGTTTCTGTAACAATAAGTGTCAAAAACGTAGTAAAAAAAGAAGGGACCGGAGGTGTGTGTGTGTGTGTGTGTGTTGGTGTGTGTGTGTGTGTGTGTGTGTAGGGTAGCCAGATTTGTTTAGACAAAAAAAAAATTATTTTACAAAAATTACAATGGCAGGAATTTAAAAAAGTACTTAAGGGATCCTCAACTAACCTAAAAATGTATTTTCAAGCACTATCTTTGTAAAAGAGTTTCCGGAGGAGGGACTGGCTCCTGCCCCTTCCCTTCCACAAATACTGTCTACGCCCATGGTAAATGTGTAAACAAAATCACATGTAGTTATACGCATTAGTACATCATATACTCAAAAGACGTGAATTAAAATTTAGGAGACCGTAATATTTTATAGTTGTACTTATAATATTAGATGTCAATCATTTTTCAAGACATGTGGTGATAGCCTACATGGAGCACTATAGTCTGAAACTATGTATTTGTACTGTTATGCAATGAACGTACACTCACGCCTGTAGCATAAGGCATCACTACAAGGCAATCTGAAGATGAGAAAAGATAAATTATCAACGTATACTAGATTAGTATCCCAGAGAACACTGGTTCAAATCCCGGCTGGCCATTGTTATATCGTTTTGACGTGAAGCGTCTTAAAAATAACAGCTAAACATATGGATAACAGAACAGACGAAAAGGTGTGTATAATATTTCTTTAACATTTCCCTAATTATATAGGCTTCTAGTATGGCAGTCTTCCATTATGGTAGTCTTACAGTATGGCAGTCTTCCTGTATGGCAGTCTTCCTGTATGGCAGTCTTCCGTCGACCCCCGTCAAAACAGAAGGAAATGTGCCATAATGGATAACTACCTACCACATTTATATTTTTATATCTTGTGGTTATAAGTATACAGTGCTGCTTCCTATAACCCATTTTTGGAAACATTTGTTTCTATTAGTGCGCGATCTGTTGAGTTGATTTATGACTGGAACTACAGAAAGTCACCGACAGAAGCGGTATCTGTAACCTTTTAAGTTACCTAACCTAAGCGCTACCTAGCGATGTATTCTTCAAACTACTTCGAGAGAAAAGCAGCTGTACTCATTCCATGGAGTGTATAAGAAAATATGGCAGAATTCCGCCTCGCCCTTTGTAATTATGGCAGTTTTCCGTTATGGTACTTTTCCGCCTTTTTCTAAGAGGCCAGGCGGAATACTGCCGGTATGGTAGTCTTCCATGCGCCCCGTAAGGAAAGGAACTACCAATAGGCGTAATTCAGGGGTGGCAAGAAGTGGCATTTTCCGCCTCAGATTTTTCCAACCCAATATTTAGCCACCCTATTTTGATGTAAAAATGTCAATAATTTACCAACTTAGATGATAAAATATCAGGCAGATCAATCAATACAATAAAAATAAGGTATACTCTTGAGTTGTGTGTAAATGGTATTTACTTTACAAATTGTTTGGTTATTAATTGAAGTAATTAACACTAAATATTTAAGAGTAAATAGAGAATTTTAGCAATTATTTTGTGTATTTGTGTTGAAAATAGTCTGAAAAAGCTTAAAAAAAATCTAATAATACAATGCTAGTTTTTTTTTTTTTTTAATTTCCCAGGGGAGGATGTGGGGGCATTCCATAGGTACCTCCCAGACCCCTGGTATGCCTTGCCAGTTAAAAAGCTGAAATTACGCCTCTGGAACCACCCTATCATTTACGTGGTAAATTTCGGTACAAGAGAAACAGATCAGGATGGATGGACCAGGTATCCAATGTTCTAGAAGCTGTGCCACACTGCTCAGAGGAACCGAGTCAGTTTTACTGACTTCTTAGTCATAAATTAAAAGTTAATACAAGTTACAAGAAAATGAGTAAAACATGTACAGAAGGCTAGATCACAGCCACGTTTGTTATAAACTTTACACAGGCAGATTCAGTGACTTTATAGAAACCTATAGGGATTATAGAGGCAATTGAGTGGATATCAGGAAACACACCATTTAACAGTAGTTACAGGGATTGATGTGTGGGTCATATAATTGCTATCGAATAATAGCTAACTTAAACATTTATATTATAATAAAAAAAACTTCAAACTAATTTTATTAAAATATACATCTCTCAATTAAAGCTTTATTGCCAGTACCGTTACACGAATTGATATATTCAGGCACCATCAATACAATTGTGTTACGTTTGGAAATTTCAGAATTTGGTATATGAAGTCATAAACCTCTGCTTCCTCGATAGTCAACTGAGCAACGTTAAAACCTGCATTGAACACGGACGTGCCAAATACAGAGTGTTCGCTATTTTTTTTTTTTAAATTGCTGGACGAAGAATTTAATAGATGGCTGGAAATGTCAGAACAAGTGACTTTTGGCGAGGAACATATGTCCTTAAACGAAACCATGCAAAGTTTAACGCGCAAAAAGTAGCGCACAAATTTGAATTTGGCGGGCTTCAGGGGACTACTTCATTGGCTGAGACGAGCGATCGCAACGGGCTGGCGTTCAAACGCTTAGCGGGAAGCAGGCGCCAAGCAGACGTTTAGAGTGAGACAGATGCATTGGAATAATTTCACTTAATAACTGTAAAACGGATTTTTCAGATCGGTCCAGATGTTCTCGAGGTTACGTCTAAAAAACTCACAATCTATCTTTATAATATTAGTTCAAATATAGATACTGAGGATTTAAAGTCTATTATCCTGAAGTGTTGCTGAGACCGTTTGAGCTATCGATCAGCCCGTGTACATGCCGAACAAAGAATTTCCAGACCTCGAACGTTAGCCACAAAAGTTGTTCGTAACGATTGCTACTGTCATTCATTACAATTATTAACAGTCGCACAATGCTGTGAATAACCTCGGCGAGTCTCCTACGACGCCGTCTACGTTACGTCTTACGGCTCCCCACGCACGATCAGTACGAACTGACAGTTCGGACCTATCAGTCGGAACTGAACAATCGGAACTGCAGTGTGTGTGCGAGGACGGTGGACTGATCAGTCGGAAGAACTGATGGACTAACGAACTGATGGCCTTCCATCAAATCGAGAGCCCAAAGACTTAACTAACGTGTATGGGGACAGCGTCTTGCCAGTCCAGGCAGTTCAGTCCATTAGTTGAATGTTGTGGCAGATATCTTGGTTTATATTCTTTAGTTGTTTTTTCCCCTTTGTTTAGCTAAAAGCGCAACTGCAAATGCATTATCCAAAGTTTCTTCCGTATTCTACGATGAAACGATACATCCAACAGCAACAGCAACCACAAGACTGATCGTGTGTGGGAAAGGCTTCAGTCCAAACTATCAGTCCGAACCGCGAGCTGAGCTGATCGTGTGTGGGGGTCATTAGCGATCGCGAACTCAGAGGACCCTGAAAAAAAGAGGGCCGTTGAAATATTTAGATGGTTAGGGGAAGGCGATGGAGGAAGTGTACACCTCTTCATGCCCTTAGGAAGCTACCAGCGTGAGCGAAGTTGAAAAATTTATTCCTTAAATGCGTCGTATCCCTTATTCACAACTGTCCCTTCACGAATGTGTGACGAGCGTCCTGTGTTTACAAAGTTTTTTTTATCAGATAATTTATAAAAGAGTTACCCTGTCAAATGCTGGGAATGTTTGCTATACACATGATGTAAATATGTTACGTTGAGAAGAAAATAATCAATCGGGGATTTCGGCTTTTAATCTGTTACGTACAAACATAACTGTTTGAAAATTATCAGCTTATATAGATTTTTATTTAGAAATTAAAAAAAACAAATTTTCAATTGTAACAAGGTAGGTATTCATATAAATTAAATTGTTTGAATAAGCTTTTTATTAATTTTAATAACGCGCCGACATACGAGGTGTGATTTTTCACTTCACGAATCGACTTGTAAAGTTATAGGTCCTAATATCGGTTAAGACTTAAGTTTTTATGTAAGCTTTGGCATAACCAACTTAAATGCGTAGTTGTGAGACTAAGCTTTCAATATTTTAAAGACGGTTTTTGTTACAAAGAATATTCCTGGAGGAGAAAATGAACTTGCAGCTGCTGTGATGGTGGTACATACATTATCTAAATTTTTTCTTTACCGAAACACTGGTAGAATACGTGAATGTTCGGCCATGCTTATCAAAGGAGACACATCATTAATAGTTCATCTTGCCGGTAACAAAGCATTCCCTGAAAGTGTCTCCATGTGTGGTAGCTATATAAAGGAAAACAACCTCATCACTGCTTCAAGGCTATGTAATACGCGATGTCCTCGACAATACACTTAACATTGTTGTGTACTTTAGTCTTCGTTTACCAGTGGTATGAAGCTACCAGTGGATCTATTGATTCCGAACTTATGCTTTGCATAAAAGACTACTTTTCTCACAGATTAATGTCCATAATAGTGGTGTTCACGTGTTCTGATGTAGGTAAGTTCACGTCGTACAGCGTTACGGAAATGTAATTTAAATTTACGTGCTTACATAATAGTGAACTCTAAATATGCACATTAAAAAATGTAGAAATGAATTCTATCTACAATTTCCTTTGTTCTTCTCAGAAAATATATATGCTTATACATACATTACAGAAATAACAGAATGAAAAGCTGATTTGTTTGGTGAAAAAACTGCGTGTACTGAGCTTTTTTTCTGTCTACTGTTGCTTACAGCTTGCCTGCATAATCGTTATGACCACTTACAGTGGCGTAAAAATGGGATCGGAAAGGGATATAAGATAAACATTGTTACTTACTCCCACTAAATTTGAGAACAGACGAGAGAATGCCTTAGCAATAGCGAAAATGTGTCGTATGTTTGTAATGACTACTGTATTGCTGTGTTAAAGTGATCGGGAAGTAATTTTTTAACTTGACATTTTGTTTGTATTATTATTGATATTATTAGAACACGCATCTTCACCTCTGCATTACAAAAATTGTCTTGTTATATTATGCCACGTAATATTGATTGCTCCAAATTGAAATTGATTAGTAAAATAAATGTCTAAGTGGGCGTCTGAAAGCTTGCCTCGGTTTCCACTGTTGTTAAAAAAAAAAAAAAACAACCTTAAATGATGCTCGGTTTAGGAAAGTGAGGGGAAAATGGTTAGGACCAGGGGCGTAGCCAGGGCGGGGGGTGGGGGATGTGTGTGTTAAGGGGTTAAAACCCTCCCCCCCCTTAACCCCAAATCTTTAATTAATTTCTTATTAATCACTCAAACAAATTTCATATTAAAATTAATAAAATTTAAACCATTACAATATTTAAATTTAAGAACGGAAAACTGCTAAAATAGCACTATTTTACCCCTAAAATCCAAATTTTCCCGGGGCTTTAATACGGAGGGGGGGAGGGGCATACTTCATAACACCCCCCATACACAAATCCTGGCTACGCCGCTGGTTAGGACGATGCATTGATACGATGTATTGATTTACCAACAAGGTTTGCAGTTAAAAAGGGTTTTCGGTGGCTATGATCCCTATGACGTTAAGGCTCATGTGACGCAGAAAAGAGCGATATTTCACGTCCTCCCCCCTTCCCAAAAGGCTCAAAATAATTAATGCATACAGTCTTTTCCAAGTGTGTCATAACCCACGGACTCAAAATTTTAAGCATTTCCGTCCTGAACCATTTACATTCTTTTTAGCTGCATATAAAAAAAATACTATTGTGTAAGTGTGTTTCTGTCCAAACTAACAAGGATTATTTTCGGAGAACAATTTAAGCGTCCGGATAATAAATGAATCCTTTAGTCATTGATAAAGAAGGTTGTCTGTTCATAAACATGAGGCATATTTGTTCTCATCAACTAAAACCAAACTCCATACCCAATGCTATTTCGTCGCAGATGCGAGTTACCGTGGTTAATAGATTATATTTCTGGAGTAAATACAAACAGTTGAAATATATTTTATTCCCTGCGTTATTTTTGTTTACCTACAGACAGCCACAAGTTGGTCAAGTTCTTGTCGTCGTCCAGCAATATGTGGGTTTTCGCACCTGCAACTGACCGACAACCAGCGACACTGAGCACAGTCTCGCCCCAGTCTTACTACCGCACTGGGGTTTATCTGGATTACACGTGTCGTTCAGGAAACGAACTACTGTTTCTGGTGAGTACCCCATGCCACGTGCACAGAGGACAATTGGGTGTTGTAGGCCCTGTCGCACTGTCAAATGTTCGCTTCCAATACCTTCCAAATATGTCGTGTAAAATACAGTTTGAAGGTTATGTCGTCCCCGAAAACGTCACTAGCGCAGCCACTTTTTTGCTTGACAATTTGGATGACTTGAGTTTCCATCAAATATTTTGCATATAGGACGGAATATAAAATAAGTTGGATATTTGATGTTATCGGCCAATCAAAATTGTGCTTAGCGAAAACGACATCCGTTTCCGTCTCAATGATTCTTTAAAATTTCGAAGAGCACATGGCCGATTAGAGAGGATAAAAAAGTTAAACTAAAATAATGTTAATATGCGAAAACAATTTGTTCGTTTAAATGAAATTATGTTTCAATGTCTTTAAAAAAAACCCTCTGAATATTAATTTCATTTGCATAACGAATATTATTGCGATTTTAATTTATTCATGTTCAAAAATTTAAAAAATGCACAAACATAATGTGTTAAAAATTTTCGTCTAGCACTGTAATAAATATATGATTTAATTTCAAAATTGAGAGAAATATTGAAAAGTTTGAGCCAACTCAGACCAAAAATAAACTTTGATAGTGTTGCATGATTTAAACCATATAGGAGGTTATCTGCCTAAATATATTCGATAGAGAAAATTGGAAGCCATTTTCCATCCAATACTTCCCCTCCAACTCATTGTCAAATATAGATAATGGAGACAAGTATTTGACAGTGTGACAGTGCCTTTAAGGATAAAGTTTCAATATCACGAGGAATTGCCAACTGTAGGACTTCAAAATAATATAAGAATCTGTTGGAAACAATGGGAATGTACCTAATGAATATCATAGTTACAAAATAGCACTAATTTAACAAAATAATTTGAAATAATTTGAAAGTTGATCCTTCATGCTGTAACTAATACCGTGGGCACTATAATAAAATTTAAAAAAGAATATTTTTAATTTAATATTAATAATAAATAATTACAACATGGGATATCTAAAAAAAAAAATGGCAAAAAATGACGAAGGATCCTTCCTCTATGGAAGCCACCTGCCAAGGCAGATATTAGATAGGAAAGCCTTAGTTTCACAGACGAGAGAGCCAAACGCCCGCTCATGCATCTTCGGTTTTTTAAATTTTTGTTCATTGTAAAAGGTTAGGTTAGCTACATATTAAAAAGTTATTAGCTAAGCAATCATAAAATGATTTTACAGTATTTTTAATGTAGCTATACTTACCTAATATAACCAACCATCCACAGTGTTTTAAAGTATTTATAATGTAGCTAACCTATCCTAATCGACAAAAAAATTTAATGCCACACCAGTTTATACAATGATAGCACAGGGGAAAAAAAAAAGCGAGCATGAACTTCGGGCGTGGCTCTCTCGTCTGTGAAATGAAGGCTTCCATATTAGTTCAGCCAGTGTGATTTCATTGCAGCCATCTTGGATCCGCCATTTTCTTTTCGTCTGCCAGAGGGTGCTGCCATCATATTAGTTTAATTTTTGCCTGCTAGAGTTAAAACTTATCCATTACCTAATAACTAATTAGGAAAGAATGTCCAAATTTCTTACACAAAATTATTGTTGAACTCTAAGTTCCAGGTTGGTTTAAAAATGTTATTTAGGAGAATTTATTTATTCCAATTTTCCAGGGGAGGCCTCCCTAACCCCACTTTTCTTTGGGGACTAATCCATACCCACAAGCCTCTAATATATTTAGGTATTAAACAGGGGTGCAACAACAGGGGGGGGGGGGGTAAGGGTATTTTGACCCCCCCCCCCCCTCCACCCTTCCTCCGAAACCTTGAAGCGGGGGCAAACAGGGGCAAAGAAAGTGCTGTGTAATCAATTTTTAGATAATAAAACTGCTTAAATAGAACCATTTTCCACCTTGAAATACAAATTTTTCCCGGGGGAGGACCCCCGGACCCCCCGCTTCAATAGGGAGGATCGATGATTCTTTATAAAAAGGTATATTGCCCCCCCCCTTTCGAAATTTAGTTGTTGCGCCCCTGCGTGTAAATGATGAAACAGCGCTCAGATGCCCATGGTGCTTTTCAGAATAAACTTGGAATCTCTGACAGGGTTTGCCAGTCCATGGTGCAACCACATGGGTGTAACTTCCAATATAAATTGTTAAAAGTACCTACTGTGATAGGTATGTTATAACGAACATTGGTAACATGGGCTTTCCTAAGCACTTCGGTGCTAATCTTCAAAGAGCATATTTTCACCTTTGTCTTTTCAGAAATATTACCAACCTCTCACTAAGTAAGTTTCTAAGAATCCTTTACAGTTATCCTTGAATCTTGCAGTAGCAAACACTTCAAAACACATTCGTAAATATTAATGTAATAACGGTTCATGTGCGAAATGTTATGTCACCCATTACAAATTACTCTAGCAGCAAACGTAATTCACTGGTAAATTAGAGATAATTTTGAGGTAAAAGAAAAAGTTTCACAATCACAATTACTAATTCCATAACACAAGTCGACAATTAACAAGGTGAAAAAATTAATAAATTTATTTCAGTTGAAATACGTGATTAAAGCAACTTTTTAACGATGTTATAAAACCAAACTGTAGCACAAGGGTTGTGGTCTTTTGAGTTCTTAGATTTGCACGACTAGTTAAGCCCAGTAATGTACATACAGAGTACAATCTGTGTGTGTTACAGAATTCGCAGCGGGAGTACATGAACGGCAGCCACCACTGGCTCGTCTTCTCAGACACTCCACTAGTGCCTGTAGAAGTGGACAAGCTGAGACTGCGGCTGGACAGCGAGCTGGTATGGGTGACCAGGGAAAGTGGTTCGGGCACCTTCACCTTTCACGACCTCTACAAGATAGACCACAACTGGCCTGTGGTTGACACAGTCACTGGGACCTGGCACATGTCCACCGGTCTTCGGTACAACCTCGCCCAGTGGAAGTACCACCCCAGCCGCAGGGGCAACTTGCAAGGACTTAATCTTTTGGGAGTTTTAATTGTGAGTATGCTGTTAACAATTCAACACTTAACAAGTTTTTATCTTCAAGTTAAACCGACTGGCTCTCTAAGGTTACAGCATCTGGCTGATGAGCCAATAGTCTCGAGTTTGATTCCCAACTGGTTCGGAGATTTTTCAATGTGCAAAATTTCCTATTGAAGTCCAAACCCCTTTACTGCGAAAAGTGATGGTGAACCACTGTAGTTTCACCACACCAAGTCCAACCAAATCACACCATACTCATGTAGGCCTACCGTGGCAATGGCTGGGGTAAAAAAAACTTTAAGGATGACCACTCCACTATCACATCATTAAGTATCTGCCTACGGCCTGAGTCACAAATATTTAAATTCAATTAGAATGATTCAATTATAAAAATTTTTATGGCCAAAATTTTGTTAATAGGTTTGAAGTGGTTGTGTTATTTTCTAATTTAATTTTCATACCATGCTAGAACATTATTTAAAAGAAAACATTTTGTATTATTTGTTAATAAATTCAATATTTCTAAAGGCAAAAATGTAAAAGTACAACAGAAATTATATTCACATAGGTTAATCATAAAAAGTTTTTACCTCTGGTAAAAATTCTCATTGTCAAAGTCTAATTAAGATATTTTTAATAGCACGAATCAATACCAAAATTTTGGGTGTTTCAACCTTATGTAATTATGGTTTAATTTATTTTGACATTTGTGTAGTTCTTGAACATATTTTGGAAATTATGTGGATGTTAGTTAAACTGATATTTTTTCAGGTCACCAATATTTCAACTGAAAATATCCATGAGGAAATACTTAAACCAGAAACCAAAGATAAAGATTTGATGGCAGTATATAATTACCGGGTTAACATGCATATCAGAAGAATGTTTAATTTTACGTGAGTATGATGGTCACATTGCAAAATATTTGATATTAGAAATTCTTTAATAATATTGTGACATGTTTGACAATATTTGGCAGGAATAACAATAATACCTACTTCCTACATTTGTATGACTTGAAGGGAAGTAAGTATATGACTGCAATAAGAAGTTTTTTTTTATTTTAAATCTACCAAAATAAGACATGTTAAGAATGTTATTTGACCCACCATTTCTAATGAATAAGTGCTGTCACTATATTTATCTCAACATCTCAGAGTTAGCATAAAAAATAAGACCTTAGTGGGTTACTTCAAATTATTGCCAAAAGTTTTTTTTAAGAGAAAAATTATTTTATTGCAGTGTGACTGTTGTTACGACATCAGAATATGGATATGTAGTCGCTGAAGGAAAGTACGAAGGAATGGTGAAATTGATAGGCGACAGAGAAGCAAATATAACAATTTCGAGTATGATAATAAACAGCCAAGTAAGACTCGACTATGTGCATTTTATTGCTGGACCAACATGGAAGTTCAGGTTGGTGAATTTAGTAATATTCTCCTAACAACTTTAATATAATCCTAGCATATATTTCAATTGAAATATTTTGTCTCTGAAGTGTCCATATGCTATGTTAGTGTAATAAAAATTTCCTTTCACTATAGAGGCTTGATTTCCCACTCATTTCCTTTCTTACCATTATCCTCCACTATTCAAAATACATGAATTTAACTTCATAAAATGACTGATTTCATCCCTTATCTTCCAGTGTCAACAGTGTCTTTCAAATTCACTCAGTGTAACCTAATATCTTTCCATTCCATCTAGTACCATCGAAAGTCATCAAGTACAATGCTATCCAGAGCCACTGGCATCACCCGAAGTCAACTGGTACAATCCAAAGACCCCCAGAGTAGTGCTACCTAGATTCATGCCATCACTTAATGTCATCGAAATCCACTAGTGTCTCCTTATGCCTCATGTCACTGCGCAGATTGGCCGCGATATTCCGGCATCCACCAGTGACTGGAGGGTACGGTGCATTGCTTCAACCTTTCTCGCCGACGCTCTGGACGTGCGCAATGCTCATGTGGCTGCTGATAGCGGTGTTTCTGCGACTGATGTCGTGGATACAGAACACTGTTTCCCAGGACTACCACGAGGACATTGACGACAGGCACACCTGGAGCGACGTCATGTTGCTGATTGCCGGAACTTTAGGAGAACAAGGTAAGGTTATCGTATCGTAAAAGTAATTGCGCTTTTACCGTAAGTCACCTCCTTTGAACTTAGTATCATGAATGTATAATGGAAAGTAAACGATACAGATTTGTGGCACCTACTCAAAGTCAGACGTCACTTTTAGGATGAGCAAGAAAGGAAAATATTCTCTCTGAAGACAGTGCAACAGTGGGACTCAATTAAAAGGAACATTTATATAAAGAAACTGAATGCATGGGTGGTAGAACATATATGTATTAGGCTTTTCACTAACCCAAATCCGAATAGGATATCCTATCTCTCAGAGATGATTATATTTCAAGTATATTACAACTCCCAACATGTATAATAACTGATGTAATATTGTAGCCAAAGAATATTTATTTATTAGGTGTTTTAGAAGCAGAACCCATATATAAGGATAGGCACAGAAAAACCAGCATCATCACATGCCAATGTCTCGGTAGCAATTTCAATTGTAATTCAGACTTTGTCTATGGATACGCACAGTTACACTTCAAGAGATTTATTTTTCTTGACAGTTCAGTGCAGAAGTTCAAAATCACGAACCACCCTCAGACTGGAGTCGGGTCGTCTGCCCTCCCCGCTGCGCAGGCTCGGACCTGAGCTCGCGCTGGGTCACGTGGCGGCTGGTGTTCCTCACGATGCTGGTGCTCACCGTGCTGCTCAACAACTACTACGGCGCCTGCGTGGTGTCCTCGCTGCTGTCCGAGACCCCGCTCACCATCCGCACGGTGCGCCACCTCATCGACAGCCCGCTCCGGTTCGGCGCCGAGGACAACAACTACAACAGGAAGTTCCTGGAGGTGAGCCCCGCGCGCAATCTAGGAACGCGCTCCGACCCATACAGCAAGGTCGGAGTTCGCCTGGGGGCGGCCCCGGAAAGACTTCTCGGGGACGGTCTGTCGTACAAAGAAAGGATGCGGTTGCAAAACATGACGTTTGATAAGTCGGAGGTTGGCTTCGGAATATTTACACATTTACCGTCTCAAATAAAGAAATATTATACTATCATACAAATTTTGAGTTAAACACCTGAATTAAAGTATTCAAGTTAACATAAATACACCCTTAAAAATAAAATAAAAATATAAAGCCACAATCGAGTTCGGCCGACAAACTTCGGCTGCAAACTCATCACGAAATAATAAGTTGAAAACCTATGCAGCAATCATGGCTAGTGTATACACCTTAAAAGTTGGAGATGAACTACATTTTTTTATCACAGATAATGGAGAAAGTACTCACGATGGAATGCTGGGTGTATTTATAATATTTAACTGAACAAAGTTTTACAAACGCTGCAAAACTTATCGCTGTTGTAAAATGATGTCATTTAAATAATTTTGTTTAACACCACGTCACTCTTCATTGGTGAATACTGTTCACGAATTCAGAAGCAGATGGTGCTATAGGACCTGCTTGACCTCGAAAGTTGAAGTTCCCTAGCTCTGGTCACACGGATTCAGCTCAACTCGACTGCGCCACCAGCAGCAGATATCGTAGGCAGGGCCGTCGACAGAAACAAAGTGCTCCAGAGGCAAATAATTTTGTCGGGGCCCCTTCCATATTATCTGATGTACAAATTTTAAAACCACACAATTTTGAAAACAATCTTAAGACCATAACTGTAAACGTGACTGACGAATATAGCATAACTCGAAAGGTTTCCTACGAATCCCATTAACAATAGACTTGCAATTTTTTGTCTGATCAGGGTGAACTCAAAACCTTAAAAAACAATCTTGACCCCCACCCCTCTCGACGGCCAAGTCCTAGGTCACGTGAACGTACCGACAGATCAGACAGGACGCGGATGGCGGTCTTGTCGCAGTTCGACAGCGACCCGACGGTCCACGAGCTGTACCGGAAGAAGATGGCGGGCCGGCGTGACGTGTACTCCTCGCGCGAGGAGGGCGTGCGCAAGATGCTTCGCGACCAGTTCGCCTTCCACGTGGAGGTCATCACGGTGTACCCGCTCATCGAGACCACCTTCCCCGACAGCGAGAAGTGCTCGCTCACAGAGGTCACCGTGTACCCCACCGTCAAGAGCTACGTCAGTGTGCCGTTCAAGTCCCCCTTCCAGGAGATACTCACTTCCGGGTGAGGCTTCATCTGTCCCACACGCCACATAGGTCATTTCCTTTCCTTGTCAAACTATTGAGGGATTGTCCTGGAAATTCATCCTGATAGCTCTCTTGGATGTTATGTTTCGTCTCATAAGTTCTCAACGGATATGTAACGTAATCAGGGGCGCAACAACAGGGGGGGGCAAGGGTATTTTGCTTCCCCCCCCCCTCTTAAACCTTAAAGTGGGGGCAAACGAGGGCAAAGAAAGTGCTGTGTAATCAATTTTTAGATAATAAAACTGCTTAAATAGCACCATTTTTCACCTTGAAATACAAATTTTCCCGGGGGAGGACCCCCGGACCGCCCGCTTCAATAGGGGGGATCGATGATTCTATTAATAAGGTATATTGCCCCCCCTTTGGAAATTTAGTTGTTGCGCCCCTGAACGTAATATTAACTAAGGGTAGTAAATATTTACGCAAGTAAGTGTTCATAATTATCATTAACGTGTATGACAGTTTACCACTTGAGAATAACAGTTAGTAAATATCTGGTGATAAAATAGGTCATTCAACAACAAACGCAAGGCAGCTAACGGAATGAATTCAAAGAAAATGAAATAAATTGTTCGGCAAGGTTAACATCACGTCATTCACGTTCTGAATACCACGGATGTTTTTTTACTTTATAAGCATTAAAAGTTAAGTTTTGTTGTCAATTTTGTGCCAAATATATTATAAACATTTGCGAAAATGTCACAGCACGATAAGTTTAGAAAACAACAACCCCCACCCACATAGTTGGGAAATGCACACAATTTTACTTCCATGGTCCCATTTGTGAAATATCTTCCCCTCCTCCTAAATATCTGGGATTAACATTTACACCAGATGGTGAAGTAGGGAACAGTTTAGAAACCAGTCTTGTGTTCTGTTATTGCTGTCAATGCAGGCACACATAGTTAATTCGTTTAGTATTTGTCAAAACATTTGCTTTGATAAAACACAAAAAGTTCATAACCACTGGATAATAATTACTTATTTGATGTAACTTACTGTGACCTGGGACAGAGAGCAACCACTTGCCCCTCCTTACCTCCCCCCTCTGCACACTGCGCGTGCAGACAGGGGAATTCTGTAACTGAAGCAAGGTCATCAATGCTTGGTTTGGGTTTGTAAACTACTCAAGGAATGCAATGATGCAACAGTGCAAAATGCAGCAGATACAGTCGTTTATAAAGAACACAAGTCGCAAGACATCACCATACCACCAACACTATAAAACAATACTTACCCTGGGGTTCTTTTGATAATTCAATTTTAACAAACAAATAAGAAGTCAATAAATTTGATTTTTAAGTTATTTCATATCACTGTGTGAAAGTTTGAGTATCTGTCTTTAAAAAGTTTTTGAAACACCGCTTACATTAAGGCCATCAAAACCGGATGCCAAAACGCAATAAACACTTGCATTGCACTATTGCGCCTTGGGTAGTTTACAAAGCGGTACATGCTTTAAAATGTAATTTCTGAACATTTTCCACCGGCCTTTGTGCTGTTTCATTTCGATTCCGGCCGGACAACTTCGTGCATCATCCGAGAGTGATTCTAGCGCAAACATCGTAAGGCATGTACACTTGTTTGGAAAAATGGAAAGAATTATTTTTATGATTTGAGAGTAAACAAGTAGTAAAATGTAGACTCACCGCAGCCGACCTGCATAATGTAGTCGGATGCACACCGGCTTACTGCGAGAGTGTACAGTTCCGGGTAAGGCATGGATGTAAATTTGGAAAAAGATTTTGATTTTTAAAGATGTGATAAAGAGTTTTGATTGCGGATCTGAGTCTCTGGTCATTGGCATACGCAATAGATCAAATAATTAATAAAATATAAAGTACACTCACAGCTATCAGTGCAAGGGCGTAGCTAGTTGATAAGAATGCCATGGCCAAGAACTTGACACAGTCAGGTGCAGGCAGTAAGTAGGTTCTGTGCTGTGCCATAATGAAATATCCTATGAAAATAGCACACCCATTTACTATCATAATCTAGCAATGAAAAAATGTATTCATCCTTTGCACTAATGGTTGCAGTTACTGAAAAAAGTTTCAAACAAAATAATTCTGGTAATCTAATATTTAGAAGATTTATGAACAAAATTGAACGGGCTGGATATTGCATCTATTAAGGGAGTAATATATTTTTTTGTTCTGCAAACTTATTTTTGTCACCCTTTGCAGTAAGGATTAATAGTTGAATCGGCCCTGCAACAAATGTTTACAGTGGTATCCATTGCCTTCTGCAAAGCAACACCTAACCTGATCCCAAGATTTGACCAGTGGAAAATCTCTCGATCTGGCCAGAAATGAAGCCTGGGACTTGACTCCATGAGCTCTCATTACATTTTTTTCACTCTGCTATATTTTATATTTAAGAATTTAATTTGCACTGTTCCCTTATGATAGAAATTCAAATAGGACACAAAATATTTGGTCAACATGTGTGTTTGATAAAACCCCAGCGAGCCAGGTGGAGGTGTTGTATGAAGTCTCTCTCTGATCAGTGGGTCCTGTTGAATGCAAGGTGCGATGCATTACATTCCCCAGTAGCCCCAACACCGCCCTGCAACAGAATATGTGATTGCACCCTGCACTGCAGTTAACACTTGTCAGACAAAAACATCAAGGAAGAATTCAATTTGAGACCACATGAATTTAAAGTAGCGTCTTGACGACCTTGACTGCAGCGGTCGCCCCATGGCAAATCGACCAACAAACTGCTCGCAACAGGAATAAACACACTAAGTCACACAGCACTCTGCAAGGAACGTGCTTGCCCGCAGGATGCTCCGTCTGGGAGAGACTGGGATCCTAACACACATGAACCTGGAGCTGCTGCCCCAGAAGCCGACCTGCTCATCGAAAGGCGACCTGATAAGCGTGGGGGTGGTGTACGTGGTCCCTGCATTCGGCATTCTACTCATCGGCGCGCTTGCGTCCGTCGTCATCGTGGTCCTGGAACGTGCGTGGCACTCCAGGAGTTGCTAGCATCTTGGGGGCACTTCGTGGTGTCTCGTGGCGCTAACCTAGTTGACCGTGTCTTGTTGTGGAGCCTCCCTAGTGTATAGTGGCTTGCAGCATTTCCTAGAGTCGAAAAATGTCTCACTGATAGCGTCCCGTAAAAGTTCAAGTCAATAGTTTCATGTGTAACCTGAAGTGTCAATTTTAGGTTCACCCCCCAACCTCCTACTTACTCACAGTCACTTCACGACATTTTAACTTTCGGGGTGACCTTGCATGTTTTACTTGCAGGAAGCAGTATGGCAGGTGGCCTTACTGGGAACAAGATTCTCTCAGGTCAATCAGGTCAAGTTCTCTATGCCAATCCTCTCGAGGAAGTGTCGTGAAGTAACATTATTCTGCTGGGTATTTTGGTCGATCACCTTCTTCTGCATTGTTTTGTTATTTTAAGGACAAGAAATAACTTTTTTTATTACATTAAATATAGCTATGATCATAAATTTATGTGTGATTTTACTTAATTATTTTTGTTAAATGTCACAGGTTATGTGAAGCACATCCTTATTTAAAATCATGTGTTTAAACCCATGCAACCAAGTTACTTTTATCTCTCACCATTTGTGACATCTCAGGTACCTCACGTAGTTCTCTTTGCCAGTACATATAATCCTTACAACTACTAGAGAGAAAAAGAGACGGCAAGTAAAACAAACCTAGTGTCTCATGATGCTTCTAGAGTCGTTATTTAGTAGCACTTCCTGAGTCAAAAAATGCTTCGTAGTGCTGAGTCACTAGCGTAAATGATACTTTCTGAGTCGCTAGCATCTTGTGAAATTTCTGGAGTCAATTGTGTCTCATGGTACTAAATGATTTGATATTATTTTGTGAAACTTAAAATATTCCTAATTTTGAAGTTTGACTAAGATTAAATTGATTATATTATGTCAATAAAGTAAATTAAAGAAATTTTACCTCATGAAAATTATTATGCAGTTAAGTAATTTCATTTCAAGTGTGGTTTTTTCACATGGTAGTTTATGTCTTATGTAAAGGAATATTAAAAAAAAATACTTATTTAAAATAATAAATTGCATTGATGGTTACAAATTGAAATCATGCTCAAATCTTTGTACTTTTCATGCTTTGATGTAAAATTATTACTCTACCCATTTTATTTTTTTAGGTATTGCACCAAAGACAAAAAAAATTCTGAAAATAAAGAAATATATTATCCCTAATGAGTGTGGTTCAATTAGTAAATAAGCTAATATCCAACTATTATGTAGTATGTTAAGCTTTAAGGAAGATCACCTGAGACAATTTTTTCCCTTTCTACTTGAAATACAATCAAGTGTTTAATTCCAGCATTTGGATATTTCTTTATTTGTTAAACAAAAGGATTAACTTTCTTCTTTGCTAAGGGGTTAAACTACAGTAGATCAACAAACACATTAATGAAAAAAAAAAGGAGGGAGAGGGAGAGGGAGAGAGAGAGAGAGAGAGAGAGAGAGAAAGAGAGAGAGAGAGAGAGAGAGAGAGAGAGAGAGAGAGAGAGAGAGAGAGAGCTTGAGGTCTGAAACTAAACTGTGAACAAACTTTTTTTAAGCAAAGCAGAAAGAAAAATTTTAACCAGGCTTTTTTGTTTAAACTACAGTAGAACCCTGTTATAACCATTATAGCAAGAAAAGTTACACGCAGGGAATATCAATTTTGCACTTGCCAGTGATTGAATATTTTACCAATGGACCCATCAAGCTATCTAAATAAATTTAATTTTAAAACCACTGATCAGTACAATCGATGCTTGTATTTGCTTAAACCAAGCAAATAATTTTTCAGCTTTATGGTGCTTCCAGCTTCTATTTTCTTTGTCTTTACACATGCCAAATTCCTGTAAAATTCTCACAATTCACAATAGTGTTTACACTGGAAATGCCTCAGTATTCCTTCGCCACTTGAACATGTGTTTTTTTGCGAATTCCCATCCATGAATGAAATAAATTCAACTCTTATTCACAATATGAAAAGCTTTGTTAATTTTGTGCTATCGTGTAATTGATGGCAAACTAAAATATTGTAGAACTACTTACCTACATTTGAAAACACACCAGAATGTCAAGGAATGGAAGGATTTAATGTTTTGTTTTCCAAGACAAATGTACCAACAGACATGATCTAGGCCTTTGATATATAAAATAATTTTTCTTTCTTTAATTTTAGAAAACAAACATTATAAGCAGGAAATGCATACTCCGTGTGTGTGCATGCAAAAACTATGTCTGCCGGTTTCACCAATTTAAAATAGGCAAGAGTAGTTGTAGCTATTAATTCAATATTAAAATATGATTTTTTTAAAAATGATTCGTAACAGAAACTATTTTTTTATTCATTTTAAAATGAACCACATGCTACATTGTATATCTTGCGTCAGAACAAACTGGACGAATGCTATTTGGTTTCCATAGCATGGTGCCAGCACATTTTGTTGTATATTAAATTTCCCCCTCAATGCATCTAATGCAAAGAACAATAATAAAGGTCACATAACAGTTAAAATATGTGAAAATCTATTGCAACACAGTCAGAAAAAAGTAGTGGTAAAACAAAAGTGCCAATTTGCCGAATGATGCACAGCTGTGCTTCAGTAGTTTCTTAAGTTTTTAGTGCCATAGTTTTCTGGAGCCTAAAGAGTTACCCACATTCTGAACCAGAGTGCTAGCCAATACTGATACCTAAATGCATGCAACTGTCTAGGATGAAAACTAATGCAAAATAGAAAAACCTTTAATATCAATAGAGCAAAGAAAAATGATTTTTCAATGTTCTATATAAATATTTTATGACTTCAACATAATACCCAACAGAAAGTAAATCTCATATTCAGGAAATTAAAATGTCTTCACTAGAAATTGTTTTGGTCATCATAATTGTTTTATTTCTATTGTATACATAATGCAAAGATATTGATCACGTGCTGTAATTTCACTGTTAGCACACAGAAACACATACATGATTATTTTTTAAACTGCCAGTTATTCTGTGCACTCACTGCACATTCTTTTTCATGTTCACCAAGTGTTTCTACTGCTTCATAGCCAACATATTTCTACCTCACACTTAAAATGAAAGTGAACGACAAAGTGCCAAAACACCTGTCCATAAACAGCATTAAATCAAGATTTCATTATCGTCTGTGAAAAGTACATCCATAACAAAAGTCAATATTTATAATAAACTCTTTCAAATCAGTCACATTCCATAAGAAACCTTAACAATCCTTTATCTTAGCTGTCACAGGTGTCTTAACAAATTTTATAATTTGTTGTGTAACATTTGTAAATATTTGCTCCTCTACAACAATATCCACATTTTAATCCAGCAAACAACCTTATTTTTTTTTTTCATACCGACATCCTCAACATTTTATTTTGTACCGTAGATGTCCGCTAATGAAATCGTGTTCTCTAAAGTCTGACATCGACATTGATTCTATGGTGCTATTGCAATTTTTTCTTTTTAAAAATACAGTATAAAAATAAGTCCCTAAGGTAAGTTTGAGGGAAGGGGCCCCGCGGCCGGCGGCTAGAAGCGGGCGCGGATGTACACCGCCGAGGCGTCATGCTCCCCGTAGCCCAGGCGCTTGGCGTGCTTGAACAGCTCGTTGGTGGTCGCCGTGAGAGGCAAGGGCTGCTCCAGTTGGTCGCCCATCATCAGCGACAGCTTCAGATCTTTCTGCATGTGCTGCAGGGGCTGGTGCGTGGGGAACTGCCCTTCCACGATCGCTGCAACCAACAACCCCTACTCAGCCTCCTGCCCCGCTGGGTGCCGTACCGGTAACTTTTTATACTGACAATCATCCTACGTCAAGGGGAAGATTACACGTTAAGAGATTTTCCAAGACCATATAAACAGCATTACTACAGTTTTACACTTAATCATACTATGCTTTAGCAAGACATAAAATTCTTATGTCCTAAAAACTGTTGAAAACAAGATGGTATCTCTCAGTTTCTATCTCACAATGTTCATGTATCAAATAATTTATCATTATACAAAATATTAAAAAGTACATACATAACTGAATAAAGCAATTTCAGCAGCCACTGATTTCAAACGTAGAACTTCATGTTTTAGACGTCAAGTAGTAAAACTATATACTTATCTGCCCACCACATTGATTCTACACCAACGTGAAAATGTTTTTTTTTTATTCCCAGTTTATGTGGCAGTTTTTTTTGGTAACATTTGCCCGAACAAACTGTACATTCCCTCAAACTTGAATGTTCATAATTTATGTATTACTTAATTTTACTGTCAAGTGTTTTGAAAACAAGCCACCAGGATACACACACAATACATAACAGTTATAAAATTCATTCTGTTTAGTTGCTGTTAATTTGGTCATATTCATGAGCATAATCATAAAGTAATTACCTAATTATTTAATATTTTTTATCTCACTCGAAAAAACTCAACACATTACCCTATCAAAATCATTTGCATCCCCCCCCCTCCTTAATATTTCAGTAATTATTGATATAATTAATTATATTGTATATAATCTTAGAAAATAATTATAAAACATTAATCGATTCATGACTCAATAAAATCTAATCTTGTGCTGCGACTACAAACAACATTGGTATTACATTGCCTACAAAAACTGAAACTAATTATTTACTCACAATCACGAGTACAGTTGGCAGTACATAGGTAACTGCAAAACTCAACACTATTCTGTATAACAGGGGTTTTGTATTGCGTACGAAAATTCTTAAATAAATTGCCGGTAAAAAATACAGAATAAAAATAAGCCACCAAGGTAAAGTTTGAGGGTCTTTTAAAATATTGCTCACATTAAAAAATATTGTTTTAGAGCCCACTTATAAATTGAAAACCATATCACTAAAAACAGCAGTTCAGTTTAAGACCCTTGCGTGATAAATGCTACAGAATTTCCTAATAAAATTTTTCTGTCCCATATAGGTACAACAAATTTATATATATATATATATATATATATATATATATATATATATATATAAATATAAACACACACACAATATTTAATTAATTTGATAATAAAAGTTTTTTCTCATTGTCCACAGTACTATTATACTGACATTTATGGGTGTTGGTTTTTTTTTGCAGTAGGAGAATTAATTTTAAGGTATCCAAATAAATCCTTTAACTATCATTATATTTCAGCTAAACACAGGGTGTCTACCAGATCTAGTAAATGAAATTCCCTGATTTTTCCAGGTTTTCCAGGTCTAAAACTGAATTTTTCCAGGTTTTCTGTAACACAATTACGACATTCCACAAAACTGAAAAAACTGCATAACAGTACATTGACGGGTTTCAAAATATTTCAACTCACTTAAATTATTAAAAAAAAAATACCTTCTTCCAGACGTGGTCAAAGTGACTCAATTGATGGCAAATAAAACATGCTGCTACAAATATTTCACACACTTACTTTTTGCAAAAACATAAGTAAAAGGAAGCTCCCATCAATTTCGCAGTGACTCAACTTTTGCGTCTATTGCACTTGCTTCAGAACGAGCCAAATCCAACACTCGAGTCTTCTTCAACTGCAATGCCTTGATCTCCTCTTCAACTCTTCTTTTTCTGCCTTCTTCTTGTCTGTAGCTTCCTTTTCTTTTTGTTTTGTTTGCAGGGCTTCCTTACAACTAGCATTTATTACATACTGTAACATGGACTTGGTGATATCAACATGCTCTACACCTCCAGAACGTTGAACAAAGTCGTACATCTGTCTTTGTGCGATCAGTATTTCTTCCTGCAAGTTTTCAGTCAGCAGATTAGAATTCACTGAAAATCCTCTTTCCAATGATGCATTTCCATTGGAAAGTACCAACATCATACTCACAAACTTTAGAAGGCCTGTTTTGGCAGCTACTGTATGGGCCTTAAGGATGAGCATCCACAATTGATCAAAGCGCCAGTCTTCTCGAGAAAAAGACGAGAACAGTGCTTCAGAATCTTGCGAGGAACATACCAACTGATATGATCACTCAATGTTATCAGCTTCTTGTCCTTATAGCCACTTGTTTTGAAGAAAACATTCTAAACTGTAATTCACACGCTGTTTCCTCACACCCAAATTTAAAGCCACAGACGGACATAAGCAGGAAATTCCCTTGGTAAGTTTGTACTTCAGGGGACTTTTGTCTTGAGTTTTTTTACCATAACCTTTAGACAAGTCCTAACATAATTTTTCAGTAACAGGACAGACTTTAATGGTACTTTCTCTTACTTGATGGCATGGCATACTGCATAACCCAACTTGATATTGTTAGCAGTCAATAGATTTTCCTGATTATCTACATCCAATTGAGATACATTGCGTTTCTCCCTTAAGCTCTTCAGTACCTCTGGTTTCAAAAACTTTCCTGCCAAAGCTAATAAAATGTCTACCAGTGAATCATAGAGAAAAGGTGCCATGGGTGCTTCACTTTGGAACATTGTGAGAAACAATTCCAGCTCTGATGCCAGAGTAGAAGAATGTCAATTTTACTTCTAGAAGATTATCTTCAAGAGCACTTTTCACTACACTGAAAGACACAGATGAAATAGAAACTTCACTAACAAATTTCTTTAGGTGGGGTAAAGTTTTCATGGCACGCTCAGCAACTGCAGTATTCCATCTGATTGCACAAAATTTCTTGGAAAAAAGCTCTGATCCAGTTATTCTAATGTAATCTGCCCTCCTTGCAGGTACATGCATAAACAAATAGTAACTGTGCCTGAAAAAACTAACAACATCCAATTGTATAGCAGAAATTCCAGTTTTGAAAGCACCATGGACCGTATGAAGTCCACAGCTACCAATTTCTAGCAACGATTGTGAATCTTCACCAAAAGTGTCTGTGATATGTATTTTCAAAGCTAACAAAAATGCCCAGGTTACGTTGAGGGCATCCATAGATACTTAAAATTAAATGCACCTGTCGGTATAATCTGAACGTGGAAAGCACATGCTGCAGTACGTACATCAGCAGGATAACAGACCAGCTTGAACCAGTTTGTATCACGTGATTTAACGCCACTTCCGAATTCTATGGTAAATAAAAGAAAATGGACGTGGGAACTGTTCGTTATTTTCCATCCAAAAATAAAATAAAGGGACGCGATACACTTGATGCTACATCAATGCAAGCAGATCAATAAACAAAAAACGTATTGACAACTACAACCTACCAAACAAAAATTCCCTGATTTTTAACAAAATTCCCTGATTTTTCCCTGATTACAATATTCCCTGATTTTTCCAGGTTTTCCAGGGTCAGTAGACACCCTGTAAACATTTAAAAGCATCATCTCCAGGAAGGGGTGAAAAATCTGTATGATTCCTGTGGAAAGGGGTGGGGGGTGGTGGTTCACAATCATCCTCCATCAGGCCCCGGCGGAGGAGAGAACCAGTCACCTTTGCCCTTCTCCAGGATCATGGGGCAGGCGAGGGCGGTGAGCTCCAGCACCTCCATGACGTCCTTCTGCTGCAGCCCCGCCCGGTCGGCCAGCGCCATGCCCTCGGCGAGCCCCGCCAGGTTCACCCCCGCCACAAGTTGCAGCACCAGGTTCATCTTCGAGCCGTTGCCCACCTCTCCTGTGCACACACAGTTACATTTTTTTTTTTGACGTCACAACGTCTAATAAATCGATGAACGCCGGCTGCACGCACGAAAAAGTGTCCCATTACGCTGTGTCCCGTTACACTCATTGTTCCGTTACGCTGTGTCCCGCGAGTGCAGTATTAATAGGTTATGTTACAATTGACTAAAAAAATTATGGTGATTCATATAATTGATGATAGACAATTTGATTACAGTATTTATTTATATGAAAACTTGCTTATGATTATATTCAAATTCTGTAGCTAAACGCCAGTTTTTATAAAATTAATTACAAGTCATCCACACGTGAACTGTTTCGTCGACTGTTTATAAAGTGAAGTGAAAAGTTAATGTGGTTTTCATTGCTTATTACAACAACAATTTCGGCAATAAAGGTTAATAATTATTCTTGCATTTTAAAATTCTGATTACTAGTATAATTTCAAGTATTTATTCTTTTATTATTAAAATAAAAATGATTCAATTTTATTCATAAAAGTATGCAATCAAATCATCAATGTTTTCTTATGACGTCATGTTAAACTATCGTCCGTAAATAGACTTTACAAACATTTTTTTTTTTTTTTTTTAAAAAACTGTATCAACTAGTCAATTAGTACATAAATTAGATACCCTTCAAAATTCATAACTATATTTCTGATGCATGTGGAAACACTAACTTACCTAAGAAAAATGAGCTCTTGCCCATAGCCTTGAAACAGGTTTGACATGAATCAAATAAACTTCGATCACCGGCGGCTAAGATGACCAACGTTCCTTCTTCTGCTTGGGTCTTACTGCCTTGTATCTGTGCTTCCAGGTAACGTCCACCTTTGGCTACAATGCTCTGTAACAAATGGGGTGATTAGAGATGACGAGGGAGGGTCAACTGACAATGGATCACTGAGGGAATGAATTGGCGGGGGAAATGGGGGTACCCCAAGAAAACCCACTGGACTCATTTCAAACTGCCCAATTTTCCCACTTGTATCATTCCAAGTTCAACCTCATTGGAAATCTAACGTGAGTTAACTTGGCACTCAACCTCATGGTCCGTAACCCATTTTTACTGTACAAAAGTGGAAAAATCATCATTTTTAATTGAATTATTTCTAAAAGAATTTCAATAAATTCTTATAATATAGCTTACAATGGGGAAGAATGTTTTAAAATAATTTCATGGACATATGCCATTGCTGCTAAACCATCAATGGAGTATGTCTATGAAATTGTTTTATATGAAAAACATCAAGTTTTATATTTGGGCACCAATGCTGTTATCTCTTTAAACATATTTAGGATGCAATACTGGTAAAGTATAATTTAACAGTAAATAAAAATTATTAAAAAAATTTCAGCTAAAACAAAGCATCAAGAAAGACAGTATGTTTCAAAATGACTCATACAACTACACAAGCATATAATGACATGAATTAAGATATAAGCTTCAGGTGAATTTCAAAACATGTATATAATAATGTAAAGTTTTTTAATTAATTTTCACAAAAAAAACACACACTTCAAATTGCTGGTGCCACCATTTAATGCTTTGAGTGGTAGGAGGTTTACTGCTATTTTGTTGACGTAAATCACATTGAAGAGTTTTAATTGAATCACACTGTTGCCACGGAGAGTGCAAAATGCTATTTGTTGCTGCGTCGTTACAGTGACAGCTGGTACTGCTAGCATACACATACTGTGTGGAGCGAGATGGCAGCAACACAGCAAGAAAAAACATTTTGCGTTCTCAGTTTCAACAAGTGTGAGTCATCGTTCAGAGCATTCAACGATGGCACCAGCAGTTTGAAGAGACTGGCTGTTTTGTGAAAAGTAAATTATAAATATGCAAAACAGCAACAAATTAAAAAAATAAACACAAATGTCCTCTTAAAAATGACAAGAAACTGAACTAAAAATATATGTCCACCATACAATATAAGTGACTAAGTGATTATACTTACCTCTGAAATATCAATAGATGTTTCAGAGTCAATACTGGTCATCTCAACATAGCCCTTATCCGTTGACATTTCAGACACAACACCACAATTTCCAAACACAATCTAAAAAGACAAACAAACAAAACAAATGATTAATTCTCAGAATCCTACCACTTTCGCAGACAAAACACACTCACTCTCACATTAAAATAGTACTGAAAGATAAACAGTGGAATCTATTATAAAAACATGATTTTTTTTTCACAGAAAAGATTAAAGATTTCTTAGTCATTAAACACAAACTAGATCTAAATTTTAGCACCAAATAAATCTCAAGAAAAATTTATACTAACAAGAATATTTAAATCATCATAAAGCTAATATTTGCAGAGTGAATTAATCTTAAGCAAAGTTTAAGCTGCATATATTCACTCAGTAACACAGTTTACAAATGATTATCACTGTAGGCGTACCTCCTTTGCAGTGGCTGGGTCGGCTATACAGGAAAACGTAATGTCGGCCATGGAAATGACATCAGATGGGGTTTGGCCTTGTTCTGCACCTGCCCTCACAAAGTCTCGACACTGAAACAAGAATTCAAAAAATAAGTACTAATTGCACAGTAAATTATACACACAAAAACAAATTACTGTCTATAACAATTTGGGTATTCCCAATCATTTCAGCAATTTTTTGATCAAAATATACATACATGTATTTTAATTTCAGATAGGTTAAGATGTAAATTTAAAAAAAATTGCAATGCTTTTTTAGAACTCAGATTAAATAAATATGCCAAAATGATTAAACTTTTAGCAATTATATAAAAATATATTTTTATAATTATAAATATAATTTTTTTCTTACCATAAAAAACATTTTGCATTGATTTTTTTTGCACTGGAAGTATGTCCTATGTAAAGTTTTTGGTTGTTTTTTGAGCATTAATTTACCCCATATTTTTAACATGTATCAAAATTGGGTTTAGAGCAATACCTCACAATTGCCCCACTTGGGATAAACATGAGGATATTTGTAGTTTTGTAGTAATGGAAACTTTTTTAAAACATCAAAACCATGTTAGTTTGATACATTAGAGACTCTCCTAATATAAATAAAAGAGTCAACACACTACAAGGATTCCTGTTCTTCCAACCATTTGAGAGAGTTATGTATCATTGGCCATTTTCCTATTTCCAGTATACAATGTGCATTATGATAGTGAAAATACTTTTTATATTATTTATTTAAGTATGATTAAAATTTTAGTATACAATAGCATAGTTATTTTTTTTGTACAATCACCTAAATTAAAAATGATATAATTATAGTTGCTTTGTTATTGACATAATTTATTCTTTTCCATTAAAATAACAAAAATTTCTACTTAAATTTAAGTTTGATCCAAATTTCTACTTATATTTAAGTTTGTAAACACAAATTTCTTATTTGTGTAGTTTGTAGCAGCATTAATGGCATTGCATGGACAACAGTCAAGTTGAATACACAAACTACCAACGACAATCTGCAGTACTGTACCAAAGTATTACCCACAAGTAAATAAAGATTCATTCACTGAATCACATCATTCAGAGACTCGGAAATTAAAAGAGGCCTTGCACTGGTAATTACTGGTAGGTATAACTAAAATATTAGCATTTAAAAAATACCCATCAAAAATAAATGTTTAGGGGAAATTCCAGGTAGATACAATAAGCAGTGGGTCTGAATTAGAAATGTAAAATGAGATAATGATTTAAAATATAAACACAAATATTTAACATGAAATTTCTTGACAACCAGTGCAGTAAGTTTAAATGATGATGTCATCAGAGCATATTTAAAGTGGGGAGCTTGATGATGGAGAGGGACGGGTCTCAGGAATGGGAGGCTCTTGATGGCATATTTGCATACTAGCATAATCACATACTTGGCCATACTTGCCCACTTGAACACTTAGTCACTACCCAATGGGTCAACTTAAAAAGTCAAGAGATGACAGTGCGCTGGGAAATCGCAGTGCCGGACTAGCAAGTAACCAGGTAGTCGAAATTAATAAATAAATTGTGTGACATACGCCCTTTCAGATTACAAAATGCCAGGGAGGAAATTCCAGTTTCGGTAAACATAAGTAAAAGTTTAATTTATATTTTTTAAAAGAGCAAGAAAAAGTGTAGGAATTACGTTAATTCCCGTTCCAATCGCACACAATCGAGCTTTTAGTGCACGCACACAGCGCTGCAGCACTGGAGCGGACGAAAACGCCACGCGGCCAGTATGTAATGAATGAGTGGTTCCAGTTCCCCCGACAGATGGCAGCTCCGTGCGCAAAACAAAATGTCTGCTTTAACCTTGGCAGGAAATACCGTTACTCGAAAGTCGTCACGCACAGTTTCACGCTTTGTTCTGTATTTTAAGAGTATGGCGAAATAGGGTATATCAATTTCTGTTATTAACTAAATTAACATACTTAATATTGATATAATTCTTGCGCATTCAATCTTATATAAAAAAATATATTAGTAAGTTTAACTAAATCAAAGAACGGCACAACTTTATGCTCAAAATAAAATCAAATACCGAATAACCATGCTATTAACTTTTATCATTTTAATACCACTATAATATGATACTTCTAACTTTCAATACACACAACTAGCATTACACACAATCTCGGTGTCTTGCAATATTCGACAAGAATCAAAATGCATTTCTTAGTTCGTCTAATTATGTGGAAGTACATGAGGAAAACCAATATAATATATATATATGACGTTCGCGCTTCTATCCGATTTCGCAACAAAACATTTCAGAATTAATTCCCCCATGAAAAGCAGAGTGCAGCGGGCCATTCGTAAATAGTATGGTACGTCAAACAAAAGTGAAACGCAAGTAAAACTTCCGGGAGGAGAAACTGTAATGTGTCAATGCTGATATGGCGTGCCAAAGCGTATAAATATAACATTTTGTTGTTGCAACATTCACTGAAAACATAATTTATCCCTAATTTCCGGTACACACCAAACGACATGGAAAATACTACCATGCGTGTTATGGGGCCTACGCAGACACAAAATAAAATATATTTAAAAGTTATAAGTTATTTTCGTTGATCACACACACACACATACACACGCGTTCATAATTTTGAGGGTCACGGTTGGGGGAGGGGATGGGGTCTTATCGAAACCAGTTTGGCATACTCTTGTGAGCAACAAGAAGTAACGATTAAATCTGGGAACATTAATTTTATACGAACACACTATTGCAACTAAATATTTTACACCGTAAAATTACATTTACTGCAGTGATGAATTACGCAGGACCAAACGTATTTGTTCGTGCGGTGGTTTACTGGTAAAAACACACTAATAACTGTATAGAGAATTTTTTTTCAAGTAGGTATATTATAAAGTAACATAGAAATAAGATAATTAAGCTACAACATAAGTAATTACAAGGAGGCGACTTGCAGTGGTATTAATTCGGTGAAAAGAATGACGGATAAAAAAAAGCAACACGAATGAATTAGTGATGACGTTCAGGCTTTGTTCGCGTGGACTGCACCTTTTAGAACATGCTGCGCCCCAATATGCAGAGGTGAAAACACGTCGTGGGTGAAGAAAGTACAAGGGGTGTAAATATTAACACCCGGACGAATGGAGGTGGTAAAAGGAAATATTTGTGTTAAAATGGTTAACATTACTGTACTTTGTTTAATGTAAAAAAAATATTATAAGATATGAAGTATAGTTTAGGTTTACTTTAAAATTACTTATGTAAAACTAATGTTTTCTCTCTTAGTTTCTTCCATTTAAAATGGTCGTACAAGTCGTTTCCCCTTAAATATTAGATTTTGCTAAGTACATTTACATCACGTAACTACGTAATTAGAAGTTCCTTCCTATCCACACCTTCTAAGCCTCACACACCACCTTCCGAGCGAGCGTAGGAAGTGCAAAAAGTGTGTAAAAAAAAAATTTATGGCTCACGCGAACACGAATGGGCATGAACGTAAACACACCAGTCTAAAAATACGCTAACACATAAAGATGCAATGGTAGGAAATGGGAGAAAGGGCCATTATTTTTTAACAAAACAATTGGAAATGGTTAACCATACAAGCTATATTTCGGGCTGTCGCTACAGCAATCGACTGCGAGCGGCGACATAAGACGCGACTGCGGCACGCGTGGCGACAGTGCAGCGCTAAGTGGGTCGCCTTGCGCGGGTCGTATCTCAGGCAGCTGGCGCGCGGCGCTGCCGGGCGAGGCGCGCTGTCACTACCCGTGTCGCGCGCTGTTGCAGCCCGCCGCGCGGCGTTGCCAAGTCTGGCGCGCGATCGATAACTCGCGCTTCCCTTCCACGCTGCCCGTCCTCGTCATGTTATGCACGGCGCGGCCAAGGTCATCGAGGCAAACCTCGTATTTATTTGTACCTACATTTCTTCCGGAATACTTTTACTACAAAACTATTTTTTTTTCAAAAATTATCATAAAAATGTTTTTTTTAACGAGCACGTTTAGGCATCTATAGCGCTTTTGCATTTTTGTTTCGTCTCAATATTTTTTAAACATATTATATACTTCATATTACCGAATAGCGGTAAAAAGATTCACAAGTGTACAGAAGTATTTTCACTTAAGTAACCTTCCACGGCTCGAAAATAACATGTAAATATTTTGTGTCACAAAACACAAGAGAGCTATCAGGATAAATTTATAGGAAAATCACAATCAATTAAAATAACCGAATCGGCGTAAGAGTTCACATGCTAAAAAAAAAATTAATCTTTTTTGTCATAATTTACACTTCTCTATTTTGTTTTTATAAAGGTTTAACATAAAAATGATAAATAAAAATGCTACCAAAGCAGTTGTGATTTTTTATTCGTCGTAATGTTACATATTTTATTTGAATATATATATATATATGAATGCTTAACGAACACGTGGTCGATTTAGGATATCGAAAAAAAAAGTTTCAAACACGTATTTAGTCGGTGAACCACATACGAAACAGCACTAGTTATTTCAAACTAGAGCTGGAAATATATATTTTTGAAGCGTAATTGCTAAGCAGAAGCACAAGAGTTTATAAACACGCAACAAGACACTGCATTGTAACAGACAGCTGTAAGCGGGTATGCCACGAAAAAAGTCCTCTGAATGCTATGGCAGCTGGTACCTTACGTAATGTACTGTAGAATTTTTACAAATCCGCTAACAGTTTTCATAACAGTTTTTGGTCGTGAGAAAAATTTCTGTGTGAAGGTTTCCTACTGGATGGAAATTTTAGCCGAAAAGATGAATGTTTGCCGTTAGAGAAATCAACGTGTTAATTACATGTCGATAAATGTGATTTATGTATTATCTTTTAAACGAAAAGTAACGCAAATATTGATGTTTTATGTAGGTAAATGACAGCATGAATGAACTAAACAACTCGTATAATAAATAAGCACAGAAGCTATGAGTTAAGAAGCGTGTAATATGCTATTCCGTATAGATGTCAATGGCTGGTTGTATACAGGTTTGGAAAGCAGTCTTGTCGCTAGCTGTTATCGGAACCAGTACTAAGCCTACAATCATAGCTTATCTATTCATTGATTTGATACGGTTCAACCACCTGGACAACAGACCCAAGCCTCAGCGAGGCTCGTGGTCGTAACCACAACCCTCTATCCACAGAGTGTGATGTCACCGAGGACCCAAAGGTACAAGAAGAAGCATAGACGGAAACCCGTGTGTGTGGTTTCAAGTTGACCTTATTTTAGAGTTAAAATCGGTAACCACTAATTTGTTAGGTTTTTTTTCCGGGGCGATGCACTATGATCACGTTGGAGTGGCGTTAACTCGTTGCTATCCATATTTCAAGATAAAACGACTGACCGATAAAGATAATTCACGAAATTTAGGCTAACCCAGACTAGAGAAAACCACAACTAAGCAAAACTCATCACAACTACCTTTAGAAATGTACTATTTTGTTTGAGTTATATTAATTTTTTAAAACAGAGCAATGTAATCGACCATGATATAAATTTTAATGTACTCGTATTTACAGTAAATAGTGCATTTATTTGAGCGTACATTAAGTTCAATTCCATTGTAACACTAATTATTTCATAGAAACATTACTTATTGTGTTTACATGCTTGATGTGATGTATGCGTAAAAACATAACTTTAAATTCCGATTATTTAAAAAACTGAAATATAGTTTTTGTTTACAAAAAATATTTGCCATCTTTTTTCCAAATTGATTCTTTGAAGCACTAGTGAGGAAACTATAATTAATCTAGTATATTTATAAGGAACTTTCGAGGTTATCCGTGAAAAGTATCCAAAAAATTCTTGCAACAAAAAGAATTAGCTTTAGTAATAAGTAATAACCCCGTAACTGACATTTAAACAAATGATGTTACGAACACAGACAGGACCGCGACAAGGGCCAGGTTCGGAGCTGGCTGGCGGCCCTGCTCGGCCACTGACGTCACGCGCCGTCCACTGACGTTAAGACCTTTGAATATATATACTGTATAGAAGTCGCCAGCCCAGGTTAAAATTTCTAATACGGTTTGAGGTAGTTGGTTAATTCACCGCCGCAATCGCCACCATCTCTAGGGCATCGACTTGTGGTGGTCCCTAGCGGACAAGTGTCGAACTCTTCAAACACCCCTTCCCCCCTCCTGTTGAACGACGTTGAGCTGCAGTGAATTGATTGGTGGGGGGTGCGGGGAATGACAGCGGGCGACAGTGCTGCGCTCAAACGTGTAAATAACAACCTAAGACGATACAGGGCGTTACGGCAGCGCCCTGCAGCGGTGAAGTTCCCAAGCTGCTCATCATACGCTCCTGAAAAACGTAGAGTAAATCCTATCCACTCGCGACTTCTATACAGTATATATATTCAAATTTAAGACATGCCGCGCGTGCCTTGCCGGATTACAAGAGTCCTGGCTACTCCCTCTCCCCCTCCCCCGCGCACAGTCCTTCCTCCGCGCTGTTATCTATCGCTGAACGGCCTAGCGAATTCCGCGGGCCGCCGCGCGGAGTGACGCGACTCGCCACAGCTGCTCTCGTCGGTTCTGGAAAGACGACTCACTAGTACTTAAGCAGCGACGCCGGCCTCCGCGGAGTTCCAAGCGAGTCCTGCGACTGTTCCGGAGTTCCGAGAGTTCCGAGAGTTCCGAGAGTTCCGCGAGTGAAGGGAAGCGCGACATCGGCGAAGAGGGTGAGAGACCACCCCCCACCACCCTTGCGAGATTAGCGCGAATTGGGAGTTCAACTGGATCGTGAGAGTGCGACGACTGAGTGGCGTGAGAGTGTGATTGTAGACAGACGCGAGGTAAGGGGCGAACCCAGGTTGAGACTAGCACCAGTGCGTGCGAACTGCAGAACTTGACAGACATTGAGTTGCACGAAAATACACATTTTTTTAAGTGCCCGTGATTTGTGATGGGACAATCTAAACAAAAAATATTTATTATTAATGTAAATATTAGTAATTAATAATACTCTAATAAAACTTAATTGGTCTATCCTTTACGAACCCAGTTTTCCATACATAGGTTCTAACAATAATGCCAGCTTTTATTGTGCTGAAAAAAAAAGGGAAAAAAGATGTGCACAAGAGTTACAGATAATAAAGCGTTGCTTATTTCATACTATTTAAAAAATAATAATACTCCGGCCATATTCATTCAAAATAGTAGCAAGGAGGCCATTAAGTTGTGTTGCAAAATCCCCAAATTAAATAGTTCAACTATGCTTCGATAATAGGAAATTATAGATAGCGTAGTTAGAGAAGCTGATATAATGTTGAGGGGGATAATACTTGAATATCTGGATTTTTTTTTAAGTTGGCCATAGTTTATGGCCTTGGGCTCTAGTTTAAGTGAACATTCGTAGTATAGTGCAGCTATTGTTACGTGAAGTAAAGCCACTATCACACGATGGGAGGTTTCGTACATGCTCTGTCAGAAGCTTCCAGCAAAACTGCTAGCCAAGCCTCCGCGGCAGAAGGCATGGATGTTTCTTGTGTTGTATAAACATGGTTGTTTCTCATAATTGACGCGTAACTACTTCAACAGACCAAGATGTTCATCGAATTTTTCAAATCATTAATCAAATTAACTTCAATCCAGACAAACTAGATTACCTTTTTTTAACACTAGAGGCACACTGCCACTTCATTCTGATTGTATAAAATTTTCACCTTCCATGACAACGGCCCAGTGGCGTAGCCAGGATTTGTGTATGGGGGGTGTTAAGAATCATGCGCCCCCCCCCCCCCCCCCCCCCCGTATTAATGCGGGCGGTCTGGTGGTCCTCCCCCGGGAAAATTTGGATTTTAAGGTGTAAAATAGTGCTATTTTAGTAGTTTTCGGTACTTAAATTTAAATATTGTAATGGTAAAAATGTTATTAATTTTAACATGAAATTTGTTTGAGTGATGAATAAGAAATTAATTAAAGAATTGGTGCTAAGGGGGGGGGGGAGGGTTGAACCCCTAACCCCCCCCCCCCCCGGCTACGCCCCTGCAACGGCCAGTCCTCTGCTAATTGTACCACAGAACCATGCTGTCATGGAAGACCTTCCAGCTGGAGCAAGACAGATAAAGGCGCCACAACAACAGTGATTCAAGATGGCGGCGGGCGGGAGGCCCTGCCCCAAGGCGTCACTCGCGCAGAGTCCCGCCGTCTGGGGGACTCGGCCACAGAAATAGCCCGGCAGTTCGCTCGCAGCGCCAAGGCTGGGGGTTCCTCGCGCAGTCCACGACTTCCCAACGCAGCACAGGAACGGGGAACTAAATACACACATGCTGAACCTCTTCCACGTCCTTTTTCAATTAACTTTCTTAAGGCTTTTCATTCAGATCATTATCGCCTTTACAAATACCTGGACAACCTATGCCAGAGCTTTCAGAACCTTCAAATAACATTTTATTGCAACTTTTTTTTTATTTAACAAGGTCACCGACATAATATAACGTGCGAATTGTAACATAACACGAAATGGATAAACACTAATACTGGATAGTACCCAACTATTTATACTGAATGTGCAATATGAACTGAATTGATGCGTCAAAAAACAAAATTCAAGATAGCAAGAGAATGCTAGGATATTAAATATTCTTGACTTCCTGTATACACTATAGAAACTACAGTAAATTTACGAAATTTCCAGAGAAGAATTTAACAAAAAAAAAGTGTAGGACTTAACTGCATGTTATTGATGTGGTGCACAAGGTCTACAGCGGTAAACTTTTGGTATGTTATCAAGTAAATCTAACTCCTAACACTGTTAAAAATTTCAGCTTTGGACAAAATTTTAACAGGTTGAAACCTTTATTTCCAGCGCTATTGGTTACATACACTGCAAATACGTTCGATAGTTACTTCGTGAGCGGAAAAATCCCTTCGGCACAGCCTACAGGCATATGTAGATTTCTAAGTACGTAATTATTTTGGAAATATTTTGGAAACTTCATAAACTTCTGGAACATTAAAAAACTTAATGTACAAACCATATTTATGGTCTCCAATATAAAAAAAAATAACTGATTAAATATTTTCCTTTTTTATTATATGCCAACTAAGAAAATTATTTATTTTTTTTATTTTCAAACACTATTTTTCATCCCTTGCACTAATAAAGGGTTCGTAAAAAATTTTGTTTTGCACCAAGGTTTAAGATAATATTATTGTTTTAAAATAAATTCAAAAGAATTTGATACTAAGAAAGTTTAGAATTTTTTTTTTTTTAAATTTCAAAGCATGTTTTCACGGTAATAATTCGTTCCATCAAAAATTTATAACGGATAAGATAGTATATCTATTAAAAACGTAAAGATTATTTTTATTTTATTTTCAAATCTTGTAATTTCAACCCCTTGCAGTTATGGTTGGTCATATTTAAAACTTATTCAGACAAAAGATTTTGTTATTACTCCTACGAGTTATAATAATTTCATATGGATGTGATATTTTCCATGTTATATCTATCTGTTTTTCAAAAAACCTTCCCCATTTCTACCCCTTTGGTCGGATATTACCCATTAACGATCTCGGCCGAGATTTCCCACTACACGATTTTATGTGTCAGTTTGGAAATGATTTGTGAAATATGCAGCAGTTATCGTGTCCACAAAATTGCGATATCACACACACTTTTGAGTTGGCGATGGTTTTGGAGTCTTGTGGACCATGAAACGACAAAATATATGAATATTTTCCGAAACTCGCGCCATGGTAACAGCTACAATAGGTAGTATTTCTTTTGACATCTGCCTAAAAGGGGAATTGAAGCAAAACTGCTTCACAACCCACGCAACAGGCAGGCGGACTCCCGAGTTTAGCCGACTGCTGACGTCACACATCTAATATTATCTGATGCTGGCCAAGAGCCTGCGACCGTCGCGGCAAAAGTCCCCGTCATCGCTACTGCAGCTGTCTCTCTCTCCCCCCCCCCCCCGGGTAACATTTCCCAGACCACATCAACCGGATACAATTCTTTAACCGCGTCAGCAAACGCAAGCTTACCACGAAACGCAACACGGCATCGGCAAAGCCCGCGATTTCGAGCGTCAAAGGCTTTGCGCCGCGATAAAGCGAGAGCCCCGTGTGCGGCAGCGACTTCCGCCGCGGTGTTTCGCAAACAAGGGACCAGGGTGTCCACAAGGAAAAATTATTTCGTACCAATTTAGGCGAGAAAAAAGTACTATATTTGGAAAAAAAAAGGTACTAAATTATATCTCGTTATGGTTTTTAACAATTTAGGAAGTTATTATGACATTGCAATGCTCTAACTGAAATATCACACCACATACACATACATTCCGCAGTTTTTAAAAATAATTACGCTTAATAATAAAACAAATTGGAGTTACTATAATATTATTATATTAAAGAAAAATGTACTAAATCTGTACTAGACCACTAAAAAGTTACAAAAGTACTAGATCTAGTACGAAAGTTCTAACTGTGGACACCCTGCAAGGGACATTCTTACATACGTTCACGTCCAAGGCAGGGTGTCAGCACGGGCGGGACGAGGCTGGCTGCCCAACCAGAACACGGCACCAGGGGAGCGTCCATACTCGTGCACAGTTTATTAACGAGGGGAAAGCAGGAACGGATAAAGGGGGGAAAGGGAGGGAGTAGCGGAAACATCAACATAACTCATAAATTATGTCTAAAGGCGGCTGTACACTCTCGGCCGAGTGCTCTCGCGTAGTCTCGCCGAGACGTCTCGTGAATCCTTTTGCTTTTTCAATTCAGGAACAGAAATTCCGGCTTGCTCACTGATGCGAACCCATGCATCATATAATTTATTTTTATCCTTATAGAATCTGTGGCTAGGATCCCATAATACGGGTTCCGCTTGATAGTTTAAAGGACATCCGCCTCATTTGACCACGACATTATCACTGGGTATAACAAATCACTAAGCAAAGACGGGAGCACGATTAGGAATGGAGAGTGTACTGGGAAGCTCTGTCGACTCGCAAAACCGGGGCGGAGAGGGAGCGAGGGCGAGGCGAGACAAGGCGAGACAGGACGAGACAGGTCGAGACAGGACGAGAGCTACCATAAACACTCTCGCCCTTGCTCTGCCTCGACCTGTCTTGCCGAGAGTGTATAGCCACCTTAAGAATACAGACTTCTACCCATATATATATATTTAATACACATACACACATATGTATACATATAAATATTTAAAACAATGTATCCACCTCTGTCTGACACTCTCTCCACTCAGAAGCTGCATTGAACGGCGATTACTTCACGCCGCGCCGCAGTACAGTCCTCAACTATCGCTCGTCGCACCCGACTGGCTCGCCAGGCCTTCTCGCAGGTATAGCCTCCCGATAGGTCCGGTCCGCTCAGCAAGGGCCACTTGCCCTCTTCACCTCTCGCTGATCGCACGGGCATCGCCAGTATCTCCCCCAGAGGGGAAGACTCTCTCCCCTACCCTCACAACTCTCCGAACCCTCGGAGGCCGGCGTCGTTGCTTATATACCCGTGGCGTCCTTCTCGAAGGGACGAGAGCGGCTGTGACGTGTCGCGTCATCCCGACGCCCGAAACAACCAGAACGGCGACTCTTATTCACCACTCCTCGCGGCGGCCTCTGTAAGCCCGGAATTCCCAGGCCGCTAAGGTGACAATAGCTGAGGCGGGACGATGCGCGGTGAAAGAAAAGGGTGGGTGGGTAGCGAACACCCTTGTAATCCGGCCAGGCAGGCGTGGCATGCCTTACGTCAGTGGACGGCACGTGACGTCAGTGGCCATGCAGGGCCGCCAGCCAGCTAGCTCTGAACCTGGCGCGCGTCGCGGTCTTGTCTCTCGCGTTCGTAGCAATACTTTAAAGTTTCAGGACACGTTAGAAGTTATATTTCTATGGCATTACCTTTGAATATATATACTGTATAGAAGTCGCCAGCCCAGGTTAAAATTTCTAATACAGTTTTGAGGTAGTTGGTTAATTCACCGCCGCAATCGCCACCATCTCTAGGGCATCGACTTGTGGTGGTCCCTAGCGGACAAGTGTCGAACTCTTCAAACACCCCTTCCCCCTCCTGTTGAACGACCTTGAACTGCAGTGAATGATAGTTGGGGGGTGCGGGGAATGACAGCGGGCGACAGTGCTGCGCTCTAACGTGTAAATAACAACTAAGACGATACAGGGCGTTACGGCAGCGCACTGCAGCGGTGAAGATCCCAAGCTGCTCATTATACGCTTCTGAAAAACGTAGAGTAAATCCTATCCACTTGCGACTTCTATACTACAGTATATATATATTCAAAGGCATTACTAACATATTAACCTGAAACATTAAAAAAAAAAATTGAACACAAAGTAAATGTTTGTATTCGCTCAAACGACTGAAACCAGTCAGTAAATACTTCCTAAAAACAAAACTCACAACATTACTGAGTTGAATCAACATTATTAATACATATTATATTATTAAATATTTTTTAGCCCTACTGACGAGGTTTGAACCAAGTCAAAAATTTGCCATTGAACTTTATAAGAGCGCGCTCTACAGCATTGTGATGCAAGTTTTCTTGTGTATTTTAAAACTTGTAATTACTTTTTACTACGACTATTTTAGTTTGCAAAATATATTCCAGGGTAGTTTCACTATCATAAAGTTTCATTTGGCACGTCAATAAATACGTTTTGGCATGTCCCCTAATGTTTACGAAACTATGTGCAGGTTCCGTTCCATCCTCGAAATCACTCCTACCGAACACTGTATGCCGAGGGAGAGCGTGTCAGTTGTTCACCTGAAAATACCAGACTATTCTCTTCAAATGGCATATCCAGGGGCGTAGCCAGGGGGGGGGGGTTAGGGGTTCAAACCCCCCCCCCTAGAACCAAATCTTTAATTAAATTTCTTATTCATCACTCAAACAAAATTCATATAAAATTTTTACCATTACAATATTTGAATTTAAGTACCGAAAACTGCTAAAATAGCACTATTTTACACCTTAAAATCCAAATTTTCCCGGGGGAGGACCCCCGGACCCCACGCTTTAATACAGGGGGGGGGGCATGCTTCTTAACACCCCCCATACACAAATCCTGGCTACGCCACTGGGCATATTCAGGACGTCTTAAATTTGCACCAATCCTCCCCAAGTGAATGTTGCTAACGTGGCATTGTCCCCGCGCGTCATAAGGTCAGGCGGCAAGGTCGCGCGGAACGTGGGAGCCGTATTGATCCGCGTCGTGCAGGCAGGCGGTCCGGGATGCGTACACCCACCGTGGCAGCGCGGCGCAGCGCGGCAACCCCCCCCAGACCAATTCCTGCATCACCCGCAACACCCACGCGCTTTTTTCCCGCTGCCCACTCACCGCCCTTCCGCTACGTTATATCCCATAAAACACTCGATAACACAAGTCGCGTCCTTCTGTCATGCGATATTGCTTCGCTCGTACTTTACTGCCGCTGTGTGTGTGTGTGTGTGTGTGTGTGTGTGCGTGTGTGGGGGGCGGGGGGGAAGGGGGGGGGGGGTGTTTGCTTGCAACATTTATGGGCGCCATCACCAACCTCATCAATCTTTGAACCAGTAGACGTAGACAATGCTGTGGACAGTATTGAATTGTTGTTAAATTTCACCAAACGAGATACTAGTAATATCGCTAAATTAGGCTTTTAATCATCCACTACAGAGTCGATTACAATTTATTACGCTTGGCGAAATTTATTTGTTAGAATCTCATGAAGGAAAAAAAAAAAGAAAAAAAAAAGGCCGTGTGCGAGAGCAATTCGGCGAGTGTGAAACCACACTAGACACAGCCAGTTTAAACTCGCGTACTCTCTCAGCACACATTAAGAGGGCGGTTAGGTTTATATATTTACTTTAAATTCCCTTGTTTGTATTTATCTCGTGTTTTAATTATAACAGAACTACAAATAACTTTATTTTACAACCATTTTTCAAACCAGTACGTCCAAACAAATCTTTATAATAAAATCTCCCTGGTATTACCCTGCTCAAAACTTGATATCCCCTGACAATTTTTAAAATAATAATTTACAATTTTTTTCAATATTTTGAACGTAATGAAGAAAATCCAGCATATACATCTCTACGTATGGCTTAGATCTCTATCTTAAACGCAAACCTTGCATACACCATTTTATAGTGTCCATGACAATGCAATACAATACCATCGAAAAAAAAAAATGATTCACAGTCTGGGCGATGGAAGACTAGAGAACATTTCCCCTTCAAATTATCACTGGGTAATATCACCATGACCTATCCAGGATTTCAAGTAAAGTCCCTGACATTCACAGCTATCAATTATTTTTATCACATTACAGTCGACAACACTAAAGGCAATGCGCGTGGTCAAAGTGCTGATATACTTAAAACTAGAGATAATAGCTTATTGGAAAAGTATTTTCGGAAGAAAAAAAAACTTCGGGTTATTTACTATAAATTTTCTGCAAAACCAGAGAACTTTCCATCGAGTTATACTTTTCACAGAAACAAACAATTAAATTTGTATGGACTTTTTTTTATACATACAGGACCAAATAAAACATTTAGTCTTTCTTTACAACGTAACAGCTCATTTATCACTTGAATTGGGTAAGACACGTATGCTACCCTCTCAACTATATGCTCAACTTATAGGAACAAAACATTTGTTGCTTAAAACGTATCTACCGATCTGAAAAAAAAAAGTATAACGTATATCAAAATATTTTAAATAATCTATGTAGGTAATGGAATAAAGGAAAAATTTCCCACCCCAAGTCTCGGCTCACGACCAAAAATAAATGGGAGAACATTCTTTGTAGCACTTAAGTTATGGGGTGGAAAGGGGAAAAGAGATGATGATGTGTGTGTGTGTAACATGTACATATCAAAATCGATCTCTGCTAAAACTTTTAATTTCGCATTAACCTCATCATGGAATTAAAATTGCCTGTCTGCTGCAGGTTTCATCGCGGGAGGAATTTTGGAATACAGTGGGGATTGATAATTTTTTTATTTTTCCTAACCTAACTAAAACTAAGTGTATTTTGGAGGGGTCCGGGTTAGGGAGGGACCTAGGTGCGTCTCAGGCCGAAGCCTATACGCCTAGTCATGCTACAGTGGGGAGTGAGTAGAGCCGAGCCGAGCTCCACCGGGGGCAAGGCCGAAGCCCGGGTCAATAGTGGCTGCCATGGCCGGGGTCGGCACCGCCGCACGCTTTCACTGCGCTCCAAAGAAATGATAAAAGAGAAGGGGGGGGGGGGGGGTAGGAGTGCTACATAGCGCCCCCACCCCCACCCCCTTACCGAGAGTTATGAAAAATAAAAGCTATTATCTCGCTGAAGGCAGTATGTAATTTCGGGTGATGCACAGGAAGTGTTGCTTGTTGGGAATGATCATTTATCTGTTAAAACTCCTTGCTGACATAAGTCGTACACCGAGAATAATAGGGCCACATCTCAAAAAAAAATATTTTTTTTTTTACATTTTTGTATATTTTTAATGTCTATGGCCATATCTATTCGGTATAACAAGGCCATATATGTAGTACAATAAATATTCACCTGATATGAGATATGTCCTTATTACATTTTAAATTTGTAAAACAGAAATCAGAATAATACAGCCACATGTTGACATGCGGCCTTATTATTCGTACAGCTGAGGGTGTGTTGGAATACACCATGGCCATATTTTGACTTGTGCCATAGAAACAGTGCCGACATTACGCACTTCCTGATTGCTGAGGCTAAGAATAAACTTTCATTTATTCACTCTCCTGTAAAATTTAGTTTTTTTTTTTAGAATTGGCCCTATTATTCTCGGTGTGCGAAGTTTTCTGGATACAAAAATTATTATCTTCCCCCCTTCCCCCTTCCCCCTAATCATTTAACGAAAAAATTCCTGCATTCGCAACTGACGGGAAGAACCAACGACTATAATGAAATACTCAAACCGTAGAGCCCACAAGCCCACTTGATCTGGTGGCCAGCGTGACTGGCTGGTGGGCCAAGGGGCCCGGGTTCGATTCCCGCCCGGGGAGGGGATAAGCAAACCTTCTCCCTGGGTTCATTGCGGCACCACCCTGCCTCGGAAAGCTTCACTGTGCCGTTCGTTGCCTGTGCTCACGACAACCAGTAATGGGGTAAAAACGACTCAAAACATCAGAGACCCAAAACATTTTCGCAAGTTAATTTCACAATAGGTTACAATTCAGATGCTTACAAATCTGCCTATTGGTAGGGACCGGAAAAATTCGCGGATGCAATGACCTCTAGGATAGCCTCCATTATACTCTGCATTTCTCAAGTAAACACGCGTGTTCATTGGGTACTAAATTGTGAGGCGTCTCCACTGGGTAGCTTGAGATTGGACGCTTCTTTGGTCGATAGTCTCTCATTGGCCCAGAGAACTCCAGTTATAACTGCGAGCCAATAGCAGAACCAGCAGAATTGTACACTTGTTAGAATTTCAGCCTATCACGAAATGAATCCGCGAATTTTTCCGGTCTCTACCTATTGGCCTTCAGTTCGTCTCGAGTGTTCCGGGCCAACGAGAAATACTCAACCAAAGAAGTAACACATCACCTGCAACTAGAGGATTCGATCCGGGATCCCGAAAACTTTGGTATTAAATCATGAAAAAATCTCGAGATTTTCGGCATTAAAAAAGTTTTGAAAATTGTTATAAAAATATTGCATAAAACGAAACGCACTCATTTCATTTGTCATTTTGTTAGCCATCTTGTTTAGCCAGCTGATCTGATTAGTTAGTTTGCGTTTTCGCCGGCGATAAAACTGGTTATGCCGTGATTCACAACTTGCGGAAAGGTGTATAAAAAGTCGCGCTTTATATCGTGTACATAGTATTTATTATTATTTTAGTAGTTAATTAGTGAAAATAATTTATTTAGAGTTGTTAAAAAGTGATATCATGTGTGAATGTAGGTTACAAACAAATATATTTATTTCTGCAGTTCTGAGCGGTTATGTTAATGTCGTAGACTTTAAGATTTTTTTTTCTTTATAGGTGCATGAGAAGAAGTAAACAATGTCACTACCCAAAGAAAGTGTTTGTAAAACATAAGACAGATGGAGATGTTTCATCAGCGTGGAGTCACTTCTTAGTCGCCAAAGAGAATAATACACCGCAATGTAAGCATTGCCCCGCTATACTGAAAACCTTAGGAGGATCCACCAAAGGATTACATATTCATCTAATTTCAAAAACATTCCATGAAAGTAGATTCTACAAAGGCGTCCTCGTCAACAGGCAAAAAATGGTGCAGAACCGCCCTTGAAACTAGATATATATGTATGTGCATCTCGATACGAACAAAGCTAATGGTGGGAGTTCATGGAATAAAACTTATTATCGCCGATGAAGTATTTTGATTATTTTTAAGATAGATTTATATCACATTTTAATAAGAACTTTATGGAAATGTGTGGATTAGACTAGATCACATAACGAATCTGAATAAAAATTGTGTATCCTACAGTATACTGTAAATGCATCAGTGTAGCCTACCCCATACCCTGTCGAAGCCCATCCAGTACGACATAGTAACCCGGAAACAAGCGGGCGTCCACACGTCCATTCACTGACTTGCCGTCACCCATTTCCTGCGGAGCCTCCATTACATGCATACATCACACACAGCCTGTTTGTTCACTAGTCGCTCGCCCGCTGATTGACTGCAACCATCTCGCTTCATGTGATCTCGTTGACTCGCACACTCGGTTTGCTCCAGCCAACTGGTTCAACACCAGTTTACTCTTCTCACTGCTCTCTTGCCGTTACTCTGTTTCGTTCAACTCTAAATGAACAAAATAATTTTTGTTCCATTAAATTCTAAATTTAAAAAAAAAAAAAAGAGCGGGTGATCGTCACGAACGTTAGAAGCGAAACTTCATGTTTTAATAATCCACTTGAAGAATAAAAGAAATATTCAATAATGCCCTCGAACGATGAAACTAAATTAAGTACGAAAACAATAGTTTGTTTTTATAAAATATTTTATCACGAAACATGTTTTAACAGTAAAAAAAATAACTAATAAAGTATTTGGTAGACTTTTTTATGAATCTTGTTCTCTTTGAATATCTTATGTTAATTCATGTTATGTGTGCGTGTATATATATGTGTGTATATATGTGTATATATGTATAAATATAATCTTTTGCGTTAATAGTTTTGGGTTCTAAAGACCATGAAATTAAAAATGTTGGTAGAAATTTTTTGGAATTCTCATCATGGTAATGATGATATACTTCTAAAGCTGTATATGAATACTTATGAATGCATCCATTGACACACATCCCTACATTTCTTAGGAAATAAATGCAGCCACAATGTAGAGGACGCATTTTCTAATGGCTGGATAGTATCAGAAAACTTAACTGCTAGCACCATCTGTTTGAAAGTTGGTCGCACTAATGTGCACGTAGCCATTTTGAGTCGTGATATCTACGAATATTCAGCAAAACGTAAATAGCAACAACCAATTAAAAAAAAAAAAAAAAAAAATCTTAGTGGTTATACATGTTAGCGACCATAATAAAAAGTTTGTTCCGAATTACAAAATATTAAAAAATACTTAAAATGATCATTACATACACCTGTAAGTTTAAAGTTCGCCTTACGGTAATTCTTATCAACGTTTTCTTTTGTCTCTAATTGAATGATCACTTACGCTTGCAACGTTTTAAACAAATGTTATGCCAAAAAACTTATATACAAACAAAATAAAACACGATTCCGAAGCTAATGGATGTAGGGACGCGTTAGCGGATACGAATGTCGATTTCGTGGAAGGATGTAAGGATGCAACGGCATTCCTTGTGGGAATTCGGAAGCAACGCAAAGATGGCCGCGTCCACTACGATGCACTTTTAGTGGATCCCTTAGCTAAGAGATCCATTAAGCCAGTATTCGGATGCAGCCTAAATATTTCTAAAAGATTACCGTTACCAACAGACGAGCTACATCCGAACAACGGCCCGGGTACAGGTACCATAAAACTGTTAAGAACTGTGGCGTTGTGCAAGTCAGCGCTGCGATAGTCTTTATCGAACTAGGTCACGAGCCGGTGTAGAAACTGCCAGAAACACGTGCGGCAATTATAATCCGGTATGCCCACTCAAGAGAAATCCCTCCAACCTACCCGGTGCGAACACTAACATTTACTCAGGACTTCTGTGGACATGCTGAGGCGCGTCTACAAAACACATATTTTACCATATTCAGGACTTTTTTTCAAAACCTTTAAATAAAATATCAAAATGTTGTTTACATTACAAGGCCCATTTGTAAGTATACATAATAAACCAAATTAAACATAATTAGAAATATATCTACTATTCACAGGAAAAAAACAGTGATATTTAAGTGCATCGTCTTATACTACTTATAATGTTACGCGGAAAAAAAATGCAAGTTAACAAAACGTTGCTGGAAATAATTTTTTTTGTGACTTCAGCACCGCTACTATTTTGCAATTTTTCGTGACTTTCGTGCCCAGTCCTTCGATAACATTACTTTTTTCTTTTTTCGAATTTTTCCAGTTTGTTTATATATGTATTTTATATCAATTCATTCAATGAATCAAGGTGTTGAGAATTCCTAGATAATGAGCTTTAATTAAAGATAAAAAAATTAATAAACATGAAGTGAGGAACAGCTACCCTCACTTTTTAAAATGTTATCTCAAATCCGTCTTGGCTTGTGCAATTCAATGGGAATTCCCGCGATCTCTGCACGTCACACACGAAGCAAGACCTCGCAACAAGCACACTGCCAAGGTGTCTGTATACCATCACACGGTCATTTGTGTTGCCACACCGCCCGACCTTCAACACACGTGCCGGGTCGCTGCACGTGTTGTAAAGTAACATCTGAACGTGTAATGTTCCTCCCGTCGTCCACGGAATAATGTTCTCAGCATTTGGGGGCCTACCGATGCCCCCAATATATATTACAGTTTTTAAGAAAAGGGCGCGCGCACACACACACACACAGTGTGTTCCTAATCAGTTTTAAGATTTTAATTCTGCCAACATAGATCCTAGTAACAATGAAAACTTTCGACATCTAGATCCCATTCTACCACAACTGATATTGCTTGTTCATACTCAAATTTCAACTTACACTGCAACGCTTTAACACTTAATAATAGACTTCGTCCCCAAATAATAATCCTGTTACCAGCATAATCAGCGGAAATTCAATTTTGAAACTTGAGTATTTTTGCATGCGTTTCATAATACAGAAACTAAGGCGTTTCATAAAATCCTTGAGATATAACTGATGAATCTTCAGTTAAAACGGATAGTTTTTGTTTGTTTCATTAGTTGCAGGCAACTCTGTGATAATCACGAATTATTATGAAAATGCACCCAACAAAAACATTCTTCTCATTTTTACTATTTCGCGTTATGCATATAGTATGTCAAAACATATCCCGTCGTGCACCAATTTCACGACTCTTGCTAGACCTTTTAATTAAATAAGTAAAATTACAAATAATAGAAAATAGAATAACTATTCGCAGGAACATGCCGATTTTATATCCCGTCGTGCACCAATTTCACGACTCTTGCTAGACCTTTTAATTAAATAAGTAAAATTACAAATAATAGAAAATAGAATAACTATTCGCAGGAACATGCCGATTTTAAAGTTAGACACGTAACTTTTCAGAGACAATTTTCACGTGAATGCAGACCAACAATTTATATTTGATGTGCGACAAAAACCGTAGTGTTAAAAAATAAAAAAAAACTGGTTGTCTGTAAAGTCGGTTTACGGACGATAGTTTAACGTGACGTCATAACAAAACATTGATGGAATGATTGCATACTTTTATGAATAAAATTGAATCATTATTATTGAATTATCACTATTTTGTATGGATACAAAGAAGGAGTGAAAAGAAATCTATAATTTAATTGATAAATTTACTTTTATTTGCACTCATTAATTCAAATATGGTTATTACTTTAACGAAGAGATTATTTTAACTACAACTTTTATGCATGTTTGCTATTTAACTTCTTCCAATCTGTGTTATTCTGTTAAGGATAGGACCGATGATAGGAAAAGTAGGAAACGAATGGGAGTGTTTCAAGTTTAATGTGCCTCGAAAAACTCAAATCGATGGTTGTTCCAATCGAGTGGAAGAGAGATATATGCGGCGCAAGCGTACAATGAGCGTAACGGGACAATGAGTCATCCTTTTTCGTGCGTGCAGCCGGCGTTCATCGATTTATTAGACGCTGTCACGTCAAAAAACGAAAAGAGCGTTCTAAAAAGGCTTCTAGAAATTAAATTGAAGTTTCGTGACTTCGGCGAGCAGTCCTGTTTGGCTACTTTTATCCGCGGCTCTCGTGGGCTGTGGACACGCCGCGACGTGGCGCGGAAAGCCGGCCCCCGAGCCGTCGACGAGGGCCGGGAACGAGTCAACAAGCAGAATAAACAAGAGGGGGGAAGCCAGTGCGAGGTGTAGGAAACGGAGGGGAGGGATCCGGCCGCGGGAGACGCGAGGCGGCGTTGCCAAGTCGTGCCGGGAGAGCGAGCACCGGCACCGCCGCCCGCCGAGCCAACAACAGCTGTTGCCCGTCGCGACCGGAAGGAGCCTCCCACTCCGGTACCGGGTTTCCCCTTCCTCTCAGCATACAAGGAGCGATTACACTGGCTGCTCCCGCGAATTACCCTTTCGCCTGCGCATCCATTCAATGTGATCACTCGTCACACTGTCTCGCTAACGCCGCACTCTTTCGAGTTACGTAAGTTAAAAGCTGGTCTAATTTTTCTCTCATTTTCCCCATGCCAAATTAAAACTAAGGTTATATGTTTAGGAGGGGTCTGGGTTGGGGAAGATTCCAAGTGCGTCATATACGACTAGTCAAGCTGGGTTTCAGCCATGTCCGCAATTAATGCTACGGATAACTGCCTTGTTGTTAAGTTTGGCCCGCGTAAAACTCTGATAACATTTATGCGGGGTTAAATTAACGCTACTTCCTTGCCATGTTCTGCTTGTCGACTCGTTCCAAGGTTGCCAGCTCTGCGCACCGCCTGGGTTCTCTACCCAAGCAGCGCTTGTCCAACGCCAAGAAAGCCACGCATAAAATAAAAGTTATCAAAACCGAAGAATTGCTCACCAAAGTCACGAAACTTCACTAATTTCTAGCAGCCTCTTTTAAAACTTGTTTTAAGATTTTTTTTTTTTGTGTAGGAAGTGTCTGTAAGTAGTTCCAGTCGAAAAACTGAACCATAACCACACAAATAAACAATGATAAAATCAAAAGGGGCTAGAAGGCATAGTGAGTTAATGCCATTACGACAGCGATGCAAGCGATAAGCGCGATGCTTTGCGATGAGCTTCGGTCAATAAAATGTTTTCCACGAAAAATCGTGCGGACAGTAGACATTTAATTTATTAGCAAATGCATGTCATTAAAGTTTTTTTTTTTAAACGGGTTTAACAATCTCGTTATTAGAAACGGTAGGTACACTCCAGGGAGATCAGAAAATGAATCCGTCCAGGATATGCCTGCGAGTGATTTCGGAGAAGCACGGAAACCCGAAATCAGGATAGACGGACCGAGATTCCATGTCGGGTCCCTCTGGGGTGAGATTCCCTGTATCCAGTGTCTACAAGATGACTGTAATCCAAATGAGTAAAACGATGTCACGTAAGCTTGTGAAGTCGCACAGTATCGTTTATCAGAACCCGCGAGAGAATAAATGTCAGCACGGCATCTCTCGCCGCTCGTCAGTTGTACTTCACTGTACTGCCAGAAACAATTAAAAAAAACTTAGCGTCGAGCATTACTGTGGTAAACGCGTTGACAGTTAAATATGCCATTAAATTGCGCGAGTTAACTCTCCAAATGCCTGTGCATTCACTCCTCGCCCACAAATTAGCTCAATGCAATGGAGTTAAGTAGACGATTAATTTTATAGCTACCTACTTACAATTGCTGTTTTTTCCCCCTCCTTTCAGTGCGACTTGTAACTATCTTAGGTGGTTAAGGCAGTTTCCACATCAATTTATTTTCTTTGTTCGTCTCACACATTTAACAAATAAATAAATTCAGCAACTCAGCAGAAAAAAAAACTATCATCATCGGACACACTGATTTTCTCCCATAATTCAAGTGAATAAAACTTTTATTTGTGGTAATAATTAGTTTCTTTATAGATTATTTAAACAAAGTATATCATAAACAAATAATTGTTACTAATAATACTGTACAAATAAATTACAAACTATAAAAAAATAAATTCAATCTTTTTTAACCTAATAATCCTACCATTTTAATCAGGTTCTCTCACAATTACATTTTTGGACTGGCCTGCACGATCTCCCGACATGAATCCGTTAGAGCATCTGTGGGATAATTTAGGGAGACATGTTAGGCATCGTCATCCTCCTCTTAGGGACTTAAATCAGTTTCAAATTGCTCTTCATGCTGTGCCGGTGGAGTACGTTCAAAATGAAGTTTATTCTACGCCTGACAGGGTTAGGGCCCTTCGCCATGCAACAAGGGGTGATACCCGTTATTAGGAGGCCATCTCTTAAGAGGAAACCTGATTAAAATGGAAGAATTGTCAGTTCTAAAAAAAAGTGTTAATTAATTTTTTTATTGTTTAAATAACATATTACACACATTACTACAAAAAAAAACTCGTATTTATTAGAATTGGGAGAAAATCCGAGTATCTGTTTTTTTTTTTCCGAGTGTAAATGTCCATATTAAGGATCAGGAAAGATCAGTGCGTTGCACTGTAATCACAGAAAATATGTAAGAGGGCGGCTAACACACGGTCACATAGGTGTTACAACTCCCCTCCATGACTAGAGTCAGGAGTGTGTCATTTCGGGGTGAATGGTGGATATGGTCTGTACGACCTTTTCGACAATTACTTTGTTGCGTGGTGTGCAAATCTCAGTACACAATTTCAAGTCGCTAGGAAACACCAGAATACGTTTTATATTTACAACAAGACATAAAATGACTGCCATCACTCTAATTAGCTTTTTTATTGACGTTTCCGAAGATAAGCCTGCGTGCCTCTCGAACAAAGGATTTAGGCGACGTACGTATTTAAGTATGTACATTATGGCGGGTCGACACCAAATTTAGCGATCCCGTGCTGTTATACTATGACACACGAAAAGTATATCAATCCATGCGTTAAATGATTCGACTGATCATATTGGGCGTGCGTACAACAAGCCACTCGTCCCCAAAAAACTAGGAGCGCATGCGTGACGTCACTAGCACAGGCAGTGTCGATTACACAGGAAGACTTACGGCCGACTTGCACACAGTCGTGACTTGAAAAGTAAAGCAATTCTCTATTTGATTAACCTGTAAGGTTTTTTTTTTTTTTTCGCATGTGGCCTTATTACTCGCTTTCTCGCTCAATACACATTTCATATTCTCCCATTTTGGTTTAAATACAAACCAAACAATAACTTTTTGGTTCTGTTGGAGAACTAGTTCGATGCACTCGACGCTGCACGGAACACACCAGCAAACGCTGCGGTGTAAAATTTGCATTTACATGTGAATCGAAAGGCAAGTGGCGATGCAAATGTTTAGCAGCTTCAATCGTCATTTGCCTCGTCCCTCGCAGCACTTGAACCGGTAGCGATTTTTTTTTCTTCCCCCGGGAAGAGTCAAAGGCCGGACGAGGCAAATAAACTCAAGTGTTTACATCGTAGCTTGGTTTCTTGGTTGTAACCGCGTCCAAGGCGAATATTTCACTGCAGTCGCCATCATCAGGATAGAGTTAATGAGATTTTTTTTTCCTAACCTAACTTAAATATATGAATGTGTGTGGGAGGTCTGGGTAGGGATGACTCTTAAGTGCGTCTCAGGCCGAAGCCTACACGCTCTAATCATGCAGGTTGTGAACCACGCAGGAGGTAGCATGCATCATGTGCTAGGAGGGGATTGGCCAGCCATGGCTACGATTGGCGTCATGACTAACTACCCTCACTGACTATCCTAGACTAAAACTAGGTAAGTTGGGCCCAGGCGAAACCTGCATAGACACAGGGAAAACCCTGGGCTCATTCATGCGGGGTGAAAAAGTCATGCATTATGCGCGCAGGTTGGTTACGGGAAACAGAAGGATGGATTATTACTAGTTATTCTGCCTTTAAGGGGGTACCTCCAATTTCAGGTCATGATTTTATATTTATATTAATCACTGATCAACTTTTAGACTTTTTCCAATTGTTTAACTTATACGAAATGAAAAAATATACACACCGCATACTTTTTGCATAATTGGGTGCCAAAGTTACATTTTTAACGTTTTTTGGTTGTACAAATAAGAATAATTTAATTTATTGCAGAACTGAAACTTTTTTGGTTTAACTGCAATGCCACTGGCTACTTCATGATACGGTTTGCATTTATATCACAAAAACCCATTTCATGTTTCTTGATGTCAAAATCGTAACAAATTTGAGAATTTTGAAATGCCAGGTAAAATTAATTACTATTTCCTGAAAGAAATTCAAACCATCCGATCCGATCGGAGCTGGGGGTGCTGGCAAATAAGTGGCCTCTCCTCTTCTGATTGGCTGGGCTGTTTGGCCAAACAGAGGCGACCTGTCTTTTGTTCGATGCAGAGCTAGGTTTTGAAGTTTTCTGAAGAGAGGATATCATATTCTGCTTAATTTGTAGCCATATCCTCTATTTATGTCTGCTGGGTGTTTTAATATTTCTACTGTTATCTTTAAAAGATTTGTGCAATGGGAGTGCATGACTTGATGTAAGTTTTTGGACATACGCCATTGCTAAGATTTTTTTTAAAATTTAATTGAAATCTTTAGTATTGAGAGTAGACTGAATTTCAAGCTGTAGTGCCGAAATTTCATTATTCAAATGTGATTTTTGGCAGTGATATGCGGCAATTCTTTCACTCAGAAGCTTTTGGCTGGCTTTCCGGGTTATTTTTTGAGCCTGTTTGCTGTTGACTGGGGATTTGATTGTGAGTCCTCTAGGAATGACTCCCTTACTGCGACATTTACAGAGAAAAGTCAAGTTATTCGAACATTGTGATAAATCAATTAATTTCTTTTCCAACTTCCTCAGAGAAATATGCATACCGGGTCCATACCTTGCATTGATGTTATCTTTAAAAGATTTGTGCAATGGCGTATGTCCAAAAACTTACATCAAGTCAATATTTCTACTGATTCTCGAATGTATCTTTTCTTGTATTGTCGGATGTTGGCTATGGTGTGGAATTGGTCGAAATCAATGCTGTGTCTGGTTTCCAAGTAGTGTTATGCTATAGCTGATCGAGGGTTTTCATGTTTATAGTCACTGATTTGTTCTTCAAACCCTTGTGATTATTCGTCTGCCAGTTTGTCCGATACATACCTTGCCACAAGAACATGAAATATTGCACACGCCAGCTAGGTTTTCGGCCGGAGTTATGTCTTTCAAAGATCCCAAAGACTCATCAATCTTGTTTACAGGTTTCAGAATTTTATGAATTTCATTCTTCCTAAGAATTTTTGCCACTTGGTACATATGATACTAACATCATGACGATACTTTTTTTTATAACCACTATTATATTTGTGGGAGAAAATATTTCTCCAGTTCTCAAAATTTCTTAAAAACGTACATAAAATGCACGACATATCTATTATAATATATATAATTTCCCAATTTATTATAAAATAATGTACAGTAACACCTCTTGCTGCCAGGTTATCTCGCCTGTGTTGTTAGTATGCGCTCCGAATGTCGGCACACCACGAGCGCGCGTGTAGACGCAGTACAATAAACTGGCCCGGGGGAGGGGGGAATCCCCCCCCCGGCCACAGGAGCCCGCAACAACGAGCTCAATTAGTATCAAGTGTGGCGCTGAGCAGCAATTAGGCAGGCTGCGGCTCCGCTCTCTCCGTCGGCACTCGGCAATCAACGCGCCTCTCACGAGAGTCGGCCTGTCGACGTTTTAGTCGAACGAGAGAAAATCGAAAGATAATCGCATTCTGTACGCTTGAACCGATTAACCGAACCGAACATATAGTCGCTCCAAGATGAAGCCAAACAAAATAGTGCAAACGCGTGTCCACGAAATTCACGATAAATATTTTAATAGATAAACAAAGTTATTTTGCATAACTAAAGATTACGAAATAAGCGCAGATTCTTCGGCGAAAGCTTGCATCTCAAGGAAAAAAAAATGTTGCGTCTCTCCATAAAAGAAATTAAGCCATATTGACAGAGAACTTTGCGCGATCACTAAATAATAATAATAATAATAATAATAATAATAATAATACAAAAGTAGTTCTCAACTTGAAAAGGCCGTCCTCACGTTTCGACAAGTTTCCACTTGTACGATGACGACGTATAATTGGACAGAGAATCAATCAACTTTCTCACGTTCAATTAAAATCGATCAACTTTTATTGAAAGCATGTTCTCGCGATACGATTATCTGTCAATTCGCAAACGGACTAAAGTTACCGATTAAAAATCGCCCCGGGAGAAAACCAAGACCTCAATCACACTTGGGACGAGTTTTCTAGCTTCTCGCCTGCGAAATTCCCTCGTTGCGATCGACCGATCTCTCTCGGCGAGTAATGCCGAACAGTGTTTTACTTGTCTCGGCGTTCGCTTGTCACTGCTGAGTTTTTATTTTCATACACACATACACATACTATACATATAAAAGTTCCAGCGAAAGAAAATCCTTACACAACCTATGTAATCAACACTCGCGGAAACGAAGACAACACAAGCTCATAGATGCTGCCGAGTAGCTGGTAACTAGCACAATGTGACAGAGGCTTTACTCCCGCGCCGACAGCATCACAATGCTAGGGACTAACAGTAAATATCCTACCACACAACATGAAGACTGCTCAACGAACTACAAGAACGTCACTGCTATGAAGTAATGTTTGCTTGTGGTGTTCCGACCACACACTTTAAATAGCAATTCATAATAATTAAAAAAAAAAAACAGTGTGAATGCGAGAACATTTAACAAATTAATTCTTTAAAAGTATTTCTTTAAAAGTTAATAAATTCGGCGATTATTTCTTCAATGTTTATTTGAATATACTATACTAGTTGGCTATCTATCATACAGTCCACCATTAGAAATAAATTAAATATTAAAAAAAAAAAAAAAAAAAGTCTGCAGAGTGGTCAAGTTTACATCACCAATTGTTATCTACTTGAAACAGCAGTTTTCATTTCAGAACGCGATAAGAAATGCTGAACCACAACACTAACTAATGATCGCCGACAGATTAGACTATCTACATTTGTGTCGATTACGTAAGATAAAGAGCTCATCAAATACAACACACTAGCCACAAAGAAACCTGCAAATAAATTACAATGTCGTTCCTTAAAGTGCCCATACAAATTTTCAACCATTTACAAAGTCTGTGACTGGAGTGATTAAACTAGTGAACAAACAGTGCAAAAATGTATTAAAATATTACCATTTTGTTAAACTCTAACAAAAAAAATTAAATTCTTCTAAATAAAAACAGATGTGTAACAAATACATAAACATGTTCGGGAAGCCATGAGGCTTTGCGAACATCAGGTAGCTTGAAAAGACTATAAGCTACAAGCCCCTAAACCCTCCATAGCATCCCGCAACACCCAAAAACCGTCCACGGAACCAGAGCAACTGTGTCAGTGGAAACAGTGTAAGTGAAAACCAGCGCAATAGGTAAAACAGTGAACTAACGCAAGACAGTTCAATAGCCACCAGTGTACTTAATTAGCTTCAAATTTAATTTAACATTCTTTCCACATAAGACAGTCAATACCAACCTGTTATAACTCCACAAGGAGTTTTTTTTATATCAATTTCCCCCTTAAAAATAGCAAAAACATAGCTCACTAAACAATTTCATGTAATAGATGTATGGTGGTTGTAACAGAAAAGGACACTGACAATAATACCCATAACAATGGAAGAGGCAAAATAAGGCCTCTGGAGATTATTAAAAGTATTTTTTTTTGTATGAATCTGAGAATAAAAAGATTTTCAAATCAAAACCAAACTAGCGCCGCAATTGCTAGCTAGCAATGCAATGATGAAGCAGCGGGAATAACCCACTCCGTGTCATGGAATCGTAATTTATTCCACTGGGTTTTACCTCTCGACTACACCAGGGCCGTTGAGGAAAGAATCAGCCATGGCCTATAGCAAGGTACAGTCCCTGCGTTTCCCCGGAGTGAGTTAGGAACCGTTGGGGAACACAGATCAGGATGGCCGGACCGGTATTTGAAAACGGGTTCGCTAGAACGCTGTAGTCCAGTTATTCCACCATTCCGCGCCTGGAAGGACCCTGCAAAGGACGTGAGGAAGTCCTGCCATGCTCCATGGCGTCACATCCAGTAGGCGAACTACCACGCAAGAGCTGCTGCACCTGTGTTGCGTCATCAGGGTACTGGTTACGTATAACCCAGTTGAGGAGTGTACAAACAACTAGTTTCACGTGGGAAACACGGGATAATAGGGGTGGGAGAGGGAGGGGGAGGGGGAAGGGAAGGAAAACATCATCTAGTCGAAGAATCCTTACAGGCGTGTTCATCAGACGTACTTCAAAGCAGCAAGAGAACAGACAAATTAATCGTAAGATATTACGTAAAACGATCTTTGAACGATTCTTGCAAAGGGGAGGATTGATTTAAATAATTGTTTTGGACATACGTCATTGCTAGTTTGCACTGTTAATGTCACAGAGAAAACACGATGCAAGGACAAATAAAGACGAATACACAAACACACATACAACAAGCCAAAATCAGCAGATGTCAAACAGAAAGTGTAAAGACAGCGCAGAGAATTCCAAAGACGGAATCAGAACAATATAACAGCATACACGAACGCAATGTGCTGATGAGACAGGAAAAAAAGGTACATACAGACAAACAACAATAAACGAGATAAAATTTAAGAAGACTAAATAAAAAGGCTAAAGAGTATAGAACGAAAGCAAACATGTGCAAAATTAAAACCCCCTTCCCTAATTTAGTAACTCTTAATTCAACATTGCTTTGCTCCCCACTATATTCCTTAACAGACCATTGAAGCTGGGGCAGTCTTTTATGGATATCCTGCATTTTATGTATGTAATGTTGCCATGACAATGAACACTTAGAAACAAAGACAGAAAATGTTGTACTGCATCTGTAATTCAAGTAATCACGAAAAATAATTAGCTAACAATTGAAATGCTGAGATAAGGAAGTAAAAGTAGTGAGAATTAATATATATTTGTTTGTGGAAACTAGACATTTAGTGGAAACTAAAACATTCATGTTCGAGAACACATTAACTGTACCGTCATTGCTTTCGGCGCCTCACTAGTATCACCGCTTGTTGGATCGTGATCATGGAACGCGGTACGTGTTTCTGCAGGGCATAGAGAACACACACAGCGTGTCTCCGCGAGTATTGCCAACTAGCCCGCTTGTATCCCCCAGACGGGCCACAAGCTATCCTGGGCCGACCGCGTCAATGCACAGTGGGCACGCGGCACTAGAGACAAGGGGCTTAATTAACCACCTTCGGCTATTTTCGGAAACAGTCGGCGGCCCTGGGAATGCGGGCATGTGATCTTCGTCCAGCGCGACGTCTCTTGGCGAGCAGCAGGACTATCTTTGCGACGCGGACAGACTTCTGCAGAATTACAATTCTTTCAACTCACGATCTCACACATAGACACGTCATTAATTCCAGAGCAGTTTCAGCTAGACGTTTATTTATCACAATTATAATTTTTCTACTGGATACTTGGCCATCATAAGTAGATGTCTGAAGAATTCGGGAGGTTCATTTGGCGCACACGGCCTGTTTGAGTAATCTGCGCCAAAGACAAACCCGCAAGAAAACAAGCCCCAGGACTCGCAGTCAGCAGCCACAGAACTGTCGGTATCGGCGAACTCACTCTAGCAGCGATAAGGGAAAGACAGCTTTCAGGCAAGGGTGGCGCGAACATGGCAGTTCAGCAGGCACTCTTCAATCCGGCATTCATAGGTTCCACACATTCTCTAATCCGGCAAAGACGAAATCACTCGCGCCCGAAATTTTTTTCCTTGGGTGGATTCAGGTGCTTACCGACGGACGCGACACGATTAAGGGATTTTTTTTAAAAAAAAAAAAAAGCTTATCTAAACAATTTTTATTAAAGAATAATTTCCCGAGAGAATTTACAACTCGATAATTTCCCACCAAAATTATGATAGAAACAAACAGATAAACATTCTTCAACTCCCACCGAAATGCCATCCTAACTCTACTCCCATTGGTCGCCGCACAGCAGGAATGAAAGCATGTTCATATTTCCCTCCTATGCGCACACGACACGGGCAGGGTTATTACGGCGCGAGCGCTATTCCCGTCAATGGTTCGATGGTCCTGCACTGTCGCGCGCAGACGAGGAGGGCGGTGATGGGCGGAGGAGCGACAGAAGGGCGGAGGTCGTCGCCGGGTTGTGCAAGCGCGCTGCAGCAGCAGCGAGCGGTCTTGGCACGAGGTGCTGGCAGCGACCAGTCCGCATACTCTTCATTCGCATCGTGCGGCAGCGGACACTTGCACGGCCCAGCGAATATCAAGTTACACATTTCACAAATAATTATTTACACACTCCCACGAATTCACGGAACTTACATTTTTTGACGTGACAACGTCTAATAAATCGATGAACGCCGGCTGCACGCACGAAAACGTGTCACGTTACGCTGTGTCCCGTTACGCTCATTGTACGCTGGAGCCGCATCTATCTCTCTTTCACTCGATTGGAACAACCATCGATTTGACTTTTTCGAGGCACATTAAGGGGTCCGCCTCGTCAGGGGTGTATGTGTGTTAGTGAGGCGGGATGATAAGCGCGACGCTCGCTGGTGCTTCCAGCGCGGTATAGCCTCTAAGCGCAAGTCTCTGAACTGGTGCGCATTCGTCTCGTCGTCACAGGATAACTGTGAAATTTGAGCGGTGACCGTAACATTATATGGCGGAGAAATGAAGATAAAGGTGTTATGCAAGCCCCTTAAGTGCTTTCAAGAATCTGTACTGATTGTTTTATGCCTAAAAATTACTCTGAAAACACGCGTTTTAGGCATTTTAACGCTTCTAAAAATACAGTTTAAAAACTTAATCCGAAATTAAAAGTACTTTTCGGCCCTCAGCGAACTCTTAAATGCTATTCGTAAATAGCCCCCACTCGGATATCTTGAGTAGTTTTGAAATAGCGTTGTTTTTCCTGAAGCTCTGCACACCGTATGTGTGCCCAGGTAGGCGGGCCCCTTAAATTTAAAACACTCCCAATCGTTTCCTACCTTTCCTATCACCGTCCTATCCTTAACAGAATAACACAGATTGGAAGAAGTTAAATAGCAAACATGTATAAAAGTTAAAGTTAAAATAATCTCTTCGTTAAAGTAATAAACATATTTAAATTAATGAGTGCAAATAAAAGTAAATTTATCAATTAAATTGTAGCTTTCATTTCACTCCTTCTTTGTATCCATAAAAAATAGTGATAATTCAATAAAAATGATTAAATTTTATTCTCAAAAGTATGCAATAATTTCATCAATGTTTTGTTATGACGTCACGTTAAACTATCGTCCGTAAACCGACTTTACAGACAACCAATATTTTTTATAACAGAAACATGGAACGCCATGTCGAATAACGGATTAAATTTACATACATTTCAAATAGAAACCGTACAATGGGGTGAATAGGATCAGATGGGTGAATACGAACAAAAAATTGAATGTCCCAGTTTAAATGGTATATTATAACAGTTTGATTTAGAGTTTTAACAACAAATCATACATCAAATTGAAGGTAAACTAACCTAGTATTTTTTTTTTCAAATGGTTAATATGTGGAATTTTAGTTATACGGCACACATACAACCTGAAGTAATATTATTTCCACACTTTAGTTATCACGTCCGGAGAAATGGAAGCAAAGAGCCTCCTAAATTCTGTGTCTCAACTCTGGCAAATCATTAGGTAGCGGCGGAACGTAGAAAATATTTTTTATGAAGCCCCAAAGGAAAAAAAAATTGCATGGCGTTATGTCAGGTGAACGTGGAGGCCAGCGAAAAAGAGCTCTGTCGTCTCGACCATTACGACCAATCCAACAGTCAGGGACGTCAACGTTCAACCACTCTCGTAATGAGAGATTCCAATGAAAAAGTGCTCCATTATGTTGACAAATAAAGTTTACAGGTCCACCCTCTACTAATTGGGGGAAAAGCCATTTTTTTTCCGCGCTGCAAAAGAGAAAACAACAACGCAGTATTAGGCATGCTCTTATCTAAAACTGTTTGAGTTACTCTTTGTGACCTTGACCCACAAAATACAAAGCGTACACTTATGCTATTAAATTTTATAACTGGGACATTCTGTATAACAGAAACTAATTATACATAGAACTATGTATTATATCTATCATTAGAACAATTAGAACAATGCATTTTTTTTGTTATATTAATGTTTCAAAATATGTTACGTTTGAGCCTATTGACACCGTTTTACGGTACTTGACTTTTCCGTACTTTTCGTAGCTTCGGAAATCAGGAACGAACACTGCCGAAGCTACGCGACGCGTTCTTTGCCGATGAAGCCCCGAAACGACCGGTTCTTTTTTGTGATCGTGAGGTTTTGCATCATTTTCAACTATCAACGTAAGCAGAAAAATATAGTGCAATATACATTAACAGATAAAATCTCTTGTAAGTTCTTAACATGACATAACATTACCACTATTAAGTTTTAATTGGTGTTCAGTGCCAACTTTAACGTCTCACAACATGCAAAGCGTCGGCGTCGCAGGGTAACTAAAGTCTAGAATGATATTTAGTCTATAATTTCATTCGAGTTGAAATCCAAGCCACTTTTTTTTTTTTTTTTTCCCCCTCGTTTCTATTTAGTACAAAAGCGACATCACAAAAAAAATTTCAACTTAGAAATTCCGATTTTAAACAACCCTTCCCAAAAATAAAACCAACACAAATTTTATAGATGTACCTGGAAAAAATTTAGTAGCACTTTCCCATTATCAGAGGGAATTTTTTTTATAACAGTGAACAAATGGTTGCAAATTATTTGCACCACAAAAAAAAAAAGTATGAATTTTCGAACATATTGGATGAACGACCAACATGAAACTAAGGTGTTCGAAAATAAATACACGAAAACCAGAAAAAAAAAAAAATTGAACGTGTATAATTTTCCGCGCTTTCTCTCTCCATACAAAAGGTACGTAGTCCACGTTGTTCGATAAACGCGAGCGACTATCGATCTCGCGCTGCCCGGTTCAAGGGCCGCACGAAAGTGCACGCTCAGTGAAAGCTTGCGTAAGGATGTCCGCCAGCAGAGAGAGCGCGTGCCGCCGTTCGCTGCAAGCTGCAAGCTGCAATCTGCAGCGAAACTTTCACGTCGTCACGTCTGGCCCCGCGCGTCCGCCCACGTGGCCAGCAGGCTCCAGCAGACAAGACTCCACGGTCACCTCCTCGCGAACCAACACAGGGCCGCGGCTATGGGCCGGGTTCGATTCCCGGCGGGGTAAAACCAGGATTATTATTACTTTTTCGCGGAAGGGAAAAATTGGCGGACGTTGCCGTGTTTCCTCTGCGGGGTACACATCGTTTGCCCTACAGGCGTTTGCCCTAAACGTAGGGCAAATGCCTGTAGGGCAAACGACTTTAGGGCAAATGCCGTTTACTGCAAATGACTGTAGGGCAAACGCCGGCAAGCACTTATGTTTTGGATTAACGAAACCACACCAACTTTTAGGGCAGACGCCTGTAGGGCAGACGCCTGTAGGGCAAACGACTGTCGAAAAACTTATTTTAGGGCAAACGCCTTTAGGGAAAATGCCGGAGCTTGGTCCGAATGGGATTATCAAACATTTTGTGTAAACGCCTTTAGGGCAAATTCCTGTAGGGCAAACGCCTGTAGGGCAAATGCCTTTAGGGCAAACGCCTGTAGGGCAAATGACTTTAGGGTAAACGAAGCTTAGGTTATTTTGGGTAATGTAGGTTTTTTCAATTATGTATCCATTCAAACAGTGTTCTCGTAGTTTATATTTCCTCCGCAGGTGGCAGTACCTAAATAAATGTTTTCCCTCTAAATGCAAAGTTTACAAAACCGTCGCTAGATGGCACTTATGTAAGCCTATATCGAGATTTGGTGGGAATTCATGTGGTATTAACTTCCTAGATTCACCAACAGATGGTTCCCTGCACTAAGTTCAATGTTATCGAATATTTTTTCTGTAAAATATTTCGGAACATTAGATGATGTAAGGTCTTCGACCAAAAAAAGAAATCGTATAATAAAAAAACAGTATTTGCGATTTAACAAAAATATCGCTGGAAAAAGGTTCAATTTTTTTTCCGGGGCTTTGCTTATTTCAATTTCAGCTGCCAGACGCGCATTACGCTATGATTACTTAAAATATTACGATCATATAGGTAAATAATGCGAATGCTAGCTGTTAAACATTATCTTAATTAGCATAATAGTACTAATGCGATTAAACTCCTACATATTGTTCATACTATTTTATTCTGGAATGTATACACAACATACACCTGAAGTACACAATGAAGAAGTATTCTAGTTCGTTTTGTTCTGGGTTTTCCATAATTTGCATTTAGTTTGTAATGTTTGTGTTAGATCATTTTGACGTTCAGTTATAAGAGTTGGCCGATAATAGTAATTGGTTGGCATGATTCTTAAAATAGGCTATATTCGTAATATAATATATATTTAAATACATTCATAATATTTCCCATATTTACATAGTGGATTCCACTTATATTCCCAAAATAAAATAATGAAGATACGTAATGGTATTTCTCAATAATAATAATAATGTGACTTTAGCCCACCGCACACAGAACGACTTTCCTTGCGGGATTGTATGCATATTTGTTTGTTCCACAATATTCCTTCCTTCTTCCAAACTGACTTGCAGTGACGCGATGTAATGTTCACACTTACTTAATAGTTCATTTTCAGGAAGATCACACCCTTGTACAATAGTAACTTGCCCTGATGAGGATCCATAGTCAACATTTGGTTTTGTCGATTGGAGATCACGCCATTTTAGTTTCAACCGACTATCTCCTTGGTAAGCCAGTTTACGCCGAGTTGTGCCGTGTCGAATCTTTTTACGAATGACTTTCTTGTGTATTGAACCAGGGCTCCTACCTGACATTTTTTTGAAAGGACTCTTCTCCCAAGCTAAACTATTCTTGAATCTTGTCCTGCCATGTAACATTTACGCTGAAAAGAGCCTCGCTGTGTCTGTGTGTAGGTAATTTATTATTTTGCGTCCATTAAATTTGGCAACGAGGCTCGTATAGAATTCTGCCGAATTACTGGTTTTGTTTTCTTTGAGATATCTGTCACAAAAAATGTCTTATTAAAAAATTAAAAACCTTTCGTATGAACAAGACTGTTTTAGATATGAAGCGTCTGTGTGCATTATAGTGTCAAATCATATATCCCATAATTATAAATGAAAAATCCCCGATGGCAGCCAGTCGGAAATGTAGATTTCGCCGTGCGGCCTACCAATATAAAAAAAACTTTCTGAAAAATTCCAGAAGTTTCAATAACTATGTAAAATCTTATGAATATTTCTAGAATATCCAATGTAACAATAAATTGCAAATTAATTGTTGGCTCAACAATATGTATGGGATATAAATCCAATCCAACAATACATTAGACATTCATATTTACCTCAATTAGAAATTCTGAAATTCAGAGGACCTAGATAGGAGAAAATATCGTGAAATTTTCTGTAAGTCGCTCTGCGAAATCTACCTAAAAACGATCTCAGGAGAAAAAAAATTATAGTCACGTACAAACTTAATTTGTGGAGATGAACTGCGCGTGCACAACTAATACTATTTTTGATACATCATTGTTATGCTAACAGTTTTTGTTATGGTTTGCTGTCCTGTAAGCCCGCCCCGCACGACGTCAAATTTCTGCTTTATATTCTATTATACCCATGGGTATAAAAGTGGGTATATAAATTTCATTAGCAGAAGTGAAGAAAAAATTAATTACTCCATACACACAATACCCAGAGTTCTAACAGAGAAAACAGCCAACATATTTGCCGACCAAGGCAAGAAAGTCGGGTTGGATAAACCTATTGCGTACATTTAACCAAATAATGAATATATATATATATATATATATATATATATATATATATATATATATATCGTGCCCACTGTTAAAGTCGTAAGACTGTTTGTGGGCATGTGACAAATATATAATTAACTAAATATAATTGCAACGGTTTATTTTGAAAATTATGTAATTCGGTGAATTATTTTTTAAAATATTATTTTCTAATCTTCACTTGCAAAAAATATAGAGAAGTTGATTCAGTGTTTAAAAACAAGATCGAAGCAATTTTGAAACTAAATTTTTTTGAAAATATATTAACTAAAATTGCACTATTTTTGCTGATGCATTAGCATCTGAAACAGAGTTATATTTAATGATCTTTCTTTGTGTATTATACTTTTACGTAATTCATTATTGTACATTCCACGACATATCAAAATCGTTCCTAGTTTACACTCATACCTATGACATTCATTCAAATATTGTGGCAATATGGATGATATGATTAAATACATTTTGAAATGTTGTACATTTCATTGGCTGTCACACATAAAATCAGTCTTTTATTATTCTTCTCTTGTTCCCATAAAACTTATTAGGGGTTAAGCTATAGATGGTCTGGGCGAATTAGCAAAATATGCACACTCTCGATGGAAGTATTTTCACCGCACTCTACAAACATATTAATAAAACGACAGATTCATTTGGGCACATGTTATATAAAAATTGAAAATAGGCATGAAGGTCTCGGAGGCTATTATAACAGTAACTTTTAAACACTGAAAATGTTTTTATAAATGTATATGTATAATCTTCTGCCTTAAATTATTTTAGGGTCATCGTTTTTAGGACGACTTTAAGTGAAAATTCCAGCAGGCAAGGATAATAAAATTTTGTAAGCTCCTTTTGTTAACGCTTGTTTTTATATATAGCAGCAATATTAAATTAAGTTAATTCGTTCGTTAGTTAACCCCCGCCCCCCACCTTGGAAAATATTACATCATCAACCTTTTTGTTAAAAATGATTTAAAAAATACAATCCAGTCACTGAGATTCATCTGTTGTACGGTTCAATTACCAGCTGCATTCTTAGACTTCAACGTTGGGAAAGCAAACCGTATGTGCTGCCATCTAATTTGTGAATTTTGTACTTTGTACTCATTTGGAGAATGGTTCCAACATTTGTCAACAGGGGCGACACACGTAAGGACATCTATCTTCGAAAAGGTTCGTAGGGCAAACGACTGTAGGGCAAACGCCGGCAAGCATTCATTTTCGGATTATTGAAAATTCGCAAACTTTTAGGGCAAACGCCTGTAGGGCAAATGACTGACGAAAAACTTCTTTTAGGGCAAACGGCTTTAGGGCAAATGCCGGAGCTTGGTCCGAATGTGATTATCAAACATTTTGTGCAAACGCCTTTAGGGCAAACGCCTGTAGGGCAAACGCCTGTAGGGCAAACGACTTTAGGACAAACGCCTTTAGGGCAAACGCTTTTAGGGCAAACGCCTGTTTGGAATGAGGAATGCGAGAATATGCTTCGAAAATGCGTTTAGGGCAAACGCCTGTAGGGCAAACGACGTACTCCCTCCTCTGCGTACTACCGTTCCCCATCTACATATCTCCTACACTTCGTCGACTCTAATCACAGCGATGTCGACCAAGATCGCGAACTTGTTTTCTTTAGATTTGTATGCTCTTGGTACCATTTTTTCGACAGAAAAAAAATTTGCTAGCGTACGTTTAACTTTTTTTTGGTTATTTTTTCCTTAATATATATGTATATATAAAAACCATCAAACACAGAAAAAAAAAATCTGACTCGTTTAAATTGCATGGTTTAGCAAACGGCTTGTAGTTTCGATCAAATTTAATTGAACGCGTAAAATAAAGTTGTATAAAATTATTAGTATGTAATAGTCAATTTCGGTTAACATAAGATAGGAGATTCACTTCTCTTGCATACAATATATGTATTTTTAATCAGAAATTATCAGGAAAAAACAAATATTTTCAACCCTACAATACTTTGAACGGAAATTCCTGATTTATAATGAGCAAAATAGGCGTGTGCCTTAAACCTTTCATGAATAGGACTAGAAATAAACAGATTGATCTAATTGATGAAATGTTCTTCATAAAAATTGTAACCATGTTGACAAGCCCTACATTCAGAGAGCCACTTCTCATCAACTGAGTATATTGGGTGCTAAGAAAATAAATAAATAAATAAATAAATAAATAATGTGCACTGCCGCCCAGAAGCCAGGCGCCTCTGTATATATGCCGATGCCTGCAAATCTGCGATCGGCTCGCGACGAAACGTGACCTTTGTAAGGAATCCACGTTCAAGCTGCTTCGATGGCTTGCAGACGTCGCAACAACAGCCGAGAGTTAACAGAGATAAAGCATAAACATGTTTACGCCAGAACGTCGCGTCGCGTGGGTCGCTTTCGCGCAAAGTACGAGGAGTCCTCCCCGGGGTGGGAAGATTGGGTTAGGGGGAGGGGGGGGGGGGGAAGGGGACAAAGACGAACTACCAATCCTTTCAGCTAAATTACGGTTAGGACACACTTCGCAATCACGAGATAACACGAAGCAGGAGCCTTGAAGAACACGGGCACCAGAAATCACAGCATCACAATCAAACGAGAGACGCTTACAACGGTGCATAGAAAATAAGGATTAAGCAAGATTGTTGCGAGGACCCGGAGCAAATAATTTTGTTGAAATTCCTCTCCATTTATTAATGCACTTTGTTTTAAAATCCCATAGTTAAAAAATAATTCTAAATAAGAGTTAACGTGATCTGGAAAAATTGCTTAACTTAAAAAGTTTGCAATGAACTTTATTCGAAAAAAGAATTGTAACTTTTGTCTTACCTTCAGGGTAGCATGAAACAATATTTCGAAACTCAACCCCGCCCTCTTGGTTCTTGGGGGGGACGCACCACAACGCCGAACGTACAATAACGCCGAATGCCAAATTGACCACAACGCCGACAGCTAGAAAACTGCTGTGTACCACAACGCCGAAATACATCAACGCCGAAAAATGTCATTGCAGGACTGCCACAAAGGTTAGGTAAGGTAAGGTAAGGTTAGGTTAGGTTAGGTTAGGTTAGGTTAGGTTAGGCTAGGTTAGATTAGGTTAGGCTAGGTTAGATTAGGTTAGGCTAGCCTAGGTTAGGTTAGGGTACATTTTTCGGCGTTGTGGTACACAGCAGTTTTCTAGCTGTCGGCGTTGCGGTCAATTTGGCATTCGGCTTTATTGTACGTTCGGCGTTGTGGTAAAGAGCCGTTCTTGGGCCTCCTGCCGCCCTTAATGACCTGTGACCAAAGCTACGGCCACACAGGGCGCAAGCTCGCCAAGTTCGTGATGTACGCGAGTAAAATATAGCCATCTGCATGTCAGGTCACACAAAGCTGTGTTCTTTATGTTCGCTATGATGGTGACGTCGCAAGCTGTTTGGCTCTCCGCTTTTTTTTCTAATATGTCACTGACTTCGCGCATGCGCAGATAAAAAAAAAGAAAAAAAAAAAACAATTTTTCGCGAGGAATTGCGTTGTACTTCTGCGTTTGCTTTTTATGAAATTTAATTGCTCTCAGTATTGTGCTTTAAATAGTCATGTTGACGGAAAACATAATCTAAAGATTACGAAAACTGTCATGTTTACGAAATAAATCGATGAGGGAATATAAGAGACAGGGTATGCAGGACAATGCCTGGGATTTGATTCCAAGTGAATGCTACCAAACCAAGTTGAATTTATCCTGAAAATAAACCATGGATTTGGTTTCGAATTCACAAGCGACCGCTTCATCAAATGATGAAATTCATGTGATTATTTTGTTTTATATATTAAATTCATGAACTCATATATTTTTATGTTCACATACTGTACGAGCCAGCAGAATATCATCATCGTCGAAATATTCACTCGAATCCCACGGCCTGCGTCTCTCCGACATCGCGAACTGGACTACCCTATCCTGCGTGGCCACCTGGCGCAGCGAACATCGTAAACATAGCGTATGTAGGTAGCTTTCCGTGTCGCCTCGGCTTAAGGGTGACCAAAATTTACCGTATGCCGTATGCAATGTGCCATGCCAAAGTAAGGTTGATATATTGCTAAACGCAGTGATAAAAAAAAAACACGGATATCACCAGGGGCGCAACAACTAAATTTCCAAAGGGGGGGCAATATACCTTTTTATAAAGAATCATCGATCCCCCCTATTGAAGCGGGGGGTCCGGGGGTCCTCCCCCGGGAAAATTTGTATTTCAAGGTGGAAAATGGTGCTATTTAAGCAGTTTTACTATCTAAACATTGATTACACAGCACTTTCTTTGCCCCCGTTTGCCCCCACTTCAAGGTTTCAGAAGGGGGGGGGGGCAAAATACCCTTGCCCCCCCCCCCTGTTGTTGCGCCCCTGGATACCACCTATGCTCTACAATGTTAGCCGGTGATTCTGATGAATTAAATTACTGATCAAAAGTAACACCACGCAGTTTGAAGAACACCTAAAATTATAATGAAATGTTTTAAAGCCAAACAACTGTCTCTTGTTACTGCTCGTTTCAAAACGCGGCTTCCTAAAAGTAGGCTTTGTTCCACAGCGAGGAATGTTCCCTATTTATAGCCAAGAGCAGGGCCGTAGACAGGAACCCGGGGCAAATAATTTTGTCGGGCCCCCACCCCTATTATTTAAAATAATTTTGTCGGATCCCCTCCTTATTAATTTACAACTTTTCAAATCCCACAATAATAAAAAAAGTTATGCTTGTAAATGCTACCGTGGCCTTAACTGTAAACGTGATCTGCGCGGATCTCTTGGCTCGCAAGTTTTCCTATGAATTATTTCAACAACAGACTTTGAAATTTTCATTCAAACAAGGTAAACTCAAAGCACTGAAAAATCTCGATCGTAAACACACAAAAAACCCCCTACCCTTCCCGTACGTTGGCCCTGGTCAAGAATGTAGAGTCATAATAAAACGGCAAACCGTGGACACTCATGTAATCTTTAAGTTCTGGGCTGGAAATACGACGATCTCGTTTGATTAGGTGATTGTAATCTGATCTTACTTAAACACGCTACATAATCACACAAGGAAATAATTACAATACTGGAAAATGTAAGTTTACGCCCAAGACTGAACTGCCAAGTTATTAATTTAAGTGAACTCGTCCGTGCATGTATTCATTCAGTGAAATAATAATAATAATAGAAAAGTATATTTCTCAGTCTACGGTATAATTTAAAGAGCAATACTTCTCGGAACTGAAGGAGAAAAATTATAACTGGCTAAGATATAATTCTGTATACCGGAGGTATAGAACACCATATCACAAAATATTACCTTTTCAGGAGTGCAAAATTGCGATTTGTTTCAACTTTATTTACTTTTAGGTTCTTTGCGAGTAATAGGACTTGCTTTACGAAACTTGAACACATTATTATTGTACTTCTTTATTAGACAAAACTAATTTTGTCAAAGACGAATAGCTTAAAGTTTTAACTTTTAATTTTTCTTGGAAAGTGTTGTAGGCGTTTGTATATAAAAATTGCACCTAGGACATAATGTAATTTTATATATATATATATCCCAATACAGAGAGAGAGAGAGAAAAAAAACGTACATCATGGATATAGCGCTGTTTACCGCCGAGGTACATAATTTGAAAAACCGAATACGGTAAAACGTAAGTTTCGACCACATCACCAAGAATCAAGAGCACGAGCTGATGATGAAGGGGGGGGGGGGGGGGGGGGGGGAGAGAGGGAAACTTGCTAACCTACTACATTCGCTTGGCTGAGTAACCGGCGTGCCCCTCAAAGCGAGACGGCCTACTCGCACGCAGCTGGAAATGTTACGAACGCCACCCACTAATTAAGGCCTACGAAATACTGCGGAGATGCCGGCACCGAGACGTGTCTTCGTAATCACCGCGTGCCCGCTTCCCTATCTATCAACATGCCCGGGACGAGGAGAGAAGCTGATAAAATTCGTCGAAAAAAGGGGAGGAAGGGGAAGATAAATGTAGGAGGGAGAGGGGGTTCTGCACCGGCACGGGCGCGGCGGCCATCTTGTCTCCGAGTTCAGTTCGCCTCGCCGTGTTGGCGCTCGCGGGTCAGCTGTGGCTCGTGCTGCTACGTACGACATTCGCCGCGTCACAAATGACGTGACTGTTAACCAAGTGCTCGTTATTTATCCAATGGTGCCCTTAGTTCCTAGCTGCGGTACGGGCCCGGAGAGGTGAGCCACCCCTTACATCCTTCCGACCTCCGCCTACGTTTCGTAGTTCCAACCGACAGTGAAGTACACACACACACACACACGTCGCACGGTCACGCTCACACGTAACGTCCCTTCGAATTAATAAATCCCGAAGGCGATACAGTAAACTTAAGTGACAACGTATCGGCAGGTTTAACGGACCGCATGGAAACAGAAGTCTAGACCTACCGTATTAACCACTACTAAATTGAGAGAAAAAAAAAAATTGTAAAGCTTGAGGTTTTGAATCCGATTATACAAACAGTTCTAACAATTTGCGTCATCGTGTAAGAAGAGTTTGAGAAGACTAACCTAAAAACGTCTAACAGCTGATTGGCTTGTTTTTACGAGCACTAATCGCGGATAATTTTTGTGTGCGATAAATGCTTTTCGGACTCGGCTGGTTTTCAATTTAAATTCACATTAATTCATCTCTTTCCCCCGGCCTCCCCCGAAAAAATTTCTGATAAGTAATATGTAAGTACGGTAGTAGACAACTTAATCTAACCCAACCACCCAAACGAAACAAAAAATTATGTGCTGCTGTTACCTACGTCTTGTAGGACAATCCACACACCAATATTATAAATAAATACACACACGTCATTGGTTAAGTACATGACCTAAACTTCTAGATAAATCTGAACGATTCGAATTGGCAGATATTAATTTATTTACCTTTTTATTCAATACACTCGGCAGAGCCTTTAAAAAACAATAATGCTATGGAACAAGTCCGATTTTACATGGAATCAATTACAAATTACCTACATTAAAAAAAAAATGTACGATGTTAACTGAGCTAAACATTTACTACAAAATAATAAATATGCCTACATACATTACAAAAGGTTACTAGGTTCAGCAATTCTCACATTAATCCAGATATGCTAAATAAATACTATTTAATTTTGGATTATACTTTAGTATGTGATTTGATGGGTTTCATTTCTGATGTACTAATCATTCACTTGTTTCTAACTCGCAGTACTTCGATGGGGGTTAATTAATATTCAAAATAAATTTAAGAATTTTATAGTAAAAATCTCATGGTAATCCATTAGCAATCTTGATACTGACATTGCAACTAGAGACCACTTCAATGTCTATAATTACAGCAAGTGGGTCGTAAGTACGTTTGACATCCATGTATGTGGCCATGCAACATTTTTTGTCTTGTTTGCATAAAAAAACAGTATATTTCAGTATTAATTCCAGAATGCCAACACAAGTTGCAACCAATGACATTAAGCACACATACTTTCACACAAATAACATTTTCTTAATACCTACAGCATTAGGCAAATAATCTTAATAGGCTTCAAAAATGAGGTATGAATTTTTTTCTTCTATTTAATTAAATATATCAAGCAAAAATTTCTTTTGTCAAACTTAACCAGGCTTTAGTATTTAAATGTATCCCACATTTAACATGAAATTTGGTGACTTATTTATGAAGCTTATTTTAGGAGAAAGAAAACAACCAAAAGTTGTAACCAGTAAGCCTAGGGTTGAGCTTACTACTATCTAATCAATTTTGCAAAGAATGGCAACATATTTTATGAATTTAATTTTTCATGAATTATTAATATCTACTATTTAAGACAGTTATATAATGAAACAATTTAAAGTAGGTACATAATGTTTATGAACAACAAAGTTATGTACCCCAAAAATGCAGACAAATGAAATAGTTCAAATAAGAAATTTAATAAAATCTTTTTCTAGGCATTTAAATAATTCAAGATCTACCAATTTTAAACATTTTTTTCATATCAGAAATAGTTATGTAATAGGCATATAAAAATATTAATTTATAACGTTGAGCTCTATATGTGACCTGCAATTTCATAAGTCCTATTACATGCATACTTGCAGAAACATGTTAATATAATGTTCAGTTGATGAAATTTTGGATTTCTGCAGGAGAGAGAAGCTGACAATTATAAAAAAAAAAGTAGGTCTCTGGTACTTTATATCTTTCACTTAGGCATTTAATAATAAATCTACCAACATTTCATGAAAAATAAACCCTCCAAAATACAAATCCTAATTATTACTTTGGTTTTAGAATCACAAAATATACGAGGCTATAACATGCTAAAATCAAATACATAGCAAGAACAGTTTTTAAAATAGACTTCCAAGTGCGATTAGCTAGCTTTGCCAAGGCATCATGGGTTGCTTCCAAATAGTAGCCTAATGGATCCCTTAGCTAAGGGATCCACCGTTAATTGAAGCGTAGCAGACACTGCAATTTTTGCATTGCGCCCAAATTCTCACGAGGGATGCAGATGCATCCACTAACCTCAAGATTTCTAGGAATGCAACATTCACACGCATTGATGCATCCCTACATCCATTAGCTTCGGAATAGTGTTTAAGTTGTTGGAACATATTATCGCTTGACTTAAATTTGTTGAAAACATAATGGGTTTAATTTATAACTCAAATAGAGACAAAGAAAACAAACAAAAGTATTACCTATTGGTGAACTAAACTTATAAGGGTATTTAATACTTTACTATTTATAACATTTACCATTTATAACATCTACGATACTTACATTACTATTTTGTAATTGTATTTACTGATTGTCATTATTTACGTTTTGCTGGATCTCGTAGATATCATGACACAAAATGTTTACGTACACATTATGATGACAAACTGTCAACAGCAGTGAAAGTATTTGAAAACCATCCATTTTTTTTTAGAAATGTGTCCTTTACATTATGACTTCATTTGCTAAGGGATGTGGGTTGTATGTGCAATGGATGCATCACTATGTATTTGGAAACAGCCATAGGTTTGTTAGCATATCCTTGTTATATTACAAACTGTCCTTTAATTGTAGGTTGAGAACAGTTCTTTTTGCATTAACCTACCAAAATACAGAAGTGATAAGACTAAGAGGGTGTTGGGAGTCTAAAATCTTTCATGGCGGAAAACTTCCCAGTCACACAATTAGTCACTAAAGGTAATTACGAAAACCTAACCCTTTGAGTTGACTCTCTTAACTTTTATCACTATACAGTCTACTCAGATCAGAAAGGGTTGACCACAGATTGAAATCAAAAAGAAAATAAGTTCATGAATTACATTTCTTAAATGTAGAATTTAAAGAATGTTTCCAGCAATTTTTATTTTGTTCAATTTAAAAACCATTTGTTACATAAAGTCTTCGGTCAACAAATTTTATCAATTTATTACTTTCACAATATTTTACATCTTGGCAAAAGCTTAAAATACTTTTCCATTAGATTTTGTCTTATTTGTTTAAATTTCCTAATGTTGTTTTGTGCTTGTCATCTGCTCCATTTAACTTACCCTACTTACATGCATGGTTAAGCCTGCGGTGATTCAGTAAAGGAAGTTAATCTCATCGAGATTTCGAACAAGAGAAAACTACTTGGGATTACTATTTTGAAAAGGTACAATAAACTTTTATCTCTGATCTAATTAACATAGTAAGGTTCATAAGCACCTACTAAGGTTCATAAGCACCTATATAGGGAAGTGAACAAGGGTGCTAACCAACAATTTAAAACACACCTTTTGATAAAGTCACCAAGAAAAATAATATAGCACTGTAATGTATGTAGCTATTTGGGCATGGGTAAAATATATTCCATATATTATATTTTTTAAAACATACCTATTGCAGTTGGAAAAAGTAACTGGGCAAAACTTGGGAGATTCACCCTTTAATATGATAAAACACACTGGCCAGCCAATTCTGACATAAAAGTCTTTGAAAAATTTAAGCACAGTTTATATTGTACTAATGTTCCACTCTGGGCAATGGTGCAGCTGATGGCCTAGGTGGTAAAATACTTGTATGCCACCCAGACATGCCTGGGTTCGATTCTTACTGATGGTAACTTTTTAAAAATAATTATTTAATTTATTTTTATTTATTAGATATTACTTGATATTTAAATTACAGTAATAATTCAATATTTCAAAAATAAAATAGCACTGGGTATAATAATAACAACCTTTATGAATAAAAATGTTTTTTTTTCCATTAAAATTTAATTAAAAATTTTAAATTTATTTTATCGTAACCGTTACAAAATATTTGGTCGAAATCGGTTTTCACCTGACCTGAGAAGTTGTTTCTATGGTTTCTATTAAAAAGGATATATGGAGAAACTTCTGTTACTTACCTCACTATTGTATATAATGTTTCTACAGTTTGATCATTCTGATTGCACTGCAAACTCTGAACAAATGTGCCCGTTTATTCTTGAATGAATGAAGTATGTTTTTCAACAGATCTACTAAAAAAATTCATGTAAATTATCATTTATTAATTGTGCAAGATACCAAAAAAAAATGTTTCCAATATTTTTATAAGTATGTAAGATAACAGATAAGTGTAAACAAAATATTTGACTAAAATTTACTAACAAAAATATCTAACTTTATGTACTTTATTTTAAGGGATGAACAACCTAAAGGTATAACTTCTAATACAGAGTCTTATTCCGAAGTGAATTTCCCAAGTCGTGCCCTCCCCTTCTAAGCTAGGATTTTTCAGTAATTTGAAACAATAAATTATGAAGGCTAACCCTTTTATAATTAAAATGCAAACTGGTTTTACGATATCAAGATAAAAACTGTAAAAATTTAATATTATTGTTTAGCCTGTATTTTCCAGTTTTTTAAGAGACCCTGTCAGGTTCCTAGTATTAATTCTTTACTTACACAGGGCAGGGTTTCAAGCAGACTCTGTATAATATATATGTGGTTATCTGAGTGGATTAAGGGGAATATTATTCTTATAAATTTAAGATTGTTGGATGTAGGAGGCTTACCAGTTTAAAAATACTGCACACATTAATGTCCAACTTGGGATTTTAGCTCAAGAGCCTCTCAGGTGGCAAGGAGAAGGGAACTACATTAATGCTGTAAACATTGTAATATATTGAATTTATGTACTAACAAACATATGTGGCATATATGTTATTTGCTGTACTGTAGAAAAAAATGTATTAAGTAGTTTACTGACATTGCCTGTTAAATATTTACATTAGTGAATATATAAATTATTTTTGTTATTTTCATAATTAAAATACAGTGAAGTAAAACCATAATCCTTAATACATTAGATAAATTCTTGGGTGGCTGGATTGATATTCATGATAAGTCCCAACCAATAACTTAAATGAAATTATTTGATATAGCTGCAGTGGAAGTGACATTGCAAGTACCTAATTTATTCCTATCCTTTTTGTTTGAGCATTTATAGTTTCAGTCCAGGCACTTATCAAGTTTTCACGGTCAACTCTGTATGTGTGTGAAACTTTGTTGGGTTAGGCAGGTTTTCATGGGGGAAATTTTTTTAATAAGTTAACTTGAATTAATCTGCAAATTTAAAGACAATCATAACATGAGAAAATACTATTAATGAAAGTTGATTTTTTCTGTTACTTCTGTCATTGAATCAGTTCAATTTTACTTCATTGTACGAGTTGAAACCTGTTGAAATGCATCACCATCCTTGTCAAGTTGAACAAGATTCTTTCCTTTGTTAGTAGTGATTGGGCAAAGTTCTCTATCAATATGGCATCTGCTAAAAATTTTCAAAGGAGTGATGCTCTACACTTTTTCCTTGTCTTTATGTCAATGGCAGTAGTGCCTTTAGAATCACTTTTGTGGGCACATTTTCACAGGACTTTGGCACCATCTTGGAGTGACGATACAGTCGGTTTGATTCGGTTCTAGTGGGAGAATACAATTCCTTCCTATTCATTTTATCAACATAAAAGTTGACTTTCAGACATACCTCTTGAGAATTTGGCTTTACCCTCTTTTAATCTGCTAGATGGGCACACAGGCCTGTAACTCCCCAACAGGTCTAGCTAGGCTGTCTACTGTTGCAGGTAGCTCGCCACAGAATGCACAGTTGTGAAAGATGAGGGTGAACCACCATGTGAGCTGGGACTCCGACACCCTGCTCACTCCTCCAGCGCCAGCCGGGTGCCTCCTGGTGCTGCTTCTGCTGTACCTGGCTCCCGCGGACTGCTCCGACCCCACCACCTTCCCCTCCTTCCACCACGTGCGCCACTCCACCTCCCTCCCCTGCGAGCACACCTCCCCGCTGGGCGTCACCTGCCACAATGCCGACCTTGCCAGCATCGACTTCCCCGATCACCTGACCGACGTCAGCCTTGTTAATGTCCCTGCAACCTCCTTGAACGCTTCCATCTTTGCAAATGCTGGTAACCTGAAGAATCTTTCCTGGCAAGACAGCAGGATCAAAAAAATTGCCCCCAGCACGTTTTTAAATCTGAAACAGCTGGAACGTTTGGATCTGAGCCACAACCACCTCGAATCTCTTTGCGACACTTCTCTTAGTTCCCTGAAGCAACTAAAAGCTTTAAATTTGTCAAACAACAGACTTGCTGATCTTCCCAGTGATGTATTCCTAAACCAAGAAAGTCTGGTGACACTGGACTTGAGTCACAACGAACTACAAGTTATTCCATTCAACATTTTTTACTCCATGCATTATCTGGTCACGCTGGACCTGTCATTTAATATGTTAACTTCAATCGAAGTCGAATTTTTCAAGCCGAACACAAATCTACAGTACCTGCATTTACAAAGCAACAGGCTCTTAAAACTGCATGGTGCTTTCTTTAGTTTGGAAAGTCTCAAAATGCTGGACTTATCAAACAATTCTTTGGGTGAATTGCCCAGAAACCTACTAAGAGATTTAGGGAATTTACAGTACTTAAGCCTGGGCAGCAATCATATAGATAACATTCCTTCAGAACTGTTCCATTCGCAAAAAAAATTACTACAACTAAACCTAAGCGATACTCCAATACAAAACTTACCAAATAATGTGTTCCTGCAATGTTCAAAATTAGAAACATTAATACTAGATAACACAAAGCTACAAACATTACCGAATGCAATTTTCAAAGGACTTCAGTATCTCCGCTTTTTATCTGCAAGAGAGAATATATATTTAAACAAAATGGAAGATTTTATTTTTTCTGATACTAAAAATCTAGAGCACATTGATGTGAGTAGCAGCAACATGTCAGTGCTGCCTGCTTCATTATCCAAGTTAACAAAAGTGAATGAGCTTCACATTCAAAACAACCCTTGGGCCTGTGACTGTAGGATGATTTGGCTTTTAAAGTGGAGCAAAATTATGAACTTAACCATTAGTGACGTGGACTGCGATCCCAAAAGGGTACTGACTCAAAGGCCTTCTAACATAATACAAATGCTACGCAGTTTAAACTGTAAACCTACGGAGCTTGTTAGTACATCACCGACCAATCGCTATGCTTTATATTCTGATGCTTTATTGGAATGTAATTTCTATGGCAGTCCTATGCCCACTGTGACATGGATAACACCAACTGGTAGGATGTTTCGATGGGATCCAAACGCTGAAATATCAACTGGTAGCCACGTCAACACCAACTTAACGGATAGGATTCAACTGCTGCATAACGGAACACTTTTCGTTCATGGCATTCTACGTCCAGACAGTGGTTACTATTCCTGCATCGCCTCAAATCCCTTGGGTAATGTTACCACTCACGTGAGCCTGCAAATTGACCCCATCACAATCTACAGGATTAAGATAAACAGCATCCTCATCGGAGCTGCAGCAGCAACCGTCTTCCTGCTTATTACATTAATAGTTCAGCTCCTGAGATCAATCTTCCGAAGGTAAGTAAATAATGTGAGACATCTAGTTTTCTAATAGTTGTTTATTGCTCTAAAACAGCTATGTCCAACTGGCGGCCCACTTAAGGTATACGTTCTGTTAGCCATTTTTCTTGGCATACATGTAGAATGTGTTGTCATCCAAGTGTTTGGAAGACATAATTTTCTCATTAGAAGATAAGAAATTTACATTTTTGCAATTTACAGATTATATCATGGCAATAATTATAATATTTAAATGTTTTTAATTTTTTGAAAATACTATGCACTATTTTTAAGATAATTTTTCACTTCTTCATTACATATTGTATTTATTGATTATTCTAGAGGAAAAAAAGAGACATTATTTCATATTCTAGTAGACGTTCTCTGTGAAAACCTTCACATTTACACAATATATATGCAAACTTTAAGAAAAAAATATATTTAAATTTTCAAGACACTATTAATTATCCACTAAAATATATTTTCATTTAGTTGAAAAGTAGTAAGTTAAAAAAAAAACCTCTTTCCAGTTAAAGATTTTTAAACATGGGCCTTTTTGGTAAACTCATCAAAGCCACTTCTTTCTTCTCTGTAGAATTAAATATCTCAGTTCGATAAAGATAAAATGTGTAACTACTGAATAATGTTATGACCAAGCCAAAAATGCTTAAATTAGCTTAGTGACAGAAAGCACTATTTAAATGTGGGAAACATAATTATTATGAGAAGAATAGTGATTATCATTTTACATATAAAAAAAATGAACATAGGCTAAATGCCTACATGAAGCATCATAAAATGTTTAAATTTCAGAGTCATTTGGTGCAGAGCCTGTTGTTGCTGTCGTCGCGACAGAGTCTCTCCAAGGGCTAGACAAATCTACCAGATGTTGGAGAATATTGAGCAATACAAGACTCAGCAATTAGAGAAACTTCGGGAGAACTACACGCTGCAGGTATGCAATGTTTCACGAGTGCGGACAGTTTGTAAACTTGTAGAACTGCATTTGAACTGGTACTTATTATAATATAGTGTGTTATAGCTATCACAAGGATATGCTGCAAAGGTATGCAAATAATGTTAAATGTGCCCAGGACAAATATTTAACGTTCTGTATTATATTTAACTGTACAGTATGAAATCAAATAAATACCAAATTAAATTCAATTTTCACTTTCTAATGCTAACTTGTTTTTGATCAGAGTAAACTAAGTACAAAATTATCAAAATTGTATTATGAAAACGGATATACCCTTACAAATGTGAAGGTTAACAAAATATTTTACTTAACAAATAATTGTAGAATTAATCGATAAACAAGTTTGAAACACAATATTTTATTCATAGGTTCGACGAATCAAGGATAACTGTGCTCAACAAGTAGATTGGATACAGGGAAGTTACCAGGGCCAGGTGAAGCACATCAAAGACATCCGAGACATTGGAACCAATCACCTTACTGGTCTTCGTGACCAGTACTATGATCAAGTAAGTTATATTTACTAAAAGATGATTTTTTTTTTCGTTTTAAGTTACCAAAAGATATAATATAATTCAATTTTGTTCTTGTCAGGTGAGACGTGTGCGTGACTATTCCACTGGTCAATTAAACTGGGTGAAAGAAAACTACGTCTTCCAGCGAAACAGGATACGAAAATTCAGTGCCCATCAAGTGCTTCGGCTGAGGGAATCCTACAAGTATCAGCAACAGACACTGAACAAGCTCATGGAAAATCTGCCCAGTTTGTACCTGGAAAACTGCCGTAGCGGATCGTGCGGTAGGGCCGATTCAGTCGTGATGGACTCTGAAGCATCAGAAATAGAGGTGTACTTAAAAGCTAAAATGGAATTCTTGTCGAAAGAGGGGGTGGGGCTCGGTGTTTCAGATGATACTCGCAGCCATTGTTCCTTTTATTACACTCCCTCAGAACAGTCCGAGTCGCCCAACCTCTCTCCAGGTGTGTTAATTGTAAACGATTTTCTGAATAATTCCATTAGCGTGAACATAGACGATTGTCCACATTTATCTGAACCCCTGACGTCACCATACTTCATTCCATCATTTCACCGGTCGAAGAGCACCAGAGAAAAACAAGTGCAAGACCAGTGCGCGGTAGTTAACATTCATAGCAGTGCAGCAAGCCCTGACAGTGAGGGGGTACCACAATGTGGGTTACGTGATGCAACAATGTTACCAAGTGCAACCCTGAGTACAAGTCTGCCAGAATTAAGAACGTCAAATGCACGTCAAGTGTCTGTGGTAATCCAGGCAAACAACTGTGCAAAACCTAAAATGAAGAACGAGACTGCATTGTAGTGCCAATTAGATAAAGTTCTAGAAAATGTTATATTAAAGTTATAACTGTGATAGAACAGTGTGCTCTACTGTATTTTCAGATAGGTACACATTGTTGCTAGTCTGTGATTGTATTTGTACTCCAGTTCATTTACTAGCCAGTTATGCTGCTAAAAAGCACCAAAACTTATGTTCAAAATGGTTTTTCATTTAATTCAGGTATAAGTTATTTAATTCTATGGAGAATTTCACAAAAATAATAACTAGTTATTAGATCACATGTAGCCAAAGAAAGTATGCATTATCCAGTACTGGTACATGTGATTAAATGGTAAAACCTATATGTTCAGGGCAGTAAATACATAAATGTTTTGGTAGTTACAAGTATATTAAGAAAATTGGAACTTTTATATAGAAATTAATTTTAGCATAAAAAACTTATGTTTTTCTAAATTTAAAATTGATGTATGTGGCAACAAAAGCCACTTATTTGTTCTTGTGAAATGAAATATTATCTGTCTGAAATGGAAGCTGCCTAGATAAACTGGTATTTCAATACCTACGTATACTATTACTTTTATTTATGTATATAATACCCAATAGGTTAATGTTTATGTGTATGTATGTATGATTTAATCACAACACTATGTTCAATAACTAAAATTTTTTTTCCTCATCTATGGAAATCTCATAATTCACATAAAATTTGTTAATGAGGTTACATGTTTGTATGGCCTTTAGATAGAAATGTTGACATTATTTTGAGTATACCCTGCAAAACAATTTTTTACAAACTTAATTATAGAAACAACATAATGTATTTATTTTTTTCTTCCAACTGGTAAATTTTTGTTCTCAAACTTGTTCATAGAAAATAAAAATTGAGCCTTTCAAATGTAATAGTTATTAAATTAAATTTGTTGGAAGTACAATTGTTGTTGTAGCTAATAGAGAAAACAAAAACCCTATCTCAACAGTTATTCAACACTTCAGAACTTAATGCTTATCCATGTCATCTTTTTACTTCTATTTACAGTAAAAAAAAATCATGGTAATAGTTTTTCTTACATTGTATCAGTAATGTAAACCTCAATTTTTGTGTGCTCAGTTGCATTGTGGCACTGTGTGGCCTAAACAGTTATTTTAAGTTATTAATGTACAAACAAAGGTGTGTAGTTTAGCCTTTTATTTTACTGTTATTATCAGCACTTTTTGTATAATTGATTGAGATAAACAACTATCTTACAACTCAACATGCAGCTATAATGATGAAGTTAAAATCTGACTATTTTTATGAAACTAGGGAGAATGTATTGCAATATATCAGTATTTTATCAATGTGATTAAAATGTTTTAAGGAACTTGTTTTGAGATAAATATGATAAAAGTAATATTTTATTTATTTTTTTATCATGCCAGCAAATCAGTTTATCAATAATTAGACTATAAATGATGTAATAAAATATTGTAGACGATTTACATGAACAAACCTTTCCAATGTAGTGTTATCTTTATGAAAAATCACCTTGTTGATTAGAGTAACACTAAGTTTAAACCTGTTATTGATCTTTTAAAGGAAAAAAAAAAGAAGAGTTCCTGTCTCTCATAGCCAGAGAATCAATTTGCTAGGCTTGGAAGTTTAACTACAAGAAAATTATATTAGAATTCTTAGATGTTTTCATTCAATTTGCAGTCTTAAAACTTAAAAGCAGCTGCCTGTTTTACAGTTACTTAGTAAATTAGTCCAGATTTAAATGGAGGTCATTTCCAATATCAATGTGAAAAATGAATACTCATGGTTACTGTTCAGTTCAGGTCTGTAGCACCTCCGTATTGGTGTTTGTTCAAGGTTATTTGGTGAATAAAATAAACATTTATAACAAATCATACCATATGCAAGTAGCTTTATGTGACTTTTGTTTACATGCGATTTAAATTTTTTCAAGAAAAAAATTTAGTTGAACTGCAAATGGGAGTAAAGTAATATTTTATTTAGTTTATACTAGCTGACCCATGCAAATATTTAGCAAAGTATCATGATTAAACACCAAATAGTAATATAATAATGTGAAAATAAGAATATGCAGTATTTATTAACTAAAGTTATTTTATTTTGAAGAGAAGTAATAACTATCAGGTTTATTGTAAAAAGTCATTATCTAAGTATATAATATGTTCAGCACCAATGTTATTGAAGTTAAGAGTATTTACTTGATTTAATACATTGATTTAATTCAGTTAATTATGTTTATTTAGTTATATTTACATTGGTTTATACATATCAGTTTATAATTATTTATAACACTTTACGTTGATTTAATTTGATTGATTTGCGTGATATTTCACACTTGCATATAGAATGTAAACAATCTAACTAACATGACCATGTTAGTTAAACTGATTGTAAATAGCGAGGGTCTCTCCTACATGTTAGTTAAATATATTTTCATTAGTAATGCCATCTGGTGATGTCATTCCTAATGAAAATATACTATATGTACTTTTTATCAAAAGTTTATTAATACATTTTTTTCATAAAAACCATTTTAAACTATTTATCATCAAAAGTGGGGAACATAAGCTTTGAAATGAAGTTTGAATAATTAATTTCGATGAAGAATTAAGGGAGAAATAATATATATGATTACGTTCCAATTTGTTTGGATGTGACTATTATTTGTTTAGTATGTACCAATATTGAGGTGCACATTAAACCTCACTAAAAGAAACTACTGAGAGAAAAGTAAAATGGCTTGAGAATAATTTTTAAAAGTGAGTCAATTTATTAATTTATTTTTTTCACTAATCCAGAGGGTGCCTGCATGTCAACAAAACTAATGTTCTCAATTAAAACCTAAGAATTATATCCCATCACCCTCACACAATGTCGATAAATTTCAAGATACCCAATATAGTAGACTTTTATGCTTAAAATGTTATTTGGAAGTCACTGGCAATTAAAAGAGTCATATTGATGGAACAAACTTAAATGTCAGTTAAAGTTATATTTGTTTATGAAAGTAAATACTTCTTGCAACAGTCTTTGCACCACCAAAATTGGTGGTTGTTAGGCCAATGTAATCAGTCTTGCTAGCTGCAAAACAGAAAAAAAGCACTGCAATACCAGTAGGTGTTATTGATTTAGTGTATTATGTATGACAGCCTACCTATGAATGCTACATTTTCAACTTTTAACATAGTTTATGTTATAAGTACGATTAGTTAACAAAGAGGACAATAAAAGATTGCAATCCACAAACCTGTCGATCAAAGGTGCTTTTTAAAATTTTTGCTACGAAACTTTGCAAACATTTTACGGCCCACGCATACAAATGCAGTAAGATACTTTTCTGTTTTATTACTGCTAAGTAGGTTTCTGTCAATTGTATGTAGAGTTTTGCACTATTACATAGTAAAGGTTATGATGTACCTCGATATGTTATTCTGGTCTGTTAATCAAGTTCTCACTGATAACTTATGCAAATCTGGTTTGATATGGATTTTTCCTGGCAAATATTTCAGATACATATTTAATTTCAAACATATATTGTAAAGGGAATATTGTTTATAATTGAAAAATTGCAATTTTTCCCCACTTATTACCCAAGTAATTACTGCAGAAATTTTGATAAAAATGTTCCAATATTATTAGCTTAAAGCTTACCTTAATAGCTAAGGCAGGTGCAGATCCAGAGGGAAGACAACATGGGTCACTACCCCCCAACCCCCTCAAATCCTAAAAACCTGACTTTGATGGAATTTTTAAATTTAATATACATAAAGGAAGATCTGTAACACTACACTGATACGTTTTTATGCAACTATGAAATTTGTAGCCTATTATTCACAGTCAATCCAATCACCAAGATGTGTCTGAAGATAAAAAAAAATGTGTTTGGCAGATAAATACTCAATTTAGTCCCCTTTTAAGCAAACATTTCTTTTCAACACATTCACCCACACAAAATTGCTGCATAAAAAGGGTAATTCAAACTTTTGTTTAATTAGTCAGTGCTTTGAATTGCAAGTATTTAATGTGTTAGACCGCCTGGAATTGTTTAAAATTTCTACATGCTGCAGCTATTTAAGGTTGTCCATGACAACTGCAGTGATTTGTTTCATTTTACTGATCAGTATGACTTACGAATGTGAAATTTGACTTTCGATGCAGTATTTTGCAACAAAACTGAGAATTACCAAACTCACGGATATAAGAATTATACTTGCTGAGAATAGTCATTAACCTCCCAACCCCAAATTAAAAAAAAATAATTTTGAATGTAATAAGAAGTGATGTGCTTACTGTAAAGCAATATAAATACTCTAGATGTTTTGATATGCCACGGTGTGAATGATTGGTCATATTTGCACTAGGGGTCATACCTATTTCCTTTGTTAATAAATCTGTAGTGCTGTATGTATCTTTTGTTGTCTTAAACATAGTAACCTATCTAAGTGTATTGTACCACTTCATATGGTTCCAAGGTTATACAGGTAAAAGAAACCAATTCAATAATTTTTTATGCAGTCAAGTACACTATCATTTAACCTACCAGTAAGGCTGTTAATAAATTACATAGTTAACCAAGAGGGTAAAATTAGATGTTACTTCAGTTAGAACCCATAGAATAATTAACAATTTATTGTTATACCATAGGGGTCAAAGAAAGTGCTATAATAACAAGAGGAGTAACCCACTATTTTTTTTATTAAATATTTATTACTTGAATTTATTTACACAAATGAATACACAAGTTTTAAGAGAGACTAATTGCACTGTCCTACATCGTTGCATCGACCATCCAGTTACACATGTATACAGTGGTGGTGATAATACTATAACTTTTTGTACAGTTATAAATAATACGCAGTTTATTGTCAATTCATTAACTTCTGTATTCAAACACACATTTGGTAGTTAAAAATTTCAAAATTGCCACTTTGTAACTTTCAGATTTAAAATTATCCATATGACTTAGAATAAATTTGAGTTTCTAAAGCAGAAGCGGGGTTTTTCATAAAAAGAAATTGAAAACACCTGCTTTGAGAACTACAGATGTTCCTTCATTCACCCCAAAAAGGGCATTTTGAAATTCTGAATAGATCCACGAAAACACTATACTCATTTAAAACTTAGCTAATCTAACCAACCGTTCACACAATTTTAAAGTGTTAACATCTTATTTTCATGTTGATTACTATAGACGGTAGATGGACCCCCCTCCCCCTAAAAATAGAAGTCTAGATCCACCCCTGGTTTAAGTACATTTCATTAGGGATACAAGAAAAATGTTTCTTCCAATGTTTGTATTATATATATTGGAATAACATCAACTTATATTTTTCTTCTGCCAATTCCCAAACACACATGTAACTTGTTTTCAATAATGATGTAATAACTGAACACAATTTTTCTATTCCAAAAATAAATCTTCGGTAATTTCTTATTCATTATGTACAATATCCTTGTTACTAGGCCACTCAAAGTTATAACACCAAAATGTTTAACACAAATAATTCTTAACAGTTTGAAAAATTTCTTTAAATGATTCATGTAATGGGAAATTTTGATTTAAAACAAATTTTTTTGGACATACGCCATTTCAGCTTTGCACTGTTTGTCATGGAAAACCAATTTACCACAACACTCACTTGCAAACCAACAACCCTACGGCACTACACCGGGCAATAATATCAGCCCTTAGGTGCACGGCCAATCAGGAGAGCCCTCGCCTGCCATTGACTGTGTTATGAGAGGAGTTGGAACATATATAAACCCCCTGTTTTCACAGTTTTTCTGTTTGTTTGTGACGACAGTAACGGATGCCAGTTCCCGAAACGTCGCAACTTTTTTGTCATAGGAAACCAACTCTTTTTGTCAGTGCTGATGTCGTCATGTTGTCCATGATACCTGTTTTAGTTCCATCGTTCAGGCCCATCTGTTCGACATCAGCTGGTTTAGGTTTGCTCTCTGTGGGTTTATGTTTTCATTTTATTTCTTATTTGCCTTCTTGTTTTTTTTCCCATGTTAAACAGTGCAAAACCGCAATGGCGTACATAAAAAAAATTGTAATTATTCAGTTTGAACACTGCTATGAAAACATGGAAACAAAATAAATATAACGGAAAATTATTCTCAAACTAAAACTCAGCTGCGATTGTTACATGTAATATTCACCAAACAAATTACTTGATTTCCTACTTTACAGATAAATACCAGAAAAAAATATTGCCCTATATACAAGAATAAAATATATAATATTTCAATTTTCTAACTCCTTCAAACTATTTTATTTATCAGACAATAATTAATTATTGCAAGTATTTTAGTAATACCTAAGAAATATATAAAAATATATATGTATATATATTCTAATTGCTTTCTTTTGCTTTATTATGAGTATAGAATTCTTTGTAGTTATGGTTTGTCTACTTATGCCAGATTTCAGTAAACCATACAATTTCACATATCTATCCTACATACTTTGAAAATTTATCATTTTACGAAAATCACACCAAGGATTGATAAATTAAAATTCCATCAGCCTTATGAACTGTGCAGGGCATATGCAGTAATGGTAAGCACAATCACGCCTGTGCCTTACCAGTTCCCCCCCCCCCCCCCCCCCCCTGTTCTCATTTGACCTCTATTTATTAACATCTGCAGAAAATTACACATGAACCGAGACCACGGATATTTAGCAATCAGTCAAATATGTACATCCATTCATAGTGATGTCACAGATATTTTAGCTTATGAACTACAGGTTGTCCATAAAAGAATGTCCTAGTTTAAATAGTATATTATTTTAATTTAGACTATTTACAACATTTATACATAAAATTCAAGGTAAACTAACATAGTTTTTCTTACAAATCTTCAATATGTACACCATAGTTATGCAGCACACATCTGACCTAAAGTCCTATTGTTCTCGCACTTTGTTTAACAAGTCCAGAGTAATGGAAGCAATAGCCTCTTCAATTCTGTGCCTCAATTCTGGCAAATCATTAGGTAGCAACAGAACAGACCCAATCTTTTATAAAGCCCCGAAATAATAAATAGCAATTCATTATGTCAGGTGAACGTGGAGGCCAGTGAAAAAGAGCTCTGTCGTCTCGACCATTACGACCAATCCAACAGTCATCTCGCTTTCAAGCATGTAGCAACTATAACCAGTATGGATTTTAAACAAAACAGATGTTGAACAGAAATTACAGACTGGCTTTTAGCGAATTGCAGAACACAAAATGATTTATTCTTAGGAGTTGCCATTTTGCGTAGGTGGTGCTGCAAGCGAGAAAACAACAAAGCAGTATTCGTGCATGCGCTTATCTAAAACTGTTTAAGTTACTCTTTAATTGTGACCTTGAACCAAAACTCTACAATGCTTAAAGTAGATACTATTACAATTTTAAGGGCTCTACCTTAACGTGCCCTGGTTTAAAATGTGTGCTGCCTAATCAGATGGATGGATGGATGGATAAAAGCAGCACTGACAGAATGAATGGGTAGGGAAAACCCACCCAGAGAAAACCTAGCAGCTTACTGCAACATCCTTCACATTTCCCACATATGAAAAATTCCTGGCTTCAATCCTGCTTCGAATCAGGTTCATCTTGATGGGAGAGGAGACATTTAACCCCTCAAACACTGTGGCCCGTTCGAATTAGCTGGATCTGTGAACCAGTCAGTGATGCTATGGTTCTGGTTGGTTGGGCCAGCTGGCCCATGAAGCTAAGAAGCTAAGGAGTGAGTGTGAGTAATCTTCGCCAGGTTAATAAATGAAGTCAAAATGAGAATGACCAGGCACCCCATGGAGAGCAAAACATTGCAGGCTACAATGTAGTTAAAGGCAGAATGCTCAGTTTGTTTAGTCCAATATTTGCTGTAAACGAAGCCTTTGTGCAAGTTTACCCAGCTAATTGGATGAAATGAAAAATAAATGTCTTACAATATAGTAATGTGTACTAATTAGGGTGACAAAAAAAAAAAACTAATATTTTTTTTTCTTGAGTCTCTTACAAAAATATGTTAGTTTATCTCTCTAGCCTTATTTCTATTCATTAATATGTCAACTTCAAGAAAAAAAATAAAAATGTCGTTCATATTCATGTTCAGAAGTCGTTCGAAAAGGTCTAAGGTAATCTACTTGGAAACTTAAAAAAATCTTGAGCGACCTTTAAATGTTAAAATATTGACTTTAAATTTCAGGATCGTAATCATTTTAATAGTAGAAAATAGTGAAATAACAAGAAGAAAAAAAATTGATTTTAGACGGTTTTGGAAATTTTTAATTAATTTTTTTTTGAGCTGTGCTTTGAAGGGGCTCTTAAAACATGATAAACTAACATATTTTCGTAAGAGACTCTGGGAATTTTTTTTTTTGGGCCACCGTAGTACTGATAATATAGTAAGGCAATAAATATCGAAAGATGTGATGACCAGGTAGGTTAGAATACTTCTCATTCTAACAGTATACAAAGAGCATTAGTATTATATTGCCAATTTATACGTGACTACAGTAGCTATGCTTCAAGAAAGTCATTATTTGTCATCTTGCCATAAAAGGCATTCAAATTAAAAACATCATAACCTACATTAGTAAGACTATTTCATTCATTTATTGAGTTATCATACAATATTGAAACCAAAATTGGCAAAAAATCTAATATTTCAGATATCACTAGCTTTTACTGATGTGTAAGTTGAGATTAGTGATTAAATTAAGTTGTCAGGAAACCACTTGCCTACATAATCCTTCTACTATTTTAATCTGCAGTAGTAAGTTTTTTACTTTCTTTTTAAATTCTGTTGTATACATACCAGTAGTTTCAGATCTTATTTTGTATTTTATATAAACCATCCACTTGATTTACTATTCAATGTATTACTCAGGAGTAGCTGCGTTCAAAATTTACCGAGCCTATCTGCGATTAGTCTATTTCCGTATTCTTTTCTATTCTTAAATATAATAATTGTGAAAAGGATTTTCACTATACTGCAGGTACATATAAATATATATTTTATCCTTTTTGATGATATTTATCATACAATTCTTTTGCACCAGGGAGTTACTTAGACTCCGGTGGTACTTGTCAAAGGCCCCTTTACAGGATTGTCAAGAAAAGAAACATCAGTAGAACTTGTAAATACTACCTTTTTTAAATTTTTATCCTTAGAGGAGCCACTAATCAGCATTGTTCCGAGAACGCTAGCAAAGAGGCCCGCACTCCCGCCTACAGGAGGAGCGCAATGTAGGTAGCACCAGCCCGTTCCTCTGCAGTTATCCCATTATCAGCGGCACCTCGCTACTTCTCTCTCTCTCTCTCTCTCTCTCTCTCTCTCTCTCTCTCTCTCTCAGGTTCAGCACTTTCCCAGAGCCCTATCTGCATGAGGTGATGTAACTAGGACACCATTTTTCTCGTAGCTTTGAGTATTACGTCGGGGATTCTGATGACGCGAAACTTTGAAGGGCTACGAGACCTTTCCAGGGCGGTGCTGAGAAATATATTAACTGCGAGGGCAGTGAAGTGAAGAGGGTGAGTCACAGCAGGCGATAAGCACCAGGCTTCACGTGCGAAGGACCAGAGTATTGGGGTACAGTGACGTGGCACGGCAAATGCGTGAGCAACGCGAAGCAGTGAGCTGGAACCACGATGCGTGGTAAGAGACGAACAGTAGAGAAAGCCACTGTAGAGTCGAGTTTCAATGGGAAGAGTAAAAAAAATTGAAATTACGAAGGTGTGATCAATCTGTGGACAGACATTTTGAATTTTTTGTAATTTAAGATATAGTTGTTAGTTAAATATTGGTTAATAAATAAAACTGGATTAAATTAATCCGGCTATCCTTCTGAACCTGTTTTCCCCACACGTAATAATGTTTACCCACAACCCAATGTTTTATAACTATCAAACTATTGACTTCTGAAAACTATGAATCAATTTTCTTTGTCCATTTCATATAAAATATAACTTTAATGTTTATCAGCATTCTACTTTTGATAAATTAGTAAAGTAGGCAACAGTTTAAGGAAAAGTTATACAACTTATTTATCAAAAGGAAATAATTTGAAAATAAGCTGTTTTCACCCTGCTCATATACAAGATTTTATCATTTCAAGATAACCTTTAAGTTAACTGATTTTATAAATCATTAATTAATGATAGCACTAACTTTTGTCCAAAACTTAATTTGTGAGCTATACATGATTACAGTCTACAACTTTCGCCTCGTCCCTTCACCATAAATTGGTGACTTTACTGCAATACATCTCTATACAGTATAATAAACTAGTTATCACTTTCAGTGAAAACGTGACATTTGAGCACTTGATACTCACGAGTAGGTAACACAATTGGCCATGAGAAGAGCATAGTGCCAAATGTATCCCAGGTTTCAGGTACTTCAAATGTTTTTCCATATAACTTATTGATTTTGAAAATGCTACCTTAATGGGAACACTCATTTAAACTAAAAGGAAAAAATTATTACATAAAACAGAGTCGATTGTTATTGTGTAATTATTAGTTATATCCAATATCTTACTGCTTTAATAACTTCAGAGATAAGATTTTTTTTTTGTTATGAAACAAAAATTACCCCTTTTCCCCCTTCAATGGTAATGAGTCGAAAAATGGAAAAGACCACCTATGTGGTTATTATGGTTGCAATTCTTGCCTGGTAGCTTACCTTGAACTTCAGTAGGCTCAGTAATATAAATTTTTTTTTAAACTACCCCATTTTCAATTTAGGGAAGAAATTTTGATAAATGTAAAAATTAAGTAGTTATTGTATATTTATTGTTCATACCCAAAATATTAACTTTGGCTTGATTAGCCTCTGAGATTTTTTTTATAAATCATAAAACCACATCTACCCATTTCATTAGGGACATAATTCCCTTAAGGGATGGAATTTATATATGAGATATACTGTTGGCGATTACGGTTAAATTTGATCAATAAATTAGAATGTAACAGCAAACCCTTTAAAATGTTAATACTTTAAGTTTATATGGGCACACACACAACATACAAAATCTACATCCACGGCTGATAATTCTCAAATTTTGCACAGAATTATGTTTACCCATTTCCATTGACATTAACTGACACTATTGACCACTCAGGTTGAAACTACTATTTGACAAATATAATGACGTGAAATTTCTTACCTTTTCCGGTGTTCTATTCCAGACGATGACCCGGTGGCCAGAATTAAGTAGATTCTTCACAATTCCTGATCCCATAATACCAAGACCCAGGAAGCCAAACTTCAGTTCCGATGCCTTTATGTTCTTTTCCTTCAGTGTCTGAGTCACACTTTCCACATCCAAAGATGGAGCTTCCTACAACAGTTCATGTTAACGGTTGAAAACCAATACATACTTGGGGACCAAAACCACAATTAATATAATAAAAGAAATTAAAAATTTATAAGTGTTAATGTAAAAGAGGGTAATACAAAAATTAACAATATTTATCCACATAAACTTTAAAGTAGTAAAACACATGTCAGAAAAACTGAAACAATGATGAGCAATTACATTTTTGAACTATTTTTTGCTGCACAACTGTTCACCAAGTTTACTTTTATTGTTGTTTATTTTGGAAAGATCTCTTTTCAATTACATTACACTAGATAAAACAATCCAACGTTTATGGAAGATTTTGCTTTTTGTGAAAAACTCTGTATAGATACTTCAGATAGAGCAACCTCCAAATCGGAAATAGGTCTTTCATTTTAAGAACCGAATAACATCAATCAATTACTTTTTTTTTTCCTATCATAGACACATTGGCACACTCCTCTTCCAGGTACTGCAAGCCCTTGACCTGACTAGTTAACTACTTATGACACACGAATGCTACTAGAATAAATACAGTAAAACACTGGTTAACCAAACTCGGTTTATCCAAAATAGCAAATCCAAAAACATGCACTGTACTGCAGATGGAACAATCGTGAGGGTAAGTGCGGTGGGACATTGCTGGCCGTAAACGTTGTCAGGAATGCAAAAAAACAAGGTATATATTGATGAACTGTAATATTAAAAATGTAATTTTAACTCTTAAGGATAGTTTTAAATTATTATGGTTTTACAGCAAAAATAATTAACTAAAATGGCTCCCCCTTTTTAGTTTTACTAACTGTCGTTTTACCGTAATATAGTCAAAGACATAAGACAAGATACTTAAGACGTTTCCTTTAGACACTCAACTTCCCATGACTTTGTCAATGGTAATACCTCATCTAATGACAGTTGTCCACGTGACCAAATCTACCTAATTTAATGACTTGCAAAATTTCTTTGGTTTTTATCAGAAAAAAAAATATTGAGTGAGAAAATAATCCAAGACATGTTTCTCTGCCAACATGCAAAACCTCTGAGGTGATTATTTGACAACATTGTCCAATAAGTCTTCAAAGTGCATCAAAACTTCATAACGATTAGCAGTTTTAGCATAATACGACTGTGCATAATTACTGCACAGTGGCAAAAGATGATACAGTTCAGACGTGAGAATCCTGCATTATGTATTGGAGAGGTCCATTGGAATCAGAATATTGAATGTACATTTGTGTTCCCTAGCAGCCTCACTATACACAAGACTCAATAATAGTACAATTACCATGATAATGGGTCAATACCAGTTAAGTGGTGCTAGGACCTCGATTATGGTATGTTTAGCAGCCGGAATTTCGAAAGTCAAATAAGTCATTAACTTACTTTTATCTAATAAATTATGCTGGTATTTTAGCAGCAAGCCAATGTTTTATATTTTACTAAGATAAAATAGTTCATTAAAAATCAAACACCTTTAAGGACCACAGTGGAAAAAAAGAAATATTTGAGGCCCCTTAAATATCAATGTACAAATTAACGACTTGTTAAGGACCATAGAAAATATTTTATTATTACCAAGGCTAAGTGTATCTCTAAATATATTGAGGTTGGAGCTTGAAATTTGAAATTATTATACATAATTCTATGTCACGTAACAGTTTTCTCTGTTTGGCAGTTGTAAGTTTTGCAAGACATTTTCCTTACGGTAAATTTGAGTTGAGTATGACAAGACAGCTTTACAAACCTTACAACTGATGTTATAAAAACATAACAAAACCACCAATAAAAAGTTTAAGGGTGAAATTTATCCTGACTAATTTATTACATGATTACCTAGAATATATTGGACATGATCTTAACACTATTTCATAACATTCAGCATGCAAATAATTTTCAAAACATTACAGCACATAAAACATTTTAAAAATTGCAGGATTGTAGAAGACAGCCCAAAGACATATTAAGCAATGCATTGAAAATTATAAATAAAAATTGATTGGGTTGCATATTATTACTATATATATCTAAAGTTCTATTATTAAATATATCTTGCTTGTAACATTTTGCTACGTAAAACCCTGTCCACCATATTTTACAAAGGTTGCAACATTAAACTGCCTGGTACACTGAAAACTAGGAAAGTATGTTCACAGCCTCAAAATATAAATAAAGAGTAATGTGTTACCAAACAGTAGAGTTACCAAACATCCTCTTTTACCGGGAAATATTTTCTTTCTAAAGGTTTTTAAACTGCGTAATTTTATGACAAACCAGAAAATGTATTTTTTTTTTCAGTTGAAGTGAGGAAAAAGCAGGAATTTTTTTCCCACTCTAATTTTAAATTTTGGTTGAATAACGATACCGAATTGACTTTTTTAATACCTTTTGCCTACAATTGCATTTAATAAATTTTTATATGGGTAATTTTAAAATAAAATTATTAATAAAACAAAACACCTTTGTGATTAAAATTCAATTTTGTTTTCTAAATCTCATTAGAATTAACCGGATTTGCGGAAAAGCGGGGTCCAAATTTGGGGGACTCTAAATGTATTATTATTGGTCCAAGTGATTTTATGGTAATGGGGGGAATTAATTTGCCATAAATAAAAAACAGTACCCTAGACTAATTACGGGAAATACTGATGAGAATGGTGCCATTTTAAAATGTTATATGATGAACATTGTGGAGTCTGTGTTGCACAACACTGAGTCACTTTAAGTATAAATTTCAAATTAAATGCACCAAGGTGTTGTGTTTACTGAAAAAGGGAGGGGGCAGAAAGAGAGGGAAAGAAGGGGAGAAAGTTTGAGTGTATGAGAAAGAGCAGGAGTTGGAATGTATGATGATGTGCATCACAACCATATGGTGTTTTTGGGATAAAAAAGACTATAATCATACTATGGATAAATGTGAAGTAAAATAAAGTAACTTATAATAAAGTAAAATTTCTATATTTCACATCCAAATTTATTCCTTGATCCTAATGGAATATTCCTGCATAAAGTGGTCCTGTGGTAGATAATGCTAGCTGTTTTAATTTATTACGTCAAAAGGTCGTGTACAAATTATTTTAATTATTATTAGTTCTGTTAGTGATCACCACAAAACTACAGGATATTTAATAGTTTATTCTATGGTAACACGAAATTTATTGTGCTTAGTGGTATGTAGTGTGATACAGTTTAAGCGTTTTAACTGTTAGTAGTTGACATTAGTGGGCTGAATAATAATTTTTAACATAATTAAAAATTTACTTTTTTAGTTTAAAGCTTCAATAAGACTTTTTATTTTATCACAATTACTTTCCACATTAAAAAGAGCCTTTTTAAACAAAATATATTCATATTTCAGACAACTGTTTTAATAACAACTTTCAAATACTTGTATACATTTTTGAGTTATTAAAAATCTACGGAGACGAGGCAGTGACATCATGAACTGCTATCTTGTAACAACTGCATCAACCTTTTTCTCATCCTGTTATAATTGACTTTAGCAACTTCAAATTTTTCCAACCCAACAACAGAAATGCACCTACATAACATTTCTTTGACACTTTTAACGGTTGCTGCAGAGTGAAAATGTAATAATTTGGTTCACGCAAGCAGAGATTGTATAGCTTCAGCATGTGTTTACCTAAAATGTTAAAGAGGGTTGAGCCCTCGACCATTCTCAGACAAAGATCAATGGATGGCGGATCGAAGAGCAGAATGACAACTGGCCATTGATGCAATTAAAGCACAGGTACTCACAAGACATGGTATGTTGGTCGGCCTGTCCAACAAGTTGACAGCAGGAGGCCGCCTACTTGGGCTGTGATTGGCAACTGGTGAGCCTTCCCGCTGTCGCATGCTGTCGTCCATTGAACTAGACCGCTTCTTCCGTCTCTTGACAGGCATGCGCTCGTTCCCCGTGTCTGACGACGTGCGTTTCATGATCTTGCTTGCACCGTCATCCTAGCAAACAACAAACACCACTGCGTATCAACCAAATTGCAATAAATTCAAAGTGTAAACACATTTGGTGTAAAACAATTTGTTAGACATAAGTTGCAAACAATCTGTAGATGGCTAAAAAGTATTAAGACACATACATGACAGACAGATAGATCCTTGCAGTCTCTGTAAGTGTATTAATTTTACTCAACATCCACCAAGGTTACAAAATGATTGTACCATCACAAACAAAAAAGTTTCTAATAGTTTTTTTTAACATTATCATGGATTCAAATGGGATTAGGTATTGGGTCCTATGACTGTACTGCTACTATATTCAAGCATAGCTTGAGAGAAACAAATTATGATTAGTCAAATATAATAAATGGAGATAATTGATAACTCATGTAATTGTTACAGTCTTGGTAAGTTCAATGAATTTTTTTTATTAGGGAATTATCATCTTTTATCAAAATGCTTTTAATTTATTAATATATATTACAAAAAGGCACCTATTATGGCTATATATCAATTTTAAACATGAAATTATTGTGGATAAATACTCAAAAACATATTTTCAAACAAAACTAAATGCCACTAAAATTTATCAAAAATATCTTAATTAGTTTCAATTCAGCAAGTTAGTTGAAAAATGTCTACAAAATACTCTGGCACCACAAGCCCTTCCACATCACTAACTTTCATGAACAACTAGAGGTCAATGTAAACACACATTCATTATTCCATCATCATCATAGAATTATTGTTAAGTCAGTTTGTTTCACAAATCGAGCAATTCAGCTCTCCTCACTTGGAACACAACTCATTTGCTCACCTAAAATGGAAATGTTGAGCAGCGCATCAATTGTGGTTTCAAAAATGTCAGACAACCTTTCTAGAAAGTTCAAAGTCTACAATATATGACAATCCTGAAGCATAACAAATAGTCTTTACTTACCTCACACCTTCCAGAGGCTTTCCTTTTTCAGTCAAACTGTGTTATGTCATAAAGGCACCCTTAATCATTACAGTAACATCACGGGGGGAAAAAAAGGTGGGGGCTGGGAAAGGAAACTGTCAATAACTCTTCAAGGTATGGCATCAGCGGTAAGCATGGCTGGCCTGGGGTGAGTGACTCCATTTCCCTGTCACAGACTGATAAGTATGCTGCCTTTTCAAGTCTGTTTCTCTCAACATGCTTGCAGAACACATGTGATCAAATGGATGATCCTAGGCATTACCAGAACCCTGACAACAAATTCAAACAACTACACTGAATTATCTTACATACTCGGCGGTACAACGTATGGTCTTCCCAACTTCTCTGAAATTTTGCACATCTTCCTGCTGTACGTAACATTTCTTAATTTGGTTGCTGTTTATCCTGAGGTTGTGAAGGTTGCTCTCCAACCTCTCACTGGCATATAGTGGGGGAAGGAGCCTGTTATTCTTCTGGAGATTGTCAGAATAGATGTTTACCAGGAACATTGAGGGCCCTCCCAAATATAGTCTTTGAGAATGTTACTCATATGGATTCACAAACTGCCAACTAGTATGCTAAACTATACTCTTGCATCCCATCCCAATCCTTCAGGTATAGGTTACTTGCCCCAAAAGTTAAAAGGTATTGCTTTAGGGTCAAGTATAGTCTTTTGACCATGCCATTCGATGGTGGATGTAATTAGTCCTAGTCTTCCTTATTGCCAGGATCAGAAGCATATGGAAAGAAGAGTGGGGGGGAGGGGAGGGGATGAATGGGGGGATATCCCCACCTCCCGGCCAGGATATTTGAAAAATGCTTCCTTGACTTCCTTGAAAACTCCAGCCTCAAAATTACACTTGTGTGGGTGGAGTCCAAGAGAAAACTTGAACCTCGAGAATACATTTTACACCCTTACAATGGTTGTTGCTTGATTTGTATTGAAATACCCTCCAGCCACTTGATTTGTATTGGAATGCCCTCTGGCCACTTGGTGAAATAATTTTGGACGTTCAAGAGACACTTATTCTCTATGTCTTGTAACTGAAAATTAGCCTACAATATCTTAAGCTATCATATCAAATTAAGTCCTGGCGTTGCATTTCAAGATGTATCTTTCCCTCCATTCTCAACTCTTTTTTAACCGTACAGATGTTATAAAAATAACACTATTTCTCAACACCTTCCTTGCAATGTGATCAGATGGTAAAAGTCTACCTGCCAGGGCATTGTAAAACTGCTATAAAGCCTTTGGAATCCTTTCTATGACGTGATGGTTTCCTATCAGGCCTCTCCCAAATTTGTAGAGGATTCCATTCTTCAGGACATGGGATGTGATTTAAAACTGGCACTATGGCGAGATACACCCGCTGATTTGAAGTGGCATTGATCCCTTCCACTTCAGCAAATACATATTGCAATTCAGGATCCTTCAGCTGGTCTTTTCTATTGGGAAATTGGAGGTGGAAAGAGTAGGGTATTAGAGAATATAACTATTCAAGGTCAAAGGAAGTTTTTCTAATTAATAGTCACTAGTTAAGCAGTACAATATGAAGGCTCTGAAACATATATGTATGAATCAAGAATTTTTCAGATTTGAGTTGCCATACCAAATATTAATATGAATGTTTCTGAGGTGAAATGTTTAGCTAACTCAAAACTGCAAAATCTAAGAATTACACTACTATATTCCAGAAACCCTCAATGAAGGCTTGCAGCACTTTTCCAACTTATTTTCATCAAATACTGCTCTGTACATTGAAGAAAATATCTCCAAAAGGCATGTTCCAACCAACAGTAAGTGACATTCAAACTAATAACAATGATGAAACCAACACGTTTTATAGATTTCTGTGACCCCTCCCCCACCAATCCAGTTTCAAACATTTATTGGCATAATGGTGAAACCAACACATTTTACAGAGTTTTATCACCCCACCCCCACCAATCAACAAGTGCTGTAATGCTTGGCACACTGCATTTAAAATAACAAATCATGGATCCTCGTCTAATCACGCGGCCTTCCAATGCATGTCAAAATTAACCATGGCACAAGCAAATAACTTGTATTCATACACTGATCACAATAAACTGAAATGATTATAAATATAAATATTACATATGAAATAATAAAATATTCTTATAACAATTCATAAAAAATGATTAGATAGCACAATATTAAATAGTACACTCTAAATTAGAATTCAGAATTACCTACTTTCCTAATAACTGCAGTTACACAAAGCAATCTACTGTTTCAATATTTTTTTGGTCGATTTTAAAAGTATTCAAATTAGCACAAAAGTACTATATGTGCACACACAAAGAACAATTACAATTACTCATATACACACATATTTCAAAAATATATTCATTAAATTTACATGGGAAAAAATTTAGACATAATAAATAAAACTTGTACTGTTGCCTACCATGTAAAAAGAACCTTATGAAACACCATCAAAACATAACTTAAGTCCAAGTACTAAGCAAAACTTAAGTAGAAAAATTTCCAGTTACAAATTCCAAATAATAGGCAAGCAAAGAATATATGAAAATTAAAACTTAAAAATTATTTTTTACCTACATTTAGATCAAAATTGAATTTTGCTACTAGTGATTACATTGACGATGGTATTTTTCTTATTTAACTAGAATTACAAAGAATTTAATTCATGTTACAGACTACTTTGCAGAATTATTTTTTATGCATATAAATAAAAGGACATCACTACTGATTGGTAATGTCAGACAAGGAAGACATGCAAAAACCTTATTTTAATTCCTAAAAAAAAACACACCATTTTATCGAACAAAAACTACAAAGAGATAAACCAGATTATCAAGTTTTAAAAGCCTGAAAAGCACAATCTGTAAATTTTACAAACTTAGCATACTAAAAAAAATAAATTATTTTCATCATTGAGGAATTCCAAAAAGTGTTCTACTTAAGGAAAACAAATATTAAAAAAAAAAAAAAATCTATCTCACCCTGATAACCATTCAAATTAGAATTACACTACTATAAACCAAGACAAGGATGTTCGATGTCAGTATGTTAAGGCCAATTAGGGTGGAAAACAGTCTTGGCCCCAGCCGTAACGTACTGAGAAACATCCATGTCTTTTTGAAAATAGCAGTCTCTGGAGATCAAGTTGCAGCTAGTATCAAGTAAAAAGTAAGGCGGCAACAACAATCTGACCAATCGATAGAGAAAAACAGTCTCAGATAATGCTAATAAAAATAAAGCACAACATGGCGACGATCGCATCAAAGCACAGGCTAACCTTATAAACAGCATTTTCTCAGAAAACACTGTTTTCAGCTTATGCAGAGGAATGTCTATAGTGTTCAAAAACACAACATTTAGAATTATATACATTTTTTTACAGAAAAGCAGCATTTAAAAAAATCTAAATATCATCCGGGCAAAGCAAAAGGATAATAATTACAAGTGAGATTACAACCGAGCTCAGCGGAACACACACACACACACACACCAATCAACAACTAAAGCTTTTCTTTAGAAAATGGGCACCAATCCTGCTTATTAAGGCCAGACAACCAAATATCACTGCAGATGTAAAATCTAACATTTTAATTTATTGTGATTTAAAAATATCAGAATACAAAAATAAGTGAAACCTGTCTGCACCAAATGCTGAGAACTCATACGAAAATAACTATAGTGAAAAGTCAGTATTTCTAGCAACAATTGAGCCCCTTCTGCTCAGATATTTTTTGGGTGGATTCTGGATGTAGAACTTGGCTGCTAGGTCGCATTACTGCGCTGCCAGCGTTTTTAGATCACTCAGAATTTATTGTAACTGTCGGTTTTCATTTCAGTGCAGTGTTTCCACGTTTCTAGAAGGTTACATTTCACATTTGGTACTTCTGTTAAAACTATACTGGCTTCAAAGATCCAGCGAAATCACTAACCCAACATGGCAGTGGTCCCGAATGAGCCGGATTAAAGATGTTCCACTGGAATGACTGTAACAACTAAAGTAAAGTAAAAAAAAAAAATGAAGAAAGAGTTGGCTCAGGTAATTTTTCAACCTCCTCAAGACCTATCTAATTCTGACTTACAAGATTTTGCATCTGCAGCAACATAAGGCTTTCCTTAATAATGGACTCATTAATATAACATACTGTCAAGAATATATATTTGGGAACAATTCATCAATCTAGTAAAATGGATAAGAGAAAGTCATTTCATACATTGCACAATCATGAAAATATACAAACCTCAGGAATTATACTTTTATCCGGCCAAGCAGGTGAAAAATTAGTCAATTTGTCTTCTACAGTTTATCAGCATCAACTTAATAGAAAGTATTTCACTTTGAATTTCATAATAGAAAAAATTCAATTTATGAGACAAGCAATCTAGAACAGGATACTGGAAAATTCTTTAGTGCCTTAAAAAATCTGAGTGTGTGTATTAACTACAATAATCACAAAAATTAGTTAAGTAAGAGGGAAAGGAAAGAAAAATTTAACTCAAGCCAAATTTACAAACATAAGTGCACACACCCATTTACGTGCCTTCTTGCGCTGTATACAATTGCTAAGAAAAGAGGCATATAAAATAATTTTTTTTTATTTACTTCCTGACATTTTTTAATCATTCTGTAAAAGGGCTTTACGATATTCAAACTAGTTTCCTAGAAGCTACCGTTTAAACAATTGGTTAGGTTAGCTACATTTTTAATACTGTAAAATCATGTGAACTATTGTTTAATTTAATTTTACATTATTATGCATTACAAATTCATTGTGCTGACATCGTCCGGGGCTGCGTCCTAGCTCAATATGCCACCACCTCCCTAACCACCCTCCTTCCTTCCTCAGCATTTGAACCGACCGCCGACGTCACGGGTGTGTGTGTGCGTGTGAGAGAGCGCCACGGACTACAGGAAAAGGGCGCAGCAGAGTCAGTGCTTTGCTCCCGTGATTATTATTAAGTGTCATGTTTGTTGTTTTCTTTAAAAAAAAACCATTAAGTAATGTAGCTTTTAAAAACAGTATTCCCCCATCAATTTTGTTCCACCTAAATATTAGCTGGCCGCTTTAGACGCAGACTTGCCGAAGGCCATTTGGCAATATTATCTTTTACATTTAATATTTGATTAACTGAACTTTTATGTAATTGCAGTGCATGTAGCTTTACTTTTAAATGTGATGAGGTGTTGGTACATTTTATATATTTCTTAAATCGGCCACGGCACTGTCTAGTTGGAATAACGGTACTGTCCGTTTCGGCGCGCAGCGCCACTGTCTTGCTACCACGGCGGCCATTTTTCGCCCAGTCTCTTCTCATCACTGCCCGAGGTAGGACGTTTCCAGTACTCCGGGGACTTCAACTCTGCTTCCGCTGATCTGGTAATTCTGTGTTATTTTACATCCTAATCGCTTTCGTTCGTCCTCGGAGCCTACCTCGGGGGCTGACTGTTTAATTAAATATATTAACCCCGTTTGTGGGACTTTGAATAAACGTGAATCTTAAATCCCGGCCACGTGGTGGCTGGCCCTCATCTAAACTGATCGCGCCGCAAGGCTTTTGAACAGCTTTCTTTCGTGAGTAGATGTAACGTGTTGTGCGAGCCCCCTGTTCCTACAGGGGCTAATAAACCACAAAAGCTTCGAACTCGTGTTGTTCTTTTAATTGACCACGTGTGTACCCTCATCGGCGGACGTATGGGACGCCCTAAGAGCCCACTGCGTAAGCATAGCGTGCCCGACGCTGAGGTCAGGTTATTCTATAAGCAGCACGCGGGGGAAACGAGTCATGTCCTCACACGGGCGACGTCACGTCCCGAGTTAGGAGTCTCACCGGGTCCACGTGCCTCACCACGTGGTGGCGCCCATTAACACACCGCCTTAAAAGCCGTCTGAACAACCCCCGGCCGCATCAGTGCATTAAATATGTTTTATTAATGTAGCTGATATAACCCAACTGACCTTTCACTTTGCAAGAATCAGCACCATGTGCAAAAACCTAACCTCAGAAATATACAAAGAAATCAAACAATTTCAAGTACTACAAAATATGAAGAAACATTAAATAACTTACTTACACAATGACGCAACCAGTCACAACAACTTTCACAACCTAAACAACATATATCAGACAACTTAACAGTTATTAATTTAGTAAATGTTCTCAACTTGACTTAATAACTTCATTTTTAAAGTCAATTTTAAGCAAAATTCATTTTTACATAAAATTTAAATAAAGAATATCATCTTAATTTCAGTGAACTTAGGACACCAACATACTGACATGTTTAATATAACCATCTCTCCTACAGCTGGTATGATTGCTTTGTATCACTATAGCACAATTAATAAATATCAAATTTGTAACGACCCAAGCTACGGCCCTTTCCATTTGATACACAGGTTATTAACTATTTATTATGTTCTCTCATCACTTTCAGTACTGTGGTTAGGTTTCCTGGCATAATCCAAATAACAGCTTTTTATTCCTTTTAAGAAGTATTCATGTGTTTGCAATATGTTTTATGATTATAAATTACCTTGTTTCAAGATTTTATAAGTTGTTCTGATAATTTTTTGACTTTATAGTGAATAAGCTTCAAGGTGTTATTTAAACCTGTTTGTGTATTTATATTTTATGTGCCTTCACATATTTAAGTATTTCTTGTTGTTTTTGCTCTGTTTGTAAATTAGCGTGTTAACCTTTTTTTTTGTACTTTTGTTTTGGCCACGGTTATTTGTCTGAATGTGAGCAGGTGCTGTGGTTTGCCACTTGCGTAATAGTTAGAGATAGAGAGTTCGGTAGCCATAAGAAAGGACTCTAGAGAGGGTGCTGTTGCCATGCGCCAGTATTGGCTGGTATTTTTTCCAAGTATTTTTTTGATTGGTTAAAAATGATGTCACCAGACTTTGTGATTTTTCTTGTGATTTTCGCCGGAAAAGCCTCATTGCGAGGTTTCAGAAATTTGTATACTGCTATGTTTTTGTGAGGGCTGTGCTGTAAACCGTTGACTTGTTTGTTATAGTCGGTTTACGGACGATAGTTTAACGTGGCGTCATAACAAAACATTGATGAAATGATTGCATAGTTTTATGAATAAAATTGAATCATTTTTATTGAATTATCACTATTTTGTATGGATACAAAGAAGGAGTGAAATGAAATCTACAATTTAATTGATAAATTTACTTTTATTTGCACTCATTAATTCAAATATGTTTATTACTTTAATGAAGATTATTTTAAATACAACTTTTATACATGTTTTCTATTTAACTTATTCCAATCTGTGTTATTCTGTTAAGGATAGGACGATGATAGGAAAAGTAGGAAACGAATGGGAGTGTTTCAAGTTTAATGTGCCTCGAAAAAGTCAAATCGATGGTTGTTCCAATCGAGTGGAAGACAGATAGATGCGGCGCAAGCGTACAATGAGTGTAATGGGACACAGTGTAACGGGACAATGTGCATTACGGGACATGTTTTCGTGTGTGCGTGCAGCCGGCGTTCATCGGTTTATTAGACGTTGTCACGTCAAAAAATAGTTAATATCAGTTTGTCAGAGAGACGTTAAGTTTCTAATTGTCTACAGTAATATTTCTTTTGGAACTAACGTGATTTTTCAACGGCAAATGATTTATGCAAGTGTTTATGAATGTACACTTCCAGTTGGATATTTGAGCTAGACCAGGAGGTATGGGATAAGACACATTCAACATGGCAAAAATCATAGGACAGTAAAAAAAATATATATATTTTTTCCCCCATTTTCTTAACAATTACAGCACGTTGACTTCCAAGTCTGCGTACTAAAGCACACTTTAGCAATCAAGCAAACTTTAACTGTTAGTAAAGTGAGCATAACAACAATGTAAAAGATGTCCCTTAAAGCAGCATCAGCATTCCACCACTTCCCCACATATGCACATGCATATCCATACATACCTTATTGGGTTGTAAAATAGTATTGAACTATTGTGTTAAAAAAAAGTTTTATCAGTTGAAATGCTGCCAAAGGAATGTTACTAATTACAAAACTCATTAATAAACCAATAGATTTGAGTGTGTTTAATGCCAATGTTATCCCAAATTTTTAACTTTCACAATTGCATCCCTCAAACTAGGCCTATAGAAAATTGGAAAAACATGCTATTATGTACTTCCTACACTCAAGTATTAATACGTGCATTGCCACATCCAAATAAAGTACACCGCATTCAACTATTAAAAAAGACAACAAATGAAGAAAAACAAAAACCGAACACAAGCTACGAAGGCCAGTTGCCAGCATGCAACCAAGCCAACTGAACAGAAAAGCCATGCATGTTAGAAGCTTACCTTCAACAAAGCTCCAGAAGTGCTAAACTCACTGTGCCGAAACTCAATATACAACTTTTTTTCTGCTTTTGTACGGTTTCTGGAAGGCACAACTGCATTAACCAGACTCAAACTGTTAGTTCTGTTAGAATCATTTTCAACATTTTTATTAGAACAATGAGAATTTGATTCAACTACCGTTTTGCTACGTTGGACGGATGGATTCACTTTCTTGTTAGTTTTGGGTGGCCTATTTTTTGACAATGGAGGACGCTTCTTGGGTGACATCACCAATCTTTTTTTCCTTACTCCCTGCTTAGCAGGGTAATGTGTGTCTGCATTACCAGACATATCAATTCCTCTGGTTAACTTCACAGACCAACTAGGCTTTCTTGCTCCTCTTTCAAGTTGTTCCTGAATCGAAACACAAACATAGCTGTCTGAAAGATTTTCTTCATCTGATTGAAAAATTTATGACCTGCTGGTTTATTGTCATTAAAAATTTTTACTACAGGACTACCCCATTCCTTTCTTTTTAAAATGAGCATTTTCCCAAAACAAAATTATTTCCCTATAATTAACAGGAATTAAAAAGTATACAGTCAAAACATAAATATTAACTTCCCTAAGGTTAAGCTTTAAAATGATTTGTACTTAGACAGATCTACCCCTTATTACTCAAAAGAATAACTGCAATTATACATAATAATCTACTTAAATATTCTTGAAATTAAAGTTAATTTATAGAAACTAAAATGGCTTACCTGGAACTTAAACAAGAGTAGAAGAAAAATGGCTGTTGACTCTTTATACCAGCCCAGAGAATAAAAAACAAAAAAAACACACACTTTTAAAATATTCAACTGTTCTGAATATTTCCTCTTTGGCAAAGCACAAGTTTTCACTTTAATCATAAAAAACAGTATAATGTTTGCACCTTGTACTTTTAGTGTGTCTTATTTTTTTATCTTTTTACTATGATCCATTTTTTATTATTTTAAAATGTTATACAGCTGTGTATATTTTTATCAGTTAACTTCAAATAAAAAACATCCACCCATTGTCAATTACTCAATTGGTCAACATTTTTTTACACTCTTTCATTAAAAATAAAGCAATGAGTACTGATAAAAGAAAAAGAAGGAAATCAAGCAACAATCAAAAATCAATACAGTAATCAACAGTTGTGTGTATACAGTGCAAAAATAGTGCTGTGCAATTCATAGTCATCTTGTACAAGTTACTATTAAGGAATGGAATCTACAATTTTATGTTAACTAGTTTGTTCATGAATTGTCTAAGCCCTCAGAAGTTTACTTTTGTGATTAGTTGTAATTGGTTTATTTGCAGGGCATTCATCTACATACCTGACATGTATGTGTATTGTATACTAATATGATAGTAATGTTCTGCACTTTAAATAAGCATGTTATTTTTGTGGAATATAGAGTCTTGCATATAATGTAATGATGTATTCTACAAATTTATATTTTAAGACATGTAAATAGATACCCGACTTTATTAGTTTCAATCTCAAGTTGATAATTAGTACATGCAATAAATGCATATTCTTCAACTTGCGGTCTTACTCAAATCTTATGACTCAGAAATCCGAAGGAAGTCACCATCGGCAGATCAAATAAAATTTTATTTAATTCAACTTCAAAAGGTTCTGATAATAAATCATAATTAGAATATTTTTTTTGTCATTACATCATTATAGATTTTATGTCAACATATACTATGTCTTGTTACTTTTTCGAATAATTTACAGAAGCATTATTAATTCCTAATTACACTTTGCACATAATCACAAATACCTTGGCCCAATATTAACATTATCTTGTTAGGGTAAATTTCTAAATTAGCAGCCTTTTTTTGTAAAAAAAAAAAAAAATTCAAGAATGGTGTCCTAGAACACAACAGACTGATGTCAGCCAGGGCTACGGTCTTCTTAAGCCTGATGTGCCTCGCCCCTCTTCAGAACCTTCTTATCCCCAGCAACACCCTCTATGAGCTCGGAGGCATTTCATAGCTCGGCATGTCTATGTGTGCATGTGCTAGTCCACCCCGCAAGAGGAATGCTTAAGAGTCTCTGCCACGTATACCTACTATTATGTAACTAAATAACTGTCATTCTTCTTTATGTCTTTATTCTAATCCATCAAGTGTGTGTGTTTTCAGGGTAGTATGCATGGAAAGAGCAGAGCCTTGCGCAAACCTTCACAAAGCATCCTCACACAGGCTATTCACATTTGACTTAAGTAGTAAATATATATAAATGATAAGTTATACCAGACTAATAATCAATTTTAATATACTCTAAGTTCTCAAAACCAACAATTAAAAAAAAAAACTTCATAGGGGAACTTAAGCAATACATTATAAATATTATCATTAGAATTTATTGTTACAAGAAATGTTCCTTGCAGATTATCATATATTATACTTTCAATACTTTTACTCATACAAATAATATATAATTGTGTTTGTCCATTGTTTGTTTTGTCTTAAGTGGTTTGTAATTTTTTATATTTTATTTGTCGTTTTAAGTGTTATTGTTGTCTTGTCTGTTGTGCACATACACAAAACTCAATTTGAGTGTTAATGTGCATATAACAATGTATGTAAAAATAAATAAATAAAATACAAAATATTAATTCAGCATAAATACTGACAAATTACACAGGTCTGCAAAAAAAAAAAATTGAAATTTTTTTTTGTTAAATGGTTAATATTTGTTTTAATTGTCTTAAAAGTAATAGAAAATGGTATTCTTATGATATATACCACGTCAAATTTATTAGATTTAGATGATATAGTATTTGAATACGAAAAAGAACAAAACAAAAATTTAATAAAATGAACTAGAATCATTTTAGAATATTTTATAAAGTTTTATTGAGTCTATAGCTATTTAAATGCAACATAAAGGTATACATGAAAAAAACAATTAATAATGTTTTCTTTTTGAAAAAAAGCTGTGTTTTGTTGGTTTAGGTTTATATTTTTTATTTCATCTGTGTGTGTCATCCAGCAATAGTCCGCCATCATATTAACGTCCCAACGGCCTTGATATCTTCTTTCCATCTCTTTTATGTCCTGATAAAACCGTTCACATTGTTCTTCACTGTAGTCGCCTAGATTTTTTTGGGAAAAAATAATGTGATAAAAGCCACGCCAGGCATTTCGTTCCAAGGTTGGCATCACTTTTTCAAATTCTGTATCCCTAATCAGTTTCCTGATATCAGGTCCCGTAAATATTCCCTCTTTTAACTTCGCATCAGATAAGCTAGGGAAACATGAACAAAGATACTTTAAAGTATTTCCATCTTGGGGTATTGCCTTTACGAACTGTTTGATCAAACCAAGTTTGATGTGAAGTGGTGGAAGAAATATTTTTTCGGGATCCATCAAGCTCGGATTGATGACATTTTTTACTCCAACTTTCAATTCCATTCTAATTTTCCAATCAGTTTTTTTCCAATGTAAATTTCTTGCTCTACTGTTCCATTCACAAATATAACAGGGGAATTTTGTGTAGCCTTGCTGTTGACCAAGAAGCATGCATATGATTTTTAAGTCACTGCAAACTAACCATTTGTGATTGGTGTATTTTATTCCCTCCAAAACATTTTTCAAGTTTTCGTAAGTTTCTTTACGATAAACTGAATGAGCTACAGGTATTGATACAAATTTATTGCCGATATGCAAAAGGACAGCCTTTAAGCTTCTTTTTGAAGAATCTATAGTCGTTATTCTTGTGTATTGTATTCGATATTGAATTTTTGTATTAAACCGTCAATATCACAGCAAAATACTAAATTATCCTCTTTCTTAAAATACTCCACAAATTCTTGTTCTCGCAGCATCTAATAAATTGTTTTCTTTTAGTTGAGAACCGAGAAGTTCTGCAGCGTCCTTAGGTAATCCAAGATCCCATACCAAATAATTCAGTTCTTGCTGTTTTAAAGGTCGAAGGTCATTTGTAGGGTGAAGAATTTCACCACTGCTTTGCAGATGATCACTTTGTTCTGAGTTTTGTGATAAAGGCGTTTCGAAGCTGTTAGTGTTAGTAGGAACTGGTATGGGTAATTAGGGTCCATGTGGAACTGGCTTTGTTACAGATGAAACATCAGGATACACAATTTTGGCACTGTTTTTAGAATTATATGCTGTAACATTGGTCAAACAAAAATAACAATCATCTGTATGATTTTTTTGTTCCCGCCACAACACAGGATTACAGAATGACAATGATTTTGATTTACCATAAGTCCACTGTCTTAACACTTCAACACATAGCCGGCATACTGTATGCGGAACCCACTGTTTCTCTAACATAACCTCATTCCGAAGTAAGCATAATAAGCATTTTTTACAAAGTCTGTTATTTTTAATCTTTGCTTAACTATTGTATATTGTCCGCAAATATAGCAAAATACATTTGGATTGTTTTTGCAACTCCGAGGAGCCATAGTTACATATTCAGATTTAATAAAACAATCTTTTATTACACTTTTTTTTGCAGTGCACTATGATTAGTCATATACTACGTAAAACTTTTTTTTGATACTTTTTCTCACAGGGAAAGGCAGGTTAGTAACAATAGACTATAGGATGGTCGGTCATAGAGTATAGAAATATAGATCATGGAATCAATTTTGAAAAAAAAAAAAAAAAAAACAACACATCAATTTAACAAACTATTATATATTTATCTATACGCAAAAAGAATGTGACCTGATACGTTAAAACAAAGTTTATATTTGCAACATACAGACCAACATCTACATGTTTGTGATAAATTTATTTAAAAAACTTTTTCATCGCAAACCTGTGTTATCATTAAGAGATTTAAAGGTTTTGGTAAAGTTACTTGTTCCTTCACGTAATTGTTCGACACCTAACGGTAATTCCAAAGCTTCTGGTCGCCATGACACCCTGACCACTATCAGACTCTTTTAACCATCGCTCCTGGTAGGAAGCAGCCATCGCACCTCGAAGACTTCATCACTTGGTATTAACTGATCCTTTAACATCTGTTGACTTAATTAATACTTTAAACTTTTTTTCTGTTTCCCAGATGCCTACTCCAGGTGGCTGACTGATTGACATAATAATTTAAGTTCTTTTAGGACTTTTCAAACAAAATGACGCAACTTGTATTCTAGACCAGGTCACCTGGTGCCCTGTTCTATAACTAAGCCAGAGGAATTACCATTGGCATTTTTACAGTTAACAATGTAAGGAGTTAAGTTAATTGTTCAATTGAGTGTGTATCTGTGCAAATAAAACCCTCTTACCAGAAACACAAGTACTTTGTTTACAGACCACGTACACCCCTGTACAGAGACATACGCGATGGGATGCCTAAAGAACCCAACGGCGTTCATCGTTCTATTCAAGGCCATTCACCCCATGCACAGAGGTTATTCACCTACCCCAAGAGTAATTTAGTGCAATATGCATTTATTTCCAGTAGACTTGTATGAAATCTCGGTTGTGTTAATTATGTATTTATTGACGTGATAACGTCTTATAAATCGATGAATGCCGGCTGCACGCACGAAAAAGCATGACTCATTGTCACGTTCCGCCTGAGCCGAGCTTGCAAGAACAGGCCAACCACCGTCCGAAAAAATCTATAATAGTAAACAGGTTAAGGCTGGCTTTTTAAAAGCAGCCATTTAAAAAAGTTGATTTATTTGTCCAATATCATCATTTCAAATTAAAAATTTATTCACATTCATGTGATTTCAGTTTATTTCTATAACTAATTGTTCGTGATTATATTTAAACAAATTATTTAAATTAAATTTGTAAATTCTGTAAATAATATTTGAAAATTAAAAAGTATGCAATTTTTCATCAATGTTTTCTTATGACATTATCACGTAAAATTATCGTCCGTAAACCGACTCGACAGACACCCCCCCCCCCCCCCCCCCCTTTAAAAGGTAATTCTTGTATGAAGAAGGTATCGCCAACACAATTACATCAATCCAGTATCATTACTGCACTCTTTGCAAGAAAGCTTGAAAGCTTGATCCTGCAGCAGGAAGTCAGTTGTCTTCCAGTGCTCAGAGTGGCCAGACATGTTTACATACCGTGGGCACATTCAACGTTTGCCTAAACCCATCCAAATATGTTTGTCTGCTATCAGTTTGATTAAATCCTCTGTTTTGTTTGGTCCTGCAGCTGAACTCACCCGGGCTGCAAGATGGCTTAACCTAACAAACATGTCCAACAGAGATTTTCGCCATTTTTCACCTGTGTGTGAAGGCTGAAACGCAAATTGATTTTGTAGTAGGCTTTTTTGCTGCTCATTTCACATACACTCATCTGAGTTTGTGGGCTTGGTCATGTTCTAGTTTTGCCATATCTTAATTTCGAGCTACTGATCCGATCCGTGTTACACCCAATTCCCTGTTATCGGCTCTTCACCTTACCCCATTGTAATTATTTCATGAGCACTTAACAGAACCGTACATTAATCAAAAGAACATTAAATGATTTGGGTAAGAGTAAATGGAATTTTTGCACAAAGGTTTCCTCTTAACTTGCAAACTAGTTAAGATTTAACCATTCTTAGAACCTGTTGTTTAGATACAAAACATGCCCTATAATGAATAACAAAATTAAAAAGCATCTACAATGCATGGCTGAATAAAACTACAATTGTCAGAAAATACATATGACTGTAAGTCTGGATTTGCAGTACAGACACACTTATATTATGTGTGCACAGATGTGATATCCGTACAGTCATATCTGCGTCCAAGGCAAGCTGACCCACAGTTGTAACTAGCCCTTGAGACTTTGCAAATTGGACCTGGGTTCAGGTTGAAGCCTGAGCTGATCCCACACATTTTCTACTTGCGACAGATCAGCATATATTTCTAAAGAGAATACATAAACGCGACGCAGTCAGTTCATGGACACATCTCAGTACACGGACAGGTGTTGTCATGTTCGAACACTATGCTGAGCACTGTACCAGGATGCTGCCTCGTGAGGGCAATACACAAAGATGCAGGATATTTAGCTATGCCGCCAGGGATTCCTGAATCGCCACAAGAGGTTTTAAGCCATACCCTAAGGCTATGGCTCCCCGCACTATGTTGTACGCAGTAATGCCAACGTGTTGCTCCACTATGATGACTCTTCCTTTCTCGTAGGCACTGCCATACATGCACACAACGACCAACATTTCAAATGCAAATGCAAATGCAGGATCCAGTGCTGAAAATAGTGCGACACCGCTCATCTTCAGTCCGCGCCTCTTGGTTGCTCGACTACTTCTGATAGGGTTCTGATGTAACCAACCTCCAGGTGCACAGGATGATGTATAAAGTTCAGTAACAATGCCCTTGAAGTACAGCTATTGTGGGATTACACATTGCTTGGAAAAACAATATGGTGATCCTAACATGATTCACCAGTACCTTTTCATGACGTGTGAAGGTGCCCTCACGTAGCCACTGGTTACAAATGATTGGGTCACTTTGACGTCTGAACGTTCCGTAAGTCGCATGGAAAACTACACACTGCAGCCCTATCAAAAAGCTGGAAATGCTGGTACAGTATACTCTGATCTCTGATCTCTAACCTTCCCTCTTTGCGATGACCACCTGTTGCTCCGAAATAATAATATCACTAAGATTCTGGTTACACCATTCTAGATGCTGCATATCAATGCAGCTTTAATCATTAACACATTCACTGATGGTATGCACACGTACCAACTTGTCTCTTATTTAGACAATTTATTCTTAACATTTTTGGCAGTCATAGTATATTGGACATAAACTTCGATTTTTTTTTTTTAAATCATAGCTGTAAAAACCATAAGCTAAAACTGACAACTCAGACAACTCCTATCATCTTTAGAATTCATATAACAAATTAAAAAATAAAGAGTTATACTTATCAAGCTCTATATAAACAATAATCAACATATGTATGAATAGAAAATATAATGATATCCATTTCACATGGAGACACCTTAAAAATTTCTACACTTTTAACACTTTTTAGTATTAAGTAAAAGCAAATCAATCCCTGAAAAATTTAACAAAAGGTTTTGACTAAACAGTGGGCATCTAAGACCACTACTTTTATAGTGCACTTTATCATAAAAATAAAAAATTCAATACCAACCTATGATGCACATTATTGCTCTTTGGAGTTAAATGCTTAAATTAATCCCAAACTGGTACTCATGCAGCGTAATTCATGCAGCAAGCACAGGCAAGCAAACAACAGAAAGCTTTCAAACTAAACTGCATGTAATGTAAAACAGGAATAATCCCAGAACTGTCACTGGAACACCAACAGATGATTTTAACTTATGTTGTCATGTGGAGACATCAGCTAACCTTACAGTACGTTTCACAAAAATTTACAAATAGCACGCAACAAAGTAACCATGCACGAAAAAAATTTCACAGACAAAACAATTTCTACATTGACGTGGTGTAGTCCTTTTTCAGATGCACTTTCACTTAGTATGTCTGGTGAAGAAACAGATACAAATCAATACTACATCAATGAATGTAAATAAAGGTACTAACTAAATTTTGTATTAATTGTGTATAAGCTATAACCATATAAGCTTGATGCCTCAGCGACAGCTGCAACCGAGGACTACTTGTGCACAGTTAAGTCTGTTCAGGATAAGTCATTACAAAAATTTAGTGCCAAAATAGACTGCAATGTGACACTCAAAGTGAAAGTTATAAGCAGGTAATTACAAACATAAAAAAAAACTTTTTCAGTAGGTACCAGATTTCCACTTTCCTGCATTTTACTTGAATCTCTGCAGGCCACATAAAAAAAAAACCAATGAAAAGGGAAACCAAAAATTAAATAAACTCTGCACAGCATTGAAATAAGTAATGATTTCAGAGGGAAAAAAAAAAAAAAAAAAGCTACAACATGTATGCATAATACTTGGAGACAAAGAAGACACAATGAAAATATAATATAAAGTTCAATGACAAAAACAAATCTTTCATCTAAATATTTCACTCTAACTCTATCTTGAGAAAAGTTTTCAGGCCAACTTTATCAAGGCCCAAGCTTTATATGCATAATTAAATGTATAAAAGCCAAAATTTTGAAACCAAATTTAAGTGCTATCGCATGCTTTCCTGCATATTCTGAAATGCACTTTGTAATACATATACCTAGTTAAAACACTTATACAGTATAGACATGCAAATAAATAATGATAACTCTTTATTGTGCATTGTATGAATTTTATCTTTTACTGTAAAAATGAGTTAAGACTTTTTGGTGTTTTCTGAATGGATGAAAACTAATCAAAAATTCACAAACTCATTTTATTGAAATACCTGAATACTGATACATTTTAAAGAACATGGTGCAATAAGTTCTTTACAATTCTTACCTTTTTAATTGAAGGACGTTTCTCTTTGTCCTCTTTTTCAGCATCTTTTAACTTGTTGAATTCTGCATCTGGGTCCATAGGGATCAACTTCTGGAATTACAACACAATATTCAATATTCATAAAGAGCCAGAAAATATGTAGGCTTTCTTTGTTGCTCCCCTCTAACAGTCCTGTTTCTTTAACCTAAGAATACACCAAAAAGTTTTTTGTCAAACAGTATGGACAGGCTACATTGGGTCAAAAGTTAAACCTACAAGAGATGACATCATCCCGATGTACACAGAAAGATGAGCTTGTGAAATCATGGTAAATGTTTCCCAGTATACTAATTGTGTATGGACTAAAACGGTACAAGAGTTTGGTGTGACAACTTGTGCAGGTAGGGAGATGTAAACAAATGAGTGTGTTGTCAAACAAACCACAGGTGTAAGGATATTGAATTTAGTGGTTTGTATAGTAACCAAAGGCACAGAACAAGGTTTAAAAACTAGGACAATGCACCACCAAAAAGATTTTTTTTTGTAAATTTTATGTGTAATGTAGAATTGACATTATTTTTTGAAACATAGAAATTTATGTATTTTAAATAACTTGAAAACCAATTTAAACAATTTACTAAATAAGCCTAGGATATATTGTTTTTTGAATTAAAATGTTAAGGTTTACATTATCAAATGCTTTTACTGGGTCAAAATAAAATGCATGCATCTTTCTGTCCTCAAGATAAAACTTCTGAATAGATAGGATTAAGAAATGATACTAATTGTGTGTTTTTTCCACTTCTGAAACGATGTGGATTGTTAGAATATTTTTTACATTAAAATCAAGATGTTTAAAAATAATTCTATCGAAGACTTTAGCAAATGAATTTAAGAGAGGTATATAAGCCTATAGTTTATAATATTTTATTTTCTATCTTTCTTATGTGTAGGAATAATCTTGGCGTATTTCCACTGGTTGGGGTGAACATTACTATTGAAACTGTAGTACAATATGAATTTTAAAATTGGAACTAGAAGCAACGAACAACCCTTTACAATAAAATTTGGAATACTATCAGAACCTGTTGACAAAAGTAGACTTTACATTTTTTATACAGCAGAGTACAAGACTCTAATTAACACTGAATAGAGGAATTGAGTAATTATTATAAGAATACGGCAAAGCATTTTGGTTATTAGAAGGGCGACCATAAACACTAGCAAAGTTATTAGCTAAAATGGAAGGGTCATTCATTGGTGACTATATCATTGACCTTGAGGGATAGTTGATTTTGATAACATTCTCTCATAATTTTTCATAATATCAAGTTTGCTATTCAAGTTAAGTGCAGGCTGCAGCAGATCATCTTTGACTAAAGGATAGTCAGCTTTGGAGACTTCACTCTCTTGAAGATTAGAGAAACATAGATCAAGAGGTGATTGGATGCCAGTAAGGTTAATTTGGGATAATCCAAACCAACTATGAAGTTAATCAAAGGCCGAGCTTTGGTTCGGATACTTGTATGAGTTATGCCTGAAGTATGTAGATGGGACCAGTCAACACCGGGCACATTAAAATCACCCATAATTAAAATATTTTCTTGGCAGTTCACCAATTTTTCTTACAGATTTCCTATGTAAGCTATGTGGCCACCAGGCCACATTAAAATTTTTATTTTGGCTATTCTGATTTTTCTCAATTATTTCAATTTTAAATTACCGTTTTAATCTATATAAGTCAGTCGCAGTATTTTTAATTATTTAATTTTTGTGAATAGTTCTTTTATTTATTATTCATTTGTTTTCAGTTTGATTCAGTTTCTTTAATACTGTATATAAATGTTGGTTCTATGGCTGGCTACTGGGCGCAGTATCGTCTGACGTCACTAGTACCATAGCGCGAGTGTGGGAGTCAGCTGTTAGCCTCTAGGAGTGACGGACTGCGAGTTGCCGCCGACAGAGGTGTATAATGCTTCGACACAGCGCCAGGCAGTCCGTGCCTGGATTGGCATGGATGGGGCTGCACCTTGAGCTGGTACGAAAGGAAGTGTCTCGCAAGAGAATACTTCGATAAGGTAAAGCGGCGACACGTAGTATTGTTTGGATTTGGCACAAAACTAATTTTCATAATAAGTAAAAGTTTGGTGTAAAAGTTTGAACGAACTACCATCTTGGAAGCACTATTAGTTTACGTGCATGTGTTAATTAGAGATACTCATTTTGTATGCAAAACATAACTGTGTCTATGCTATTTACAATTACGTTGAGCAAAGTTGAGCAGTCCCGCAATTTCGTACGAAGTTTAAATTTATGTCAAGAATCTTTAAAATTTAAACTTTGTCTTTGGAAATAAGTTTGTCAACGGAACTTAATATTTTTGTCTCGGCCCCCTGCATATACTGTGGCAGCACACGGCACTTTTGACTGGACAGTGTTATTTTGGTGAAGGTCAGGGACACGGCTGTTCGTCATATACCAGGAAGGCGAGAAATCATGTATTTGCGTGTGGCGACGATTAAATCCTGCCCAGTATGACACATAAAAACTATATATATATATATATATATATATATATATATATATGTATATATATGTATGTATGTATGTGTGTGTGTGTGTGGATTTTATATAATTAGGTGTTATTATTGTATTTTTATATTAATCAGCACTGACTTATAATGTTTCAGTGTGGTTGTTTATACGGGCATTTAAAAGGATAAATTTTATTTAGATTTTGCATACCAGGTATTATCTTTGTAATTTATGGTTATGCTCATACTAAAATCCAGTAACTGCCACATATCTATAACTGTATTACCATATGAAGTATCGTGATGAAGTATGATTCAGTAAAACTCTGCATTGCATTTTTATTACTATTAGCCAAAGACTAGCTTATAATTTGTTTGATAACATTTCCATTTTTGGCTCGACACCTTGGGTAAATAGAGGGGTTGATTTTTTTGAGCTCTTAACATGTTTTTGGTATTCCATATTTTTAATTGTATTTACCCAGAGTGTGTCGGGGACGCAACCCCCCCCCTTCCATGTTGGATGGAAGGCGGGTTTCTGCTAAATAAGTTGCTGTGGAAATATTGGGGGGGGGGGGGGGGGGGGAGAGAGAAAGAGAGAGAATATATAAGTTAAACAACCGTTAGAGATTCAGTCTGGGTTATTTTAACTTTAACCCAGACAGCTTCAATTCCTGATTAATCATATATGCTATCAGGTAAGATAGTTTTAAATTTATGTTTTTTATTGCAATTATTACACCATCTCCTTTTCCCCTCATTTTTAGTATAGGCTGTCAGTCATATCTAAAAATAGTAGTTGTCATTTAAGAAGTGTGAATTTATACTTAAGTTGTTAAACCATGTTTATGTGAGGCAAGTTATATCATGATCAGATACTTCTAAGTTGTTATTAAATTTGAATGCTTTGGTTTTAAGTCCTGTAACATTTTGATACAGTAGTCTATATAAAATTCACACGAAACTGAAGACACCTAACATTCCAGGCTAAGAGTTATTGTCCTCCTCCAGGCTATGATTTAAATTAGATTTACTAGTTTGATTATGTACTTCAAAGGTGGAGTCTGTGTTGTTTAAAATTTGAACAGGGTAACGTTTCCCATGGAAAGGATTGATCAGACAACCATTTGGTCAGAAAGCTATATCGTTTATCCTAGCAAAGTCATCTTCCAGGACTGAAACATGGAAAGATGCATAGATGTTACATTCGGATCTGAGTTTCACAACCTTCACTTGGGATGGATTAAAGTTCGTTGATGATGTAATCCACAATTTCTTGTTCACGAACTGATGGATCAAAGCGAGTTACAAAAAGGGCTTTCGTTCTTTTGAATGCAGGTTTTAGTGTAGCTGTATTGCTGATGCCAACTTTCATGGGAGATTTCTTTTTTTAAATATTTTTTTTTCATTCTTTAAATTTGCCGTGGATGGAACTTCCATATTCCCCTTTGGTTTTGGGTTTAGGTGAACAACTTGCAACAGTGAAGCCCTGACTGTCTGCAGTCGTGGAGTTGTTGATGTAACGAGGAATCTGCTGGGTCGTAAACAAGGTCAGCCGGCTGGTTACCTGATGACGGTTCTGACGCAACAACATTCCTGGCCGTAAGTGTACTTTTCTTTTGTCCTGCAGTTCTTGCCGCTTGAAAGTATGACTTATGGTTATTGTTATTTAAATTCACATTTTCAAGTGCTTTCCATGTTTGAGAAAATGTTTTAGAAATGATGTCACCAGTTATGACCACATGTTAACATTAGACTGTTAACTGGTTACTTTCTATTAATTTCTTATAAAGTGATTTAAATCAATCTAAATGACACTAAATGCATATTGTGCTGAAAATATGATAGTTTTTTTTTTAATTTTTTGTTGTTATGGTGCAAAGTGGAACTGAGGACAAAAAAATAATTTTGATAAATTTGAAAAATTCACCAAAGATGACATTGATCTCTATACTAAACTACAGTTGCTATTCAATGCCTGTAATCCTACATAAAATTTTATTTCACATAAGAGACATTAATGGGACATGTACATTGCCTATCGAAAAATAAACACAATAAATGCTTTAGAAAATTGTTCACAAGGAAGACCTCCAGAATAAACAAAATTAATGACCTGCTGAACATAATTCTCAATACATTAGATCCATAACAAACAACTGTAAAGCAAGAAATTGTTAGATTTTAATACATCAACTGGAAAAATAGATGACTCCAAAGCCTTATATTCGATGACAGCAATGCCTTCAGCAGTGATTCCAAATAATTATTTATATTTTTGTTCTCTTGAATGATTACAATTTTTTGTTATTTTTTGCCTTAGCCTTACTTGGGGGAAAAATGACACTTCTATAGCTGTGTCACAATACTGATAAATATAAATAAGTTTCTTCTTATTCAATTGCATACTTGCCGTCGAATTTCACTTTAACTGATTAATTAAAAACATTTATAATGTTGTAATACTACATAAAATTAATTTTGCATTATGAGTGTTGTTTAATATGTTTTAATGAAGTTTTTTTTGAATTTATCTTGAAATTGGGCTTCCCGTTTCATAGATTGTCAAAATTACACCTGTGCCCTGTAGGAAGAAAAAGGGGTGAGAAGTTTGTGAGTTTGGTTTCATAAGCCTAAGCATGTCTATGATTTACTAATATAGAAAATAAGAAATTTTATACATGTAATATACATTCAAAATAAAGATTGGTTTTAATAAATTTATGATTATGACCAAATATAATGACACTGGATATCAGTTAGTTTCGGAAAGTTTCTAGGGATGCAACACACACACATCCACTGATTTGTCCCTACATCCTTTAGCTTCGGAATGGTGGTTAAAATTCATTTGACAAAAAAATTCTTTGGAAATTTGGCACATTTTTTGAAAGTTGAAATGGTTTAGTCACGTTATAATTCAAAGAGGGACAAAGAAAAAGTACTAACATAAAAATACTAATTCCAGGTGGACTTTGACTTATAAATGTACTGACTAAAGTTCCCGGTGTTGCCCAGGCTAAACACATTATAAGGAAAATCACTACAGAGTTTCCAGTCTGTGGGACAGACATTTGAAAAACAGGAAATGATTTTTAAAGTCCCGTTGATTGCACAATCTTGGTGCATCAAGGCTACACATCAGCAAAACCGAGACACCAATCATTTTGTGGGAAGGCAGGTAACCCGTAAGCAAGACATGACAAATGCACCAAACGATTGTGCGTTACAATTTCAAGGCAACGTCATCTATTGACGAAGTTCTAAACTATAAACTGTTATTAGCACCTTTAGTTCGCTAGCAGCCACGAGCTTCGCTAAGCGGATGGGTTTCCCAAGGAGAAAGATAGGTAGTTTCCAGACCTTAATATATGACAGTGTGGCAGACATAGAGAAATGACAAAAAAACTCACTGTTTGTGTGTCTATGAAATATGTTATTCCAAATGTGGATGCATTTGCTAAGGAATACATGGACACTATGGACACAAATTATGTATTTGGAAACAGCCATAGACCTGATATTTTAATGTCTATGTTACTTAAGAACTTTTGAACGCATTACATATTTTTTTTTCAATCTTACAATATTTGCACGAGTGAAGCCATGGGTAAATGCTAGTTTTAAATAAATCGCCAAGGATTAATAATTTTAGTGCAAAAAATAATTCTTTCTTTTCACAAAAGAGTAAACTTAGTTGACTGATTAGCTATAAATAAACTAAAACAACAAATTAAATTTAACCAAACTGAAGAGTTATGAAATACACTTAAAATCATCCTGTTATTTATATAAATTTTTGTTTCCAGTATCATGCCAATCAACCAATTATGATTAAATAATTTTACGTTGCACCGTTGTATAATTATTTTTGTTCCTCAGAAAAATCATTTAAAAAAATTAGTTTACTTAGAACTGTAATAAATAAATACAGAAGACTTATTAATATGATAAATTCACTTACCCCTCCTTTAGAAGACTTAATGTAATCTTCAATTGCTTCAATAGCATCCTTGAAAGAGCCAGATTTATTGGTTTTGATTAGCTGATCCTTGAATTCAAAATATGGTTTGACATTTGTCTCTTCTATCCAGGCACTGAAATCATAAAATCATATTAATTATATACATAAATAAAATTTTCAACATGAAAAGAAGTCATTTGTAACATTCAAATTTGTTTAAGTTTTTATACCTTGATGAATGGCAGCAGAAAATAAAGTGTGCTTTATTTTTAAAATTTGAGCGAGGGAGAAAATTGAATAAGGGAGGGAGAAGGTCAGATGGAGAGAAGAAAGACGAGAAATGGAAATTCAGCACAAAAAAGGTATAATGAGCTCTGTATTATTAGGGAAAAAACACTTGCATAAAAACAAATGGCACTGAGTATATTATATATATATTATATAACTCTAGATAGTTGTGTTCAAAAGGTAGAGTAGCTCAAAAATGACTATTCAGATAAGTTTTTGAACTATGGTATGTACTAATTTTAAAAAGAAATTGTCAGCACAATCCCAAAAATAGTTAAAGTAACCTCGCCAGACTTAGTTTTCATTTGTTCCTTGCTTGCTATAACAAAATATTTCAAAACTACAAATCCTAATAAAGTTTTACAACCCCTTACCCAACATTCTGAAAAACAAAATGGTCAAAAAAACTGGTTTTTATTATTACCTGTTAGTAACAAAACATTTTTTATAATAGCTCTAGTTCTATGAACGCCCAGAAACCTATCTTTACATGACTTTGCACAGCTAGTGAAATGTAGAAATGATTCTTCATTGAAGGAAATTTTGAATAGAAAAGGGACCTAAATCTGATAAGGATTTCTAACCGAACAGAACCTGGAACAGAAAGGGAAGTCAAATTGAAAAGGAGTTGGCATCAAATTATAACTACCTCTAATTAATTAATATTAATATAAAGTTAAAGACAATATATCTAATCAAAGATAATATGAGATTAAATATGACATAGAATAAAATACAACCTAAAGTAATAAAAAAAACCAAACAAAATAAATTATCACACTCTGAATTTCAGCTTTATCTACTTGACCACCAAGAGTTTCATTCACCCACAATAAATAAATAGTTGGAATACCTGCATAAAATAATAGCCTACATTTAGACAGCTTTATATATATAGAGTAACAATTTTTATATTGCTGCCAAATTGTTTCTTCCTAGCCTACCCAATATAATTATAACCCTCCCCTGGATGTTAAAATTAATACTATATATGGCACAGATGATGTCAAACTGTGAAATTGATGGAATAATAAATGTGTTGGGACTATGGGGCTAGTTTTTACTTTAACTTGCACAAAACATAATTTTTTTTTTCAAATAACACAATTTTTAGTAATAATTAACATCAATCTATGTTTAAATACTCACTAGTTATTTGTCCCAAAAAAGAAGATGCAGTACAAGGCATGTTTTTTTGAAACTGGTTTTTTGATATCCTTGTTTGGGTTGGTCACCTGAAATAAATAAATAACACTACAGTTAACAGTGTTAACACATTTGCATAGCAGTAGATAATATGTTTCCTGAATCAACAACATAATGGTATGGGCATACACACTTGTTTACATTAAATGAACTACAAAGACTTAAAATTTGCCCTGCTCGCAATGTGATGGAGCACAACATATATTTATTTTTCCTCTAGCTAACAGAAATCAATAAATCACAAGGGGAGAAAGCACAGTTTCTGAAAAGAACTCTAACCATAATCACTGCACATGTTTCATGACCATGATGGTCGCTGTTAAGCCAGCTATTGCACTGTAGAAAGACTAACGACTAAAATATTTACATCACACTGGAATATCACTGTTTCTACTAATGAGCAGCTTATCATCATTTTTGACTGATGGCATAACATCTACATTAACACATCCAGTAGATCCAGTTTTCTTTAATATCACAACTTACTGCTCTTAGTTAAATTTCCTTTTCTTACATTTTTCCTGTATGCCACATATTACAATATGAACAAATGTCCTATACAGAGTGTTCGGAAATAGCTGCGCATAAATTTAATGAGTTGTAGGGAATGCCAAAACAAGCAATTTTTGTTAAGGAACAATTATCAGATATACAAACATTCAAAATTATAGGTGCAAAGAGTAACACACCAATTTGAATTTTGTACATATATTTTTCGGCACTCCACTCGTGCAATCGTGATACCATGACAAACATTCAGCGAGAAGCAGGCTACTATTGGGGCGCAGAAATTTAAAGTTAGCCACACACACCACCAGAAAAAAGAGCCAGTGGCGTGCCATTTTCACATCTGCGTACTACTGTTTGTGCCCATCACATTGCAGGGTTGCCTTTATGGACATTTGTTCCTCAACAAAAATTTCTTGTTTTGGCAAGGCCTGCCACCCATTAAATCTATACCCTACAATTTCCAAACATCCTGTTTGTACACCTAACGACCTTTTACAGAGTACATGCATAAGACACAAGTGCCCACTTACACAAAACTAATGTAGTGTCAATTAGGTATGGCCTGGATCCCTGAAAGGTAATGTAAATTGTATTCTATGCATTTTTATCCTTCTCCATAATGAACCTTTTTAGACAGGGTATAAGGATATTACAAGAGACTGCCATGATGATGGTGACTGCAATGTCGACCGAAACGTCTGTGACTTAGTCGCCAAGGACACGGCTACAACCCAGAAGCCAAGCTACATCTACTCCAGTAGTTTTATTTACTATATTTACCTTAACATTTTGGTATGTTCTGCACTGAAAATCAAAACTTTAGCTACGCACATGATTTGTAAAAGGAATTATTATTTTAGAATGTTATTTCTAATAAGACAAATTATTTAAATTTCCTTAAATTTTTAACTACCTACTGTCTATTTTTCTGACGTACTCAATGTTAAAACATCATAAGTATATCTGCATTAGTAGTACTTTATTCTAGAGCCTGATTTTCCTTGCCTTACACATTTTAATACAAAGTTTTTGTTCAAACATTACTTTTTTAAGACACATCCTCAACTATTTAAGTTTTACTCTCACACGCACAGCTTACGTAGAATATAAACTTATTCATGTAGCTATTAAACGAAAGAATCACATTGATTTAGCTGTAAAACCAATCATATAAATTTCATTTTATACTACAGTACGTAAAAATAATTCTCCAAGTATTTCATCTACTTAATATTGTCTGACATCGCTCAAAAGTTCTGATGAAAAATATAGAGTTTAATAAAAATAATAAAAAAAACTCAAAAAGGGATACATAACTTTCCACTACTACAGCCTACAACTATTTTTATTGTGCACATCTGCTATTGACCCCATACTTATCCCATAAGGAAACAAATTGCAGTGTGTAGTAAGTGTCCTATCAGATTTAGCCTATTTAATATATGAATTTAAGAAAATTGCTTAGAACCTAAATTTACGTTATGGGAATTTTATCATGAAAATAACTGGGCCAATTAAGTTGATGTTGAACAGGGGCTACTTACGCCCCTCCTGTGACCCTGATGACATGATCCTCCTCTCAGCCCGCAAACTCCGTATTTCAAGCCTCCCACCAGCAATGTGCGTGTGACATGTGCATTTTGAATAGCATGCCACTAATAACGGCCAGAGGGCCAGTCTCAGTGCCTCGTTCTCCTTGAAACTTATAAATATTGTAAAAAAAAAAAAATTCTTTTGCCCCATGTGTTGTGTGATTCCTTTCAAACATCCTATCCTGTAATTTTTCATATTAATTATAGTAACAAGCAAAATAAACAAAAACCTGCCTGTATACTTTCAAGATTCATTTAACAATTTTTAAGCTTTAACATCACTAATAATTTTATATGGGTAACTGTTTCTACTTTAATATACATGGCGGTGGACAGCTCTCAACCCAGTCAATGTGAGATTACTTGCTGAGAGTCAGCTCGTAAGCGGGTAAAAATATATAGCAACTTAAAACCAAAATAAATTCCTGAGAAAGCCTTTCACTAAAAATTTGTAAAGCTTAGCTCAGCTTATCTAGCAAATGAACTTAATCTATACACAAAGGATTCTCCCTGCCATCAAAAAATATTTCAGTAATTTAAGCTTACCAGAAGCATTTTCCAAGAGTAAACATTCTGCTCAAGGTACTGCAGTGACAACACTAGTAACTTATTAAAAACTTTTTGAAGAACTTCTAACATTATTTAGTAAATGTTTTCATATTTGCCATATTAACCTTATTGCAGGTTTAACAACTGCTGTCTGACACTTTTTAATTGAAATGAATAGTTTGCACCACATTCACTTGTTCTGTTTAGTTAGCCTCGCTTAATGACAGTTTGAGTAGAATATTCTGTTTCAACTAAACCAAACTAAATTTATGAATTGGATAATGAAGATAGTAGATTTAATTAAGAAAGACTAAGTTGTTAAGGCTTCAAACACCAATCTCTTTTGCTAGAATTAATGGATGAATTGCTGATGTTATTCACGACATACAACTCTAGATCACACCAAGTCCGTTAAGGCCCGGACACAATCAACATTAACATTAAACTCGTCCAACACAATATTACACGTCAGTTAAAATTCACGTAAATTCAATCTTACTAGCTAAAACAGTACATTGAGATAAGATTTAAAAGACGCTCAGTATAAGTAAAAATAGAAAATACTATACATTTAACTTTTACTAAATTCTAAATTACTAAAACCGTGAAACTTTTTGACCAAACAGAACCTCTGAATGTATTATCATAATTTAAGAACTTTATTTAATAAAAAGTAAGAAAATCTGTAGGTTAACTAGAGTTTGATAAATATTTTTATTTCAGTTTAATATGTATGCATGATGGAGTTACACTATAAAAAAAAATTGTTTTGCATCTAATTTCAGGATTCCTTCTCTACCATTGATTTTATTCTGTAAATACTATTTTTCTTTGATTACACACTACCAACAGCATTAATTTCTTAGAAAAAAGCAACACTAATAAAAACATGGGAATAGGGTGAAGTTTGGGTCCGTTGTAGCCAGGCCACTGTGCCTGTTTTGTAAGCGCTTATCGCTAAAACTCTCCTGTGTAAATGCTTAAATTGATTGTGTCTTAACCTTAAGCAAAAAGACTATATTATCAAACACTAGTTTAATAAAAATTTAACGTAATTAAATTCAATGACAGGGCGTAAAATTAAAGATTTCATTTCCATTTTTAGCGAAAATTTTGAAACCTCTAAATTAAAAATCAGTATTATATTTCTATGCATAATGTTTGTAATCACAGAATTGTAAACACCACCCATAACCTAAATCCTGTTTACATTTACAAATACAAAACGCATCCTACGTTTACCAAGATTAAGATATGTATTCTATTATATTAAAAAAAGTTAAATTATTAAAATAATTCTAAAGAGTATAGCTACAACAAAATATTTGAAACTCAAACATACCTGGCCTGGCCACGGCGAGAAGCCCTTCATTTTGGCCCTGAAGAAAAAAGATCACATTAGAAACATAAATAATCATCTGACACATTACAAGAGACAAGAGAATAATTACACTTACCATACAAGATCTCCGACTTTAAAAAACTCCACTCCGTCGCTTCCTTGCCCTGTCGAAGTGCCGTCCATTCTAACACACAACCTCTCAAGATTAGAGCTCGCGCCGTTCTGAGGAATTCTGGGCCTTAGCAGCCGTTACTACGCTTATGTTTTGAGTATTTTTAGAATAACACAATCTTCCTATTTGTTATTATTGAGAACAAAAATAATTTCAAAAATTAATATTAAAGACTGAAATATAAATGATAATATAAGCATATCCATTAAAAGCTCAAATTAAATAGTTCACAAAAATATACATGTATATAATATTAAGATTCTCGTTTGTTTTACTCGCCATCTCTTATCAGTCCCAGTAGTTGTAAGAGGAGCAAATGAAACTCAGTTCAAAAGAATTGGAAATACTCATGCAGGCGAAGAGAATGAAATAATGTTTATTTATTTATTTATTTATTGAAGTTATACTTCTAATGCGACTTCCAACAAAATTGCGTTAAATTTTTAAAGCTATCATGGAGGGGGTATGAAAGCACTGTCTGTTTGTACGCGGTGTTCTACAAAACTACGAATTTTATTGGGGTTTTCAAGTTAACTTGAGCGTAGCAGAGAAAGAAATATAAGCTTTATTTCATTAAAATCGGCTCAAGGAAAGAAAAGAAATCTTAATTTTATGACATACAATATAATCATTATAGGAAGCTTTGCTATTGTAAGAAACTAAGTAGAGAGTAAGAAAAAAATAAAGATCCTGACAGTTTGTCATGTCGCCATATTTGTTTCAATTTTCAATACCCTTTTTCTATATAACAATTTAAATTGCAGAAAAAAATCATGTTTCATAGACACATAAATAGTGAGTGTGTGTCATTTCTCTATGTCCACGAGGTCTCACAGCGTCAATTTTCTCCTTGGGGCGAACCCGTCCAATAATGTATTTCACATGGAGATGCCATTTCCATAAATTGAGACTCTGCAGAGCAGCCGTGTAGCGAAGTAAAGTTTAACTGGCTGTAATAAATTCCTGCATAATAAATGATTCAGAGTCACATTCGGGTATTTAAAGAATGAGATTTTGAGAGTTTCCAGAAGTACGAACAATGAAAATAAACAATGTAGCCCCAGTGTAAATGTACAGGTCTTGGAAAAAGGTATTTTCTTTATTTGAGATAATAACTAAATCCTTACTATCCTCGATTAATATCTCTTATTCAATTAATAAATTGACGACAGTCGTCGTACCCTCTCAGGTGCAGAGGCCGTACCTGGCCACCGACGGGGACCTGAGGCAGTGTGTTTTTCCCCAGTGAAGTGCGACGGCCAGGGACGCACCCGCGTGCGCCCTAGCGGGCTAATGAGCCCATTGTGCAAGTGATGATTTTGTGTTTTTGTATATTTTTTGTGTATATTTTTCAAATGGTCACGGGCCTCAACACGTATGTAAATATTGTGTATAATTTATTAATTCTGTAAACTTGGTGTGAATATTGTGTCGTTTAGCTGTGAATATTCTGTGTTTCCGCATGTATGTTAATATGTAATCGCAGTCTGGCGCGCCGCGATTTCCCCTCCCCTCCCCGCAATCCGCGGGCGCCGGCCCGCGGGCGAGTGGGGGGAGTCAGTCGTGTTCAGGGCTCGAACGAGGACGGTCGAGTACGCCGCTCCGCGCTGCTCGCGAGGCGCGTACCCGGTGCTCGTGGCCACTTCTCGTCTTCAGTTCACGAGTACGGCAGTCAAGCTGCCTCCGCGAGACATTCGCCGCGTTACGGGGTTTACGAGTCGTCTAGTGACGTTACCAGCCGAGTACGGCAGTCAAGCTGCCTCCGCGAGTCATTCGCCGCGTTACTGAGTTTACGAGTCTCCGAGAGACGTTAATCGCAGAGAATTCCGGACCTTACGTTACGTAACAGGGCGCACGCGCACAGCGCTTCTTCGTGGTGTAACTTAACGGGACTAGTATTACGTGTAAGCAGCATCTGTGCCGGGACGTCATAGCGGACCTTACGGTGTTACATGAGTCTGGGTCGCCGTGGGAGGGGAGCTGGTTCCGCGGTGATTTCGCCAGGCTGCGGCAGGGTCATAAACAGTTAATAAAAGGGGCTCGTGAAAACCGTCAACACCGAATCGTTATTGGAACAATTTACCAATATTCCTCTCCACCTAACTCCTCCCTCCAGGTCCCGCAGTTCCCGGTCCCGGCCACGTTGGCCTGGACCCACTCTCCGCAGAGCAGTACGGGCATAACTGGACATTTACGCAAGCAGGGAACCGGGGGCCCCAAGCCGAGGGACGTCAAAATATTAAACATTTATCTCTATCTATACCTAATAAGCAATCAGTTTCACTTCTGACACGTATAGAATCTACGCACACATTTTTATAAATGTATACAAATCAGCATTTTGGGGTCTTTGCTTCATTCCCAGGATGGAACTTAGCAAATGGTCCCAATGTAGTGTTAAGAGCATAGTGTTTCTCATTTGTTTGTCAACCCTGTATCCTGTATTCATATTTTTTTGATGTGCTAACGTCTTATAAATCAATGAACGCCGGCTGCACGCACGAAAAATTGTCACGTTCTGCCTGAGCCGAGCGTGCAAGAACCGGTCAACCACTGTGCGAGAAAATCTTTTATTTTTTAACTAATTGTTCGTGATTATATTTAAACAAATTATTTAAATTAAATTTGTAAAAACTGTAAAAAAATATTTGAAAATTAAAAAGTGTGCAATTTTTCATCAATGATTTCTTATGACGTTATTACGTAAAATTATCGTCCGTAAACCGACCCTACTGATAACCAGTGGTGTAGCCAGGAGGGGTTTAAGGGGTTCAAACCCCCCCCCCCCCCCCTAGCAAGAATATTTAAATAATTTCTTATTCATCACTCAAACAAATTTAATATTAAAATTAATAAAATTTTTACGATTACAATATTTAAATTTAAGTACCGAAAACTGCTAAAATAGCACTATTTTACACCTTAAAATCCAAATTTCCCAAATTTTTCTTAACACCCCCCATAAACAAATCTTGGCTACGCCACTGCTGATTAAACACTCCCCCCCCCCCCCCCTGGTTTTAATAAATCGTCGTAATAAGAATATAGTGCTGCTCCCTATAACGTATTTTTGGAAACATTTGTTTCTACTCGTGCGCGATCTATGATGTGATTTGTGTAGACTTTAAAGTTAACCAGAGAAACAGCTAGAGTTGACAGTGCTACCTACCGAGTATTCTATACACTACTTCGAGAGCAATGCTGCTGTACTCATTCCATGGAGTGTATTAAAAAACAATATGGCAGATTTCCGTTTCGTTTTTTTACTTATGGTCTTTTTTTCCGTTACGATATTTTCCCGTCTTTTTTGAAGAGGGCAGGCGGAATATCAACATATTTTTAGTTTTTCCAGTATGAGAGTTTTCCGCGTCCCCAAATCGGTTGCTAAACATAAAGGACTGGGTTTATCCAATAAATTGTTAATGTAGCTTATTGAACAACATTTCGTTATTTATATGTCTTGGAATGACAATGTTTTAGTAGAGAACGTTAATAACAGTTTTTACAAAGGTCTATAACTGTTGAGCTTTAATTTTATATTTTAAGCAATACAATTAACTGTAACATATGCTTAACGAAGGGTATTGTAAAGATTACTATAAGTTTAATTATATTTATTAAAAAAATTGATGTCAAACTAATGTGGTTTTATTTTTAATCAAGTTTATTTGTGAAATTTAAAGGGTGTCTCGTTGTCATTAGATGTTGCGTTTTTTCTCTATTTATCTCTGTTGGTAGTGAAAATAGTCTCTACCTCTATACTCACTCTTTGACTTGTGTACATTTTAATCGAGGTAGACAAATTTGAATGTTTATTGTGTATAGGTTAAATGTAAATTACACATTTCTACGTATATCTGGTTCAGTTGTTCGAAAGGATTATAGAGGTGTAATTTAAATCTTGATTTTTGTCATTTGAGAATTAAATGTGTATTTATATGTTACTGACCTATATTTGGGTTACAGGTCTTGGCTTCTGTACGTCTCTACGGTATGGATTTTTCTTTCCTGACATTTTCACCCCCGAAAAGGAACAGTAGTAAGTATAAACCTGCATGGACATATTTCACACTCTAATCAAATTAGGCACAACGTCTGATTTCTCCCGAACCAATTTGCCATGTGCATCCCAATGCCCTTGACCTCTTTGTGACGATGTGACAATTTTCCAAAGGAAAAGCTTATCGTTTTACTTATTTTAATTTACATACAGTGATTCCCTTTCTGTGATTTGAGGCATCACATATGTTTTTTTTATTATTTAAGTACAAGACTTAGTTCAGCTCTTTGTATTTGCATCTTTCCATTTGGAAGAGATATAGTCTTTGCTGCTAATGAAGGAAGCAGGTTTATAGTGGATTTACAGTGCTTGCTTCTTTTGCTTTGGAAGCTTTTTTGATTTGATAATATTGATGTCTGAAAGTTATTTATATTTTACCTGTTTATAAAACATTTAGTAGGGGGTAGCTTATATCCCGAAATCATAACAGTTTTGATGACATCACCAACATGGTGTTGACGTCTTTATAACCCTTACATTCTTATGGGACAAGCGTGGGAATATGGGGCTTTGGTACTGGGAGCATTCACATGCTTGTTTCGTACAAAATACATTTCTTTATTAAACTAATTTTCAGTTATCTTATTCTATACTACAGGCCTAACTATCCAAGTATAGAACACTACACCAAAGATATTTTTTCCAATCTGTCATAGTGTATACTCTAATCCCTCTGGTTTAGTATATTTTGCGATACCATGTTTTATAATTTAATTATTCATTTTCATATTGATTATAACGTCTCAGGTATAGTAAGGTTTACTATAGCCCTACCTATTCAAGTCCATAACACGATACTGTTTATACAATATTTACTTTGTCATATTGTATACTACAGTCCCACCTGGTTTTGTATATTTTGCAATACCACAGTGTATACTTCAATATTTTTTTTTCTTATTTAAACTTCTCCGCTATCATTAAGTATGCTTCAGCCGTTCCTATTCTACTAAAAATATATAATGTATGTACTCTAATTTAATTTACTCAATGACAATTTCATCTGCAAAACAAGCATGTGAATCTTTACCCTCCATAATGCTAATTCCTGAGCTTAGATATTTAAAACATATAGGTCATAATTACTACAGCACAGCCTTGTTGACGACATCATCACTATCCCTACCATATTGCAATGTAAACCTATATAATTTTTTTATTAGCTGATGTACCCTCACCAAAACTTTCATTTTGTTTTTATCACTGCAAAGATTCCAGAGCTAACCTGTAGGAAAACAAGCTGTTGTTTATGATTAATCTTATCAAAGAAAATATTTCATCCGTCATCGCAAATGGAAACAGCACACATCTCACCAAACACAGCAAAAAGAAAATGCACATAAAATACAATAACAAATCCCAAACATTCCAAAGCTTTAAAAAAACTACTTACCTTATTTGGCTTGGTGGTAATAATCATTTACTGTTAATATTTCTCTTGTCTATATTAAATGTATGTCGAAAACTATTTGCCATTCCTCCATTTAATTGATTCTGTACGTGAATCGTCACTTTCCTGGTCACTACTACATTCACATGCAGGGGCGCAACAACTAAATTTCCAAAAGGGGGCAATATACCTTTTTATAAAGAATCATCGATCCCCCCTATTGAAGTGGGGGGTCCAGGGGTCCTCCCCTGGAAAATTTTGTACTTGAAGGTGGAAAATGGTGCTATTTAAGCAGTTTTATTATCTAAAAATTGATTACACAACACTTTCTTTGTCCCCGTTTGCCCCCACTTCAAGGTTTCAGAAGGGGGGGGGGGAAATACACTTGCCCCCCCCCCTCCCTGTTATTGCACCCCTGTTCACATGCACACATTCTTGCTCTACCATTATATTAATTTAATATAAATAAACACGACCTTGCTCATCTCTCATGACTACTACATTCATTACCACACATATCCAATAAAATACTTATCATGTACTTATTTATTTACCTAATATAGATACTAGCTGCAATACCTGGCGTTGCCTGGGCCAAACCAAGAATGACATATTGTCCGTGAGTTAAAGCAAAATGGAAAGCGCTATATGACAGTGTGGTGGACATAAAATAAATTACATACAATTGCGGTTTGTGTGTCTATGACCTATGGTTTTCTGTTTACCCATGACAATCGTTTGAACGGTTTAGAAGTTGATGCACTGCAGCGCCATCTAGCGGTGGGTTACAAAAAAATGGATAGCATAAAAATCTTCTAAAAATCTTCTGCATGTAAAAATATCATCATACATACCAACATATTATTTTATATTCAATTGATTTCACTCCACTTACTACTTCACTCCTACCATACCATGACCACTACTATTGCTCCAAAACTCACACTAGCATTCGTTTTTTTTATAGCATTACTTTGTCTTTAGTGTTACCAGTATAACATACTATATTTTCCTTCTCCATTTAAGTTTATCATCATTGGCCAATTTCCATGATGTCATACATTTCTCCTACCGTATTTCCAACCAATAGTAAGTACGGTTTCATATAGTGAACTTTATTCGCAAAGTGTAATTCTAATTATTTTTAAATAAGCACAACATAATTTTTCATTTTCAGGACTATATGAACTGTAGCTAAAATGTTACATGTTTAAAAAGAATCTGCTCATTGGGAAAAAAATTTGAATTTTTGTAATTTTTTGGTAGTAGGTACTAATGTTGCTTGATCATCCTGCAACCCTGCGTTATTCATTTCCAATAAAATTTTAATTTAACTTAATACTGCGAAGGACCATTAAGTCTAAGAAAATCGTGGGAAGAAATGACTAAAAATTATAAAAATAAGTGCTACAATTTTATAACCATATACAAATTAAAAGCAGAAATAAGTTATAATTTTCAATCAATATTTATTTATTTTTGATTCATAAAACTGAATAGTTTTGTGCTACTTAACAGAAAAGCATTGAGGGATTTAATGAATTAAACTGGACCAAATAATTTTCCTTGATTCATAGCTTTTCACAACTAGAAAACTTTTCCACAATCAAGTGGGAATTAAAAATTTATGTATAGAAGAATGTAAATTTATTAAGGTTTTTTTTACTTTATTTTTAAATGTGGTTGACTTAACCTTATGAAACCTTGCACTTAATTTATAATGATCTAGACCTGAAAACGTTGGTGAAACCTAGCCTTCCAATCAGCTTGGCGTGCGCTTACCTTAACATTTATTGGTCAAAATTTTCAGTGCACTCCAAATTCATTGAAATATTTTTATAATTGTCCAATGTCACTCAAATTCCTAAAATCATTATGAAACTCACCATTACATATGCTCACTCATGAAATCAACGTTCCCGAGAGATGAAGGCCTCCCTTTCCTTGCTGGTTTGAGGTTAAGCTCTGAAAATGGGATATCCTCATTAGCGTACGGCAAGGGAGCAGCACGCTAAATACACTGCAGGCCTGTGGTGGTTTCGTAAAATAGAAGATTGGAAGAAATATTGTTACATGTATTTATTTACTTTTATTTTGTCAATTTTTAATGTATTTTTGTTTAACTTGACATGTCCAATATAGTTTTGAAAACTTGCACAAACAAAAAAGATCTAATGGATACAATTAACAGCCAAACTAGGGTGCTGAAATACAAGTTGTTTTACATTTCACAAATTATTTAAGGATACAGCAAATAAACACAAGCCTTGTTTCCATGAAGTACAGAAAACCTTAGCATAGAGTGATATATGCCAATATGTATTTTTTTTGTTACAGGAATACCAAAACTTGGCTGTAAGCACAGAAAGTCAAAGTCCCCAGTCACAATGCCAAGAAACTTGCCAGCATTTCACAAAGATAAAGAGTTGCAGAAAATAACCACCAGTTTAAGCACCAGGGAATTGTACAGTGGATGCTGTACTAATTCGAAACACAAGTCGAGAGGGAAGGAGAACCGTGAGAAAGTAACGCCCAGACGTTTTCCAAACCATTTCTCGTCAAAAACACACTCTCCGGTAATGAGCGTTAGTAAAAAGATATTTTTCAAGCCATGCGGAAGAACGAATTGTAGTCCACCCAAGGAAGAATTTAGCAAAAATTCAAGCATCACCGTAATCAGTGACAACAGCATCGTCAACACATCTAATGTGTCATCTAATGCAAAGGAAACTAATGTAGAGTTTTGTCAGCAACAGGAATCTTGTGCGACTGGTTCTGGCGATGTTGATGACAGCGTGGTGGTGGTTTCCGATACCAGTTGCAGCATTGGAGACATACAAAAAGCATTTAAGTTAATTAGTGTTAAGGAAAAAAGTAAGTCTGCTAGAGACAGTAGTGTGTACATTGTGAACGAAAGTGGTAGTAGCGGCACTTCTAGTGTGAACGTTGGGAGTGCAAAAAAATTAGTGGCAGATATTTCAAACATAATTCCAAATACTAGCTCAAGTGATGAGTCTAATACGAAGACCCCGCGCAAGTTCCCACTCGGAAGGAGTCACAATTTTTTCTGCTCAGAATCACGAACAGTAGGTCATAGAATCAGGAATTTCCCAAGCCATACGGATAATGTGCTGGTGGGTTGTAGTACACATGTCGCTAGTTCTGATCGTGATGATAGTTTGCTGGTGGGTAGTAAGATAGGTGTTGGAAATGGTAGGGACGATTCAAATGCTGTGTCGAAGAAAGGCAAACACATCGTCACCCAGTTGGAGAACACGAAGCCTAAAGGTAAATCAAGACCTGCGAAGCCCTACAAGGAGACGTTGCAGAACTCTGTTAGACAATGTTTGCTCCGCGAAGCATGCGAGAGTGGTGTGAAAGGTGTTGTTCACGAGAGAAACAGACGCACGGAAAACACATTCTCGGTGGAAAGAAATCTGCAGTCCAATACTTCTGGAAATGTTCCCAAAGAAGAAACGGGGTTATCGACAGAGGGCGGTGGGGACAAGGCTACTGCGCCCGACTGTGACGCCGATATGGACGACCAATCTGGGATCAAGACTCTCAGTCCCGTTGCCGTCTCAACTCCCTTGTTGTCGTCGACAAAGTACAGAGAAGTTGAGAACTGGCTGAATGCTAATGACTTTCACAGTGCAGAGGAAAGTATATCAGATGGCAAGACAGACCGTTCCGGTTTGAAAGCCATCAGTGTGAGCTCCACTCCAAACAGAACTGACGATGGTTTGTCTGTTTCGACAGTAGAGATATTGACTAAGGTGTACGGGAGTGACTGGCGCAGTGCTGACATCCGTAAGAAGTGCTATACGGAACCAGTGCAGAAACACAGGCCCTTCAAGGATGCTGAAAGCCCTAGAATAAAGTGAGTTTTATGGCACCTTGGTAGGTTGTACTATCGTGTAAATAAAAAAGTATAGATTAGTGGTTCCCAAACTTTTTCAGCTGGCGACCCACCTTTCCTTATAGGAATACCTCCACAGTCTATCGGTCCATGGTGGAGCAAAAAACCTTATTTGTATTTTATCCCTTCCTTATGTATATATAATTTATCATATAATATTGCATGCTTTTTTTAAGATACTGATTGATTATTGATAAACAATTTGTGTTCTGATTTGAAAATGTTTGACAAAATATAAGTACTTTGTAGCAAAACAGTTATTTATTTAACAATAGATATGTGTTTGCAAATAATTCGATTTGTTTTGAATTTTCTTTTCTTTTCTGATTGTTTATTTAATGGTTTCTGATAGTTTTAGGATTGAGTCGCAATCCAACTGTAACTAGTGGGTCGCGACCCACCATTTGGGAACCACTGGATAGATAGTTTATACATATAATTGTTTAAGAAACAACACCACTTAGGTGACATTTTTTATTTTGAAAATTAGTTTTTTGTTTCTCCATGGAAACGTAAGCATTAGCGTCTTGCTGTATGTTTGAATTCACTCAGTTTAATGCAGCTAAACATAAATTGATACTATGCTGTCTACCGGTATCATGTTTTTTATTTTTTTTAATTTTCTTCTTCAGTTTTATTTAAAGTCAAGTCCAATTATGTACTTTATAATATATCCTTGAAACATATTTCCCTTGACAAACTTATTGACTTGTATAGTATGTATTTTATGGTTCTTCTTTTAAACATTAATAAAATATGTATCTCTTTAAATGACAAACACAAAAGTCAATTTGTTTTTTTAAATACTTAAAAGGCAAATCAAAAGTTTTTGTTTCCCAGAGATATCTAGATAATAATTATCTTGAAGGAAAAATAAATGATTTAACATAAGAAACTTGCTAGTATACTTACAAATTAAAACAAAATGCAGTTATATATTACATCATTACACTAACATAAAAACTGGGCTTTAAAGGTAAAATATTCAATAGTGACAAGTAGCACTGACCTAACTAATACATGAAACATCAAAACTTTTGCTTTAATAAGTCAGAATTGTTTCATTATGATCTGTGAAACAAATGAAACTTTTTTTTCAGACATGTCAAAACTAATGGCCAGACAAAGAGGAGTTCTTCCTCTTCAAGTGGGGGAGATGACAAATTATCGGAATGTGAGTATGCTTCATGTAGCTTGATTTTTATGTTTTAAGAAATGGTTTAATGCTAAAATACAATGCCATTTCTTCAATAACATTGTCTCGTAAAGTATTGTTTGAATAGAAAATGGGAAAAAAAATTCATTATTTGAGATCAACTTTATTCCTAATGATTTTGAAGTTATTTTTATACTGTGCAATATTTTATTAATGACTGTAATTGTACTTTTAAAGGTAGGGTTTTTAAATTGTGCCACATTCAAAGACTTAAACATGATACCTCATTTTGAATTTGCGCCCTAACTATTCGTTGCTAACTTGATGCGGATATATTTAGTCATGCTAGGTACCTACAGGAATTGGAAGATTGCCTTTTGGTTTACAACATGATTACTAAGCTTTAATGTTAATGTCTGATTGTGCAATATTATTAGGATTATATATTTAATACAAATACTTATAATATGTTTTGTATTTGGAGCTTATAAAAAATTCGGCAGATAATTTTGTTTTGACTTATGAACCAGTTTTAAATATTCAGGATGTAGGTTTGGACATACATCATTGCTAATTATGCTGTATGTCATAAGAAACCTCAATAACATTTAAGAAAGATAAATATGCAAACACACAGAAAATGGGTCAAAATCAGGCGATGTAAAAAATTAAAAACTTAGAGCATGCATAAAATTCAGTGGAATTTATCATTGGGTTATTCTGTTTGTCGTCGTGTTGGCCAAGGTAATTTTTTGTCTTTATTTACTGTTCTTATTGCTACTGTTTTGTCATCGTTGACCCACTATGTCCATCTATGCTGTAATAATTTTTTGAGTAATTTTTTCCATGAAATTTTCTGTGCTGTCAATGATTTTAATTTTTTTTTGTAATTGTCTGATTTTGGCTTATTTTATGTGTGTTTGCATATTTATCTTTCTTGACTGTTATTGAGGTTTCTTATGACATACAGTATATTCAGCAATGGTTATGTCCAAAACTACATCCCCATTGGAAGAACCATTCAAAGAACAGTTTTTAAATATATCTGAATATTATTTTATATATATATATATATATATATATATATATATATATATATATATATTTACATGCTGACACTAATAAGTATTTTAAAAGTTTGGTTCCACATGCTTAGTTATTTATTTCCTTTTAGTGTCATGTATACTATAAAAAACTGTAGAAACGTAGTGTCTGAACCAGCGAGTGTTGACCTTATATTCCTGCTTCAATAACACAAATACATTTCTGACTAGGCGGGCCCCATACGTTTCTGTGCATGATTGTGTTACATAAAATACAACTAAAACAGCTTCAAATTACTAATAGTTTATGAATAGTTCCTTTTTACATTCTTGGGCAGTCTGCTTAATTTATATCTTGTTCTAGTTGACTGTATGTGTTTGTAATAAAGGTTGTATTAATCTTACTAGTGTAACTAAGTCATTTGAAGGTAATTGTCTTTTCTTAGTTCTGAAGACGGTTTACTGTGGCGGCAAGCCAGATAAACGACGCCAGCTGCTCAGTACTCCAGATTTCATTGATGATAACAGTGTGGAAAACAGTCCTACACTTTATTTGAAAATTCAGAGTTTAGATGTGAAAACCGACGTGAAAAAAACTCGCCGGCTACTTCAAGAGTAAGTATAACTGTTTGTGATACTTCTTTTTAAATATTTAAAGTTGAATCAGTACATGATTAATTTAACTTTCTTAGACATTTAAAATTTATCTGGCATCAGCTGTTCAGGGTACACCACATAGGTTATTAGTCAATTTTATACTGCTGATTTCTCAGCACTAACTGCTACACTTTCTGGGTAAAAAAAAATTGTTTTCTTTTTTCCACAGCAGAAGAGTTTGAGGAAACAATTTTTTTTTAATAGGTTGGATTAGTTTTTTTTTTTGCTGTAAAGTCAGTTGCTGAGAATGTTTAGTGAATTAATTTTCTATAGGTAGTGTATTTCACATGAATATCCAGATTTTATAACGATTATTGATGTCTCGTCCCATTACGTTAAGTAAAAATAGCGGATATTGTGTATTGAATGTCATTTTTTTTCGATGATCTAATTATTTGTGGAGATCAGTTTTCTTGCCTCTAGAAAGGTTGCTATATTGTAATGAATGCTGAGTTACTGTAGTTTGAGGTTGAACTACGATCACGGCACATTATAATTTTCAGGAGTAGTGGAAGTGCGTCAAGTAATTCTGGTGAAGAAAATGGCGTAGTTCGAAAACTCGACTTCTTGATACCCGAGTCAGGCAGCAGTGAAAAGAGCACACCTGCGCGCGTCAAGCAACTGCCTGTGGTAAAGAAAAACAAAAAAGTGTTAGCTGTGAAGGGTAGAGAGTCCAAAAAAACTGCTGGTGTGACTGTATTTGTTAAAAAAGGTAAGTGTTAATGTAACACAATCACTTTTTTGTTATGTTGTTTAGCATCTAGATGCATGAAAGTTTTTAATTATTTGTTATGATACTTTTTACCCAACATCATAACGTTTAGTCATGATCATTTTCATTATCGAGAAAGATGTTAGTTTAGCTTAAAAATAGTAAAAACTCTATATAAGGGGGGGATGATCTTGTAATAAATTGTAAAGTCCCTGTCAAAAACTGTACCTAACACAGTAGTGACTGCTTGCTACAACAGTCTCTCCTGTAAAATAATTGACGTTTAGTATTGAATTCATATTTTGGAATGACTATAACTGTAATAATTTTATAATATTGTTAATAGAACTCATGTTATAATCTTTTAATATATTAGTGTGTGATCTGTTACTTAATTATTCAGATTGATAATATTAAATGTTAAAAAAATAATGGTATAGAAACTGTTGAAACCCAAAATGGTATATGTTGGTTCCTATCTATCCATCTTGATTATGTCTTACGTCTTTAGTTTAAAAGATTTTTCACAGGAAACATGTGTTAGCTTATTGAGTTGTATGGCAATTGTGAGTTGTGTACATTTTTAATATGAATATTAAAGTTGTTCCTTCCTTTCAAAAACCTAATGTTATTACAAGTCTACTACACTTTCAATGACGCGCATATTTCAAATATACATGTTGGGTCCAAAAATCTGGATTGTTAACTTATTTTGCCTTGTTTTGAAACAATTTTTTTTATAGAGAACTCCTTTCTAACAAGCTCTCAAAAATTTGGTCACTTCAGTTTTGCTACATAGATGTTTTGCAACTGTCCCTATATCATTAATTAGATAACGTCTATTCGATTTGCGACAAAGTTGAGGTATATTTTTCTGTTTAGATTAGTAGTTCATTTACTTGTAAATCATTCACCAGTGTGTCTACAGGTCACAAAAGATAGGAAAAATAACAAAACTGAAGGACTGGCTACGGAAGTAACAAAACAAATCCTGAAATATGCAGTAATTGTGCTAAAAGTCTTGCAACTTTAATTTACAGGAGCCTTCAGCTAACTTGCTTTTTGTTTTGACTCCTCACTTCAATTTGCAGTTGCACATTAAATAAAAATATGGAGACTGTTCACATATAAATATCGATCATGTGTAAATTATTAATCAAAATTTTTTGACATAAATATGACAAGTTTCTGTGAATAGCAAATATATTTCATATTATGTTAAATTTTTCTTTTATAAAAAATTTACTTTGTGATATAAATAGCCATTATAAAATTTAATCCTATGAACCTGAAAAATTTGGAATTGTTTTACTAGGTATTTGAACATACATGTGTATATATCAGGCACAGAATAATTTTTAACCTATTAATAGTGCATATTTTTTTCTGTTTGCAATTTATGAATGGATGATATTTAATAAATAGATGACACTAGTTAATGAAAAAAATGCTGAATTGGAATGATTAACATGTTTGCTTTTGGATGACTGCAAAGTATTAAAGGTTATCTTTGCAATATCGGATAATTGCAATTGTTTCTGTCCCTTACAGAGCAAAAGGTATGCACCAGAAGAGCATCACTTCGTACTCAGCCCACACTTAGCTTCCTATCTTCCTTATCAGGTAGGAAACACCAAAGGTTTTATATTTTTAAAACTGTTGTTAGCAGTTAAATATAATGCAGGACAATGAAATAGAATAAAAGTATCCTAAAGTTCATGTAAACTATGATACTTAGCTATACATACACAACATTTATTAAAAAAATTATATCAAATTTGACAGCTTATGCAGCAATAACAAAGTCATGAGAATAATGCATAATAGAATTGAGAGTGTTTTTGATTTAAGTAAATATGGTAGATATATTATCTGTTGAAAATAAACTGGCATCAAACGTTATTGATTCTCTTGAAACTAACTACATAGGTATTAGGGGCAAAAATTAACCACTAAGTTACTGTGTAAGCTAGCTATCTAAACACACGCTTGAACAATTGAACCTTTACTGGTACTATTGAATACTCCAAAGCTTATACCTTAATCTATTATAGCATCTTCTATATTACATTAATACTTATGTCTTTAGACAATTTAAACTTAATGCATCAACACTATGTTCTACAGTACGTTGAAAATGTTTTACATAAGAGCTTTAGAGAATTATGTTGTAGTTTTTTTTAACTAGAGAACTTTTAGTATGCTGAAGTTGTTCATTGTAGTAAGTGATATTGATATGCATGCCAGAACTACAGTACTGTATATATGTATATATTTATTTATACAGTATATAGCACTTGTACTGCACAGCTCATGCTATAGCTAATCACATTTATAGATCCTTCGTTGAGTGAGATGATGCAACATACTGATTATTGGATTTTCATTTAGAGGGTCCCAGGTTAGAATCCCAGTCCAACAACCCCAATTTCAGTTTTCAATCTTTTCCTGAAACCACTCCAGGAAACTACTGAGATGGTTCATTACTAAAAACTATTTACAATTTCTTCTCCAATGTATCTGACTTTTATGATGTAGTTTATTATTATATCTATTATTATTATTTTTGTTGACTTCAATGTCATGAAACATAAAATATGATTACATAAAAATTAAATATGGGTCCTTCAGGCCCACTTGTAGCTTCCAGAATCAAATGTGACTGTAAGTATGTCAGCATATTTTATGCTTGTTTTCATGGTTACCTAATTTTAATTGATGCTTACGTGTCATTGAAGCTGTTGGTGGCAGAAATTCATTCAGTAGATAATGCAAAATTTTAATTTGTCCTACTCGTTGAATCATAATTATATATATATATATATATATATATATATATATATATATATATATATATATATATATATAAACTATTTTACATAATAACTATTGCATTAGCTGAAAAATCATGGAGTATTTATTTTTTTCAATTTTTCTCCTGTTTTAGCCCCAACACCAGATGGCAAATGCGATGCAGAAGCTCGGTACTTCAAGAAGAATTTTTCGAAGTTGAAAGAGGAGCTGGGAATAAAGTTATTTCAACTTTTCAATGAAAAGGTTTTTGATAATAAGGTTTGTACTATGTAATTTGATTGGAACACATTAAAATTATGTAGCTTTTAAATGTTACATGTTGTTATTATGAGCAGCTGTGCCTGGCATTATGTTTCTATGTTAAGTTATTTTGTAGGGCTAGGTTGGCATTATCTGGTTTAAGATCGATCGTGTTGCCTGGCTGGTATTATGTGTGTTATGGGTTGAACGGCAGCCACGTTTGTGAGAAAAACTACAGAGTTTGAGGGTTGTGTCTTTAATCAGTAAAGACGTGTGCAGATAATAACACCAAGGATGATGCTCCAGCTGATGATGTTTATTTCGACAGCTGCCACATGACATGCCACTCGAGTGGAACGTAAGAATGAAGCAGACCGCTGGCTACTGCTACAGCAAGCGAACGCTATCCTCTACTGGGGAGAAGATACGGACTTCACGGATAGTGTTGTCCACCAAGGTATTATTGGATGAAATGAATGAGAAGGAGTGTTAGTTTTCATTTGTCAGTTTGAATGAAATACGAGGTATGTTTTGAAGATAACATAATTGGTAACTACTATAACGCGACAAGAGGCAAAGGAACCTACCCGTATTTCACTGCGAGCCATGCGGGGTGGTAAGCCAACAGTCGTTCTCCAGTCGGTCCACACCAGCAGCAATGACGTACACCAAGAATTTCATTTGATCTTTTGATCACTCACTTGGTCACTTAATCATGTGTCACGCATGCACACGCACACACATACACACACCCCTTCCCCCCACCCACACCTACATCTCTCTTTATCTCTATATATCAATACATCTATATCTCCCTCTATCTCTCTATAGATATGAAAGTATTAAAGATCTATGTTTTTACTATCTATATTTGTATTTATCTTTTTACCTTTCGCAGGTGTGATAGGTGAATGTATACACACACACACATGCACGCGCACAGGGGCGCAACAACAGGGGGGGGGGGGGTGCAAGTGTATTTTGCCCCACATCTGAAACCTTGAAGTGGGGGCAAACAGGGGCAAAGAAAGTGCTGTGTATTCAATTTTTAGATAATAAAACTGCTTAAATAGCACCATTTTCCACCTTGAAATACAAATTTTCCCGCTTCAATAGGGGGGATCTATGATTCTTTATAAAAAGGTATATCCCCCCCCCCCCCCCCTTGGAAATTTAGTTGTTACGCCCTTGCACGCGCACACACACATGCTTATTCGAGTATAACGTGTCAAAATTATAAAGCAATCTGTAAAGAATATTTGGAGATTTAAGACTATGAAAGAACAAACATTAAAATTTTTATTTATGTAGATTATATTTTGTGTACGTGGTACCTAAATACATTTGTGCATTTTTGTACCAACAGCTGCCTGATGTCTGAAGAGGAAGGAAGAATAAGTCACTTATTTAAGGATAACTGTTTTGTGGTGGTTGTGACGTACTCATTTGTTGATGTTCGCTGGCAGGTGATCGCCACGCCGGATCGTCTGAGAGACACGCTGATCCACGAAATGTGCCACGCCGCCGCGTGGATCCTGGACATGGCGAAGGACGGCCACGGACCCCGCTGGAAGGCGTGGGCCAAAAGAGCCTCAGCTGCCTTCCCTGAGCTCCCGCCCATACGTCGTTGCCACGACTACAACATCCACACCAAGTTCACGTATCGGTGTGTGGGCTGCGGCTATAGGTAGGTGTAGTAGGGGGTCTGCAAATACGCTCAACACTGATTTTTTTTTAAAAAAAATATGCGGTAAGAATTAGTTTCTGTATAGACTATTTAAAACAGAGTCAGTCACAAAGAAATAATTTTATATTAATAAACCTGTACAAAAATTTACAAAGGATAAATATAATAAATAAGCACTTTTTTTTTAAAACTGGTAATTCTTAATTTTGGTTAAGGAATTCTGACGACGGATGTCGTTCTTAAAACGGATATTGCCCTCTGTTGCATGGAAGAAATTACATTTTGAACATACTCCACTGGCACACCATTCCATTCTTCACGAAGAGCAATTCAAGGCTGATTTATGTCACTAGGAGGAGGATGACGAGTCTTAACACATGTCTCCTTCAATCATCCCACAAATGTTCTACAGGATTTGTATCGGGAAACGGTGCAGGCCAGTCCGAAACTGTAATTTCCACGTGCTCCAAGCATCTGGTGACAATTCTTGCTGTATGCTGCTTGCATTATCCTTCATCAAAATGAACTGTTCACCAATAAATGGGGCAAATGTATTCATAACCTCTAGAACACCAGAGGATTGCCAAAAGCCAGTCTGGCAGGCTGTATTTAGCTGCTGAGAAATTTTATTTCATGTGTTGGGGGATAGGTGTAACTATATATATATATTTTTTGGACAGTTCAATTAAAAAAAAAATCAGCAGAAGGCTGGCCCTTCTGTCTGCATTACATCGTAACAGCAAATTAGTGTAAGGTCACTGCAAGGACATAAACTTGGGGGAAGTCTGTAGAGCCAGCTGTATAGTGTTAAGTGTATTTGTGATTAAAAAAAAAAGGGGGGGGGGGTTTGGTAGTGTTCTTTTTTAACGGTGTGTGTTGCAATTCTCTTCACGGGTGCTGGCTGTACTACCCGGAAGAAAATGTCATCCACCCAAGGTCACCAGTGCAGATATGGCAACTTTGCTTATCACTTGGCGCTAACATACGTACTCACCCAAACTATTGTAATTTTAATACAGTATTTCCAGAAGTTGCAGTACTTGTTACGTCGGGTTTACAAGTCAAACAAAATGTTTCTTTGAATTACCAAGGGAATTTTCTTGTGTAAATTAGGTCATATAATAATGATTTACCATTGCCATAATTATTATTTGTTTATTTCTAGTGTCTGCTTTTTTATGGTGATTTTTTCATTTTATTTTTTTTATCACCTGATAGATAATCTCAAAATGGATGTATTTACATACTAACTTACATTTAAGCAGCTACATGTTTAAAAATATTTGTTGATATATATTTATTTGTTTTTTTTTTTTTTCTCCCCCTGCTTACAGCTTTGGAAGACATTCAAAATCTCTAAACTTAACGGTGAAACGCTGTGGCTACTGTTTCGGAGAATTTGAGCTGCTGTTAAACACCAAGAACAAGGCGGGCGTGGTTGTCCAAACCCCGAAGCCACACCGCAGCCCGCGTGGCTTCGCTCGTTTCGTGAAAGACAACTACAATGCCATCAAGAAGTCGAAGCCCAGCCTGAAGCACGGTGATGTTATGAAGCTGTTGAGTGAGAAGTTCAAGGGTAAGCAGCAGAAACCTTCCAGTTGATGTTCAACTTCTGTTACACGGATGTAGCAACGTTTTTAAAACCCAACTTTTGTTCTTTGAAAGAGCATCGAATGAGGAAATATTTTTACACGTTTACGGAATGTATTAGATAATTTTTATATGATGATAAACCATAATTTATTCGTAAATTTAATCAATTGGGATGTTTGTAATTTTAGAATATAGAACGTAGTGTAGTGCGTTTATTTGTGTCTGTAAATGTTTGTGTTTAATATTATATACATGTGATACAAGTGCTTAGTGGCTTGTATTTTTTTGAAGTTATCGTGATTTGTTGTCTGTGTTTGATGATTGATGATTTTAATGTATTGAAATGATTATCAAATTGTTTGATTAGGCAGTAGGCAGTGTTTTATTGAAGCTTAATGCTCAATGATAGTGATAGAAGATAAATATTAGTAATATTAAGTAGCAAATATGAAATTTTCACAACAAAGAGAATTTGTCTACTCTTTAACATTTACATACCTTTGGTTTATTCTTTTTTTTTAAATCAAGTGCATTTAATGGAGTCATTTCTATAATTAAGTTTGTAATTTGGCGTAAGTCTTTTAAGCAGTTTCAATTTGTGTTTGTTTCATGGCAATGTCTACATGCCATATTTGTTTTACTGTGTTACTATTAATGTATCATATGGTGTATGTCTTGTTAAACAAGTCTGTTGAGCTTGAGCAATTCTGAGCTATGAGCTAACGATGCTATTGCCATTGGCCTCTGATGACATCACAGGTGCTGCCCTGAGCTGGCCAAACTCTAGTTGTGGTAGCACAGCTAGGACTGCACCATTTGCATCTGACGTCCTCAATGATTAGTGCTGTGAACGTTTGGTTAATACGTGCAAACCAACAGGAAGATCGTGCAAAATTTTTGATCGTGGTGATGAGTGGAATGTTAAGATTTGACTAGTTGATTACATGTAATGATTTCCAGGAGAGAAAAAAATTATGAATAATTCTATAACTTGAGAGCTAATAATTTTTTTCCTCTGTGACGAACATTTCTTATTTGGAATGCTAGTATGATTTTCATTCATTCTGAAGCATTAGTGATGGGAAAACTTTCCTTGTTATTTTTTTTTTTTTTTTAAATTAATTAAATTAGTTTGGAAAAAAGACCAGAAAAAGTAAACAGAACAAAATTTTACTTTCCTCACAAAAAAAAAGTTTTATATTAGTTTGGTTATGCACAAAGGTTAAGTGCAAGACCCCCAAAATAATAGCTATGTAGCTTCGAACCAGCCTTAATATCAGTATGTATTAAGGCATCTCGCTTAGTGTCAAATGTCAATCACACCTAAACAACATAACAACCAGGAACATGAAACATCAAATGTGTCCCCCCCTCCTCTTCCCCCCCCCCCCTCAATGTTTTGGTTATAATTTATAAAGTTTGTAGGTGATTTGAGTATTGAAAATATTAAAATTACTTGTACAAAATTGTTCAACAGGAGTTTCTTTGACATACTTTTAAGTTGAATACTAGCACATAATCACTTTAGATAAAAGGTAGGTTAATTTTATATGTTTTAAGGAATAATGGTCTAGTCAAAGTAAAAAAGTAAAAAAAAAAAACTCCTAAAAATAAATATCTGCTGCTGTTAAATATGTATTACTTTTAGGTCTGCTAAATTATACCAGTTTAAAACTGAATGTTTCTCATATTATATACAACCAAATTCTATCAAATAAATGGGTATTGCTATTGGTGGCTTTTCTGTTTGCAATTACAGTATTTCTAGGTTAAATAGCATTATTGTAAAATTATTACGGATGTGCGAGTACCCGATATATTCGGGTACGGTTCAAATCCACAATTATTCGACCCCGGAATCATTGTACGTACACGGATTCGAACAGTAATATGAATATTCACAAAAGTTATAAATTAATTTAATACAGCTCAAAAATACTAGCAGTGAAAAATAAAATTAGGCTACTATTAGATAAGTATTTATAATATGATGTATCAAAGAAAGATATGTAAATTAAATAATTAACACAGTGACATTAAAAGAATTTCGAGATTTCGAGGGCTTAAACTATAATTACGAATTTCGTCATATAACAAACTATAAACTAAAAACAATTACATACGTACAAGAAAAAAACGTCTTGGCTATTTATTGTAGGAAAATGGTTTCGTTTGCTGAAACATTTATAAAACTGAGATTTCCCTGTGGCATGCAGTTTATTACAATTGAGTTTGAGAATCGTTTATGTTTTGGTTTTCATATTTTAAAGTGTTTATTATTAATTAAGTTTACATAATTATAAACATTTCAATCTCAGTGTAATAAATAATTGTCAGTAGTTACAGTTAGAAAAAAAAGAGAACAAACATTATTTTTAAATTAATCAGTTATTTTTAATTATTCTGTGCTCAGTATTCAGAATCATATTCATATCTCAAATATTGCCAGGGATTCGAATTGGATTCAAACCGAACTGAAAATCAAGGATTCGCACATCCCTAAAAATTATTATAAATTGTGCCAAAAAATGTTGCATTTTTTTTTAATTCAGGGATATGAGCTCAATGATGTGTGTGAATTTGATTCAAATAGGGTAATTGCTTAAAAGAGGGTGTGTTAACAATTTTCTGTACTAATTGTTTTTGTGCAATTTTTGTGCAAAATAATTACATACGTGTTTTTTTTTTTTTTTCATTTTTAATTATTCAACATATAATGTATGAACAGTTTATATATAGTTAAATTTAAGCAGGATTTAGTGCAGGTGTTTCGGAGTAACAGGTAATTAGATAAACTATAAACTGTATTTTGTTAGTGCCCCTCTAAGTAATTACACGAACAAAAAAAAAGTAACAATGAGTTCTTGAGGCTGTAAACTTTTTTTAAAATAATTATTAAGATGTTTTTCTTTAAAATTACATACCTGTAAGGAATCTTTAAACTTTCATTTTTTAAATGTTAGGCTGAAAAATTTAATCTCATGTAACCTTACGTTAGCACTCTGTAATGCTTGAATTTTAAAAGGCATTACATGGTGAATTTTTAAAAAATTTAATATGTATTGGCATATTAGTTCTTCAGATTAATACTAGAAATATTAACACTTGTAAGCATATTTGTGCTTTAGCTGTTAATCTTTACAGAAAGTACTGCACACAAACTTGTTTTCTATCCCATTACTAAACACCCAGCTGCCAGGTGATTGTGTTTTTATGTGTGTTACAGTGGTTATTGCTATTCTTTATGTTGCTCTATGGTATGTCAGTAGTTACATATGTTAAGTACATAACAGTTTTGTGAAGGAGGTGAATTTGCATATCCATATTTGCGATATGGTGCTTTTTTTTGTTTTGTTTTGCAAAGCAGTCTGAATAATGAACAGTGTTTTAAAACCGCATTTATTACTGCATTTTTTCTGTGCTCCTTTTACATCATAACAATCTATTTGAACTTATTTTAGCTTTGGTGTGTCAATAATCTTGACTGTATTTTTTTTTTTTTTTTAAAGAAAAGTTTAAATGTAAACATTTTACTTATTCTGATAATCATTTGCTTAACCAAAATGCTTGTTTTGCAGCTTCCAAACATTTATATTAAATGCTTCCAAAGTCTGAGCCAATTTCATAATTGTCTGCTCTTAGCTGTTTCAGTTTTGGGATCATAGTGACTAACAAAGGGAAGACAGTAGTTGTACATTAATGAATATGATAATAGTGTGGCTCTCATTCGTAAAATCTAAAATACATACATTTAAATGCTTTACTTTAATCTAACAGTGTTTTTTGCACCAATTGCTTGTATGTTCATTTAAATTTTTGTGAAGCGTTTGTTCAGGAGTGTACTCGTGTTGCTTTCAATTCTGTTTGAACATTACAGTAATTTCAGCAAAATTTGAATTTTTTTTATCTTTGAAATTCAATGTATATTAAATTGAATGTTATTTAGAAATTATAATGCACGTTTTGAAGAAAACAAGTGTATTAATTATTTATGTGACTACCTATATCTTATTTTCAGTATAATGTGAATGATCACTAGTATTGGTGACTCGACAATCCACTGCCAATTTAGCTTGCAGTAAAAGTGAAGAACGTTTTTTAGCTTTACTGTTTATAAAGTTTATATAAGTTAATTTTACTACCAGCCATGTATTACAGCTTTATAAATAATTTGGTTCACCGTCAAAAATCACGAAAGCTTATGAATTTAAAACTGCAGGAACTGTTTCTGTATCATTTAGGATCTACATTGAAAATAGATATGCATGTCTTTTAATGTAATACTGACCAGGAAATTCTATAAGTGTTTCACAGGCAGGAGAAAAATTGGGATTTGTATAGGATTTTACATTTTAGCCTAGTGTCTGGGAATTTTTCTTTGCTAGTGTGGTTTACAATGTGTTTTTGCATTTAAATCTTTCTCAGACCAATAAGAATTTTGTCAGTAGTTTTATTAGAAGTCTGACTATGGACTGATAATATTTAGCCTCTAAAGTACGAAAGTTATTTTGGGTCGGGGGACATGAAGCGGAAGATTAAGAATTATTTGGCAACATTTTCTCTTGCTTTCTGTGTTTTTCATCTCGTCTCAAGTAAATCATTGTTACTTACCTTATCAGTACTTGGTAGTTGATCATGTTTATCTGACAGAAGCCCTCTTGTATGTCGCATGTGTGTTGAAGCATGTTTTAAAACGTGAGTACCAGCATATTATTTATTGATTTCTTACACACTCGCCCCTCTAAGTAACACACTCACAATTTGCATGGGTTTTTAATTAATACTAACACCAATAAATTATGCCATGATTTGAAATAGCATTTTTTTTTTGATTACATAAAAATTAATTTCAGTGTGTGCACAATGGCAACAGTTCTCCTATAGCGTTTAATTTAATGAATCAACAAATTATATTTTGCTCTTTCCTTAAAAATTATTCACTTTATTCATTGCATATTTAATATAGTTCAGTGGTTTATATTACTTAGAAATATATCTCTGACACCCGAGTATTCAGCCCATGTTTCTATTATGCCATCCTGCACGTCAGCAGCAACTACGGTGAGAGAAGCTTTCAGGGCTAGTTTACCTTGGGCTCACCAGGATGCGCTAGTGGCATGTCGTGGCAGGCACACATTTAGTGAACAACAGCCTGGAATTACGTTAACATGTTAAACAATCTTTCTAATGTTAGAAAATGTTAGGTAGGTTTATGCTTTATTAAAACTGTGTATATGTGCGGATTTTGTTCTACAGGCATTGTTTTTGGTAAATCTTCTCAATCTCTTTGCAAGTTAAAAATTAAATGGTTTAAACTTGGAAATCACTATAATTCAATTTGTGCTGTGTGACCAAAGTGCAAAATTTTTGTACAGGAATTTTGTTAGCTCAACATGCTGGATACTCTGCAGTTGTATTAGGCGCTTGTCTGGAAAGTTGTGAACATTACAGCTGAGGAACTCGACAGCATTGCCACCTTATTAGCAGAAGCAGGGATTGTGTTGGCCTCATGCTTGCTCCTGTTGTACGTATCTGCTGGTCATGTGGCCACGGGGCAATTTTTTTTTCCTGCCCGTCTGTCGAAGACTGCGGAATGACTGACGAATGTTTTGTTGCCTTGTAAATGAGCATTATTAACATGGCTTTTCATTCCTCATTTTCAAGCTTTACAGAAGACTGTAAGCAATTTTTATGACAAATTTTGAAGCAGGGGTATTTCTATATATGTAGTGTGTGCAAAGAAAGATGACCGATAAAGTTTGTGTGATTGTCATTTAATAGTAATTCATGAAGATAGCAGTGGTCAACAACAAGATGTTCCATTAATGTTAAATAATGAATAAATTTGATGGCAAAAATAATTTGAACCAAAAGTGTCTTTCTGTTTTACAAGAATTAAATATCAAATTTTGCTATTGATGAAATACAACATTAAAATGTATTTTCAAAATTTTCAATCCAAATTTTACTTTAAAAAAATATTTTTTTTTACACATTAACATTTTTCATTACATTATAAATTTGTGTCCCAAACATATCTGCTCATTGGGTAAATATAGAATCAGAGCACCTTGAAACAATGGCAGTGCTAATGACAGAAATTGTATATTGGAAAAAAAAAAGAGTAAATGCCCATTAAAATAGCCACTGCAATCCAAGATTGAGACGTGCAATATAAAACCTAAATATTCAAAGTGATATATCCGTTATAATTTGATCAGGTAAACAAATTAAGTTTTTAGAGTAAGAATTAAGTTAAAACCACTTAAAAATAAAAGTTTTTATTTACATAATCCAATGATTTATAAAAAATACCAAATATTTGTTTACATTTGCATTCTTGTATAGATGGTTCACATGATTTTGATTATAACCAATACTTACTGGCTGTTGCCTAAGAACGATATAAATACATTATAAAATCTTGTCATCTTACAGCCGCTGGGCTCTTAACAATTACAAAAATAACAAATCAATGATTACCAATCATATCTTCATATCAACAAAAAAAAAATTGTCACTTGTGCTATGAGAATTTGTGTAATGTCACAGAGAGATTAATTTCTTATTTTGTATAGAAGTGTGTACGACTCCTTAATCAATAAATCCTTCACACAAAAACTCCATAAAAGTAACTGGTAAATGCAGGAACTTTTTTCAAAATGTATAGATTGTCTTCATGGTCAAACAGGGCTGTGCACTCCAGTCTGTTTTTAGCAGTCTTCCGTTTTTTATTTTTCACGATTATTGTATTCAAGTACTCTCTTGCCAATTGTTTTACTCCATCATCAGATAAATAATCTTCGAGTGTGAACTCTGTGGAAAAAAAAGTTTT